>NW_022105908.1:936045-972311 GCF_000313985.2 Echinops telfairi
GCATCGACCCCACGGCAGTGAGTCGGAATGGGGCTGGGCTGGGACGTATTCACATATATCAAAACTCTGCAGTTACGTAAGTTCCTATGGAAAACACTAGGAGGCAAAACGTATGGCAAACAAAAACGGAGACATATAGCAGAAGAAAAAAATGCTAAAAGCATAAACAAAATAGAAGGAGATAATAAAGGATTTCTAACACTAGATATAAATTGATTTAATGATCATATTTGTGCCAAAGATTCTCCTATTGGGTGAAAACCAAAATTTGGACTTCAAAGGGCAAGGTAAAATAACACCTCAAACTTTAAGGGGAAGGAGACCATACATATTATAAACTTCAAAAGTCAGGTACTGGGAGAGGTAAACAGAAAGAAAGGAAAAGTAAAAGCCCTAGATTGACCAAATGAGCACACCAAGAGTAACAGAATGTATGGCAGAGCGATATACAAGTAGTACAAGAAATTCACCATGAAGTTTTCATAGCCATGAGCCTACATAGACCAAGTGAACTAGATGGAAATATAGAAAAGTGTTACTATATATAAAAAACACATTGGCAATAGTACAGCTATGATGGAAATTTTAGTATATCACTGTGGATCATTTGACTAAAATACATGATGACATTTAATATTTGAGTAATGCAATTAATAAGGTTATTATTACAAACATGTTTATATATCAAACATTATGCCCTAGAGGGTACATTTATTTCCAAAAGTCCATCAAATGCTTATAAAAATAATCTACTACACCACAAAAAAAAACTTTAATGAATGTAGAAACAACACAGACAGAATTCTATGAATGCAGTGTCAAACTATAGAAAGAATAAACCTGAAAAGATATAAATGTCAGAAACAAATTGAGAAAGATGTTAAAAACTGGAGGGAATTCATAATTATAAAGAAGAAAATTTGAAAAACTCACAGAAAACAGCAACTAAAAGGGCACTACCCTCAGAAGGCCTTTGAAACCACAAAAAGAAAGAAAGGGCTCCCGTGCCACGGAAACCACCCAAGTCCTAAGACCAGAGAACAATGTCAAGTTCCTTCACGAGGCTGCTTCCCCCGGCACAGAGCCTGGCACAAGTAGACAGGCGGAAAAGGACAGCACAGCGCCTTGTGAGTGCGCGTTGTCGCTCCTGTCCCTATCATCCAGTTGCCTGAGACCCACGGAGCCCTCCTGCACGGCAAAACACAGTGCTGCCGGGTCCTACACCATACTCACAGCCCGCACGTGTGAGTCCACGACTAAGTCTGCGTCAGCAAGGGTCTCTGATGCTCTCATTGGCCCTCACCTTGACCAGAGACGCGAAAGTCACTAAATACCGGGTGTCAGATCACGATCTGCTGTGATCCATCAGGTATTCATTGGCAACCTTTCTGACGGAGATCACAGGCCTCTCTGCCTGGTCTGTTTCCATCTGGAAGCTCCAATGAAGCCTGTTTACTCGCATTATAGCACCAATCCCGCCGCCATGGCACGACAGACAGACAGGTGGAAGATAAACAAGTCTATGTGTGTATGCATGTGCAGACATATTGATGCATGTAAATATCAAGTTCATGAAAAAATTCCATTCCATTTTCCATAAACTTATGAAGGCCCCTCATATGTACATATACTGTATATACTCGTGTATAAGCTGAGTTTTTCAGCACATTTTAATGCAGTTTTTGTGGTAAAATTAGGTGCCATGGCTGATATTCAGATCAGCTTATACTCGAGTATATACAGTATATTATAAAAATCACAAATAAACTATTGGTAATATTATTCTACGCTTAAAGAGTAGTACAATATAGCCAAGTAAAGTCACTGAAGGAGGGTAAGAATGGCACAGATTAGAAAATATATTTTTATTACTCAGTATATTATTTTTATTTAAAAGGGGAAATGTAATCTTTTTGAATGTCGAAAACAGCTTTCATTCAATTAAATAGCCATCCTTAATTTAGTGAAGTTTCAGGATTTAATATAAGATCAAGAAGTGATAGTACTAAAGGAAGACATCAAAACTATACTGAATTCAATAAATTGGCAAGAAACAAGCAGATATCTGACCTCTTCTGGCTTCCCTATTGCCATGAGGCAAGAGTCAGACCTGGACCCACAGCCTAGCCTTCTGTACCTACTTGGAAACCAACTATTCTCCCCAGGCTACTCCACATCTGTGCCGGGTTCACTAGTTCACCACAATGGCCACACGGAACTCACAAACAATTCGTACAGTCAAGGGAGCTTTTTAGAAAATCAATAGGTTACCACAAGTTAGGATCAGCAAACAGTCAGGATACAGTCATTGTTCCCTCGACCAACAGCCAAGTCTCCCTCCTTGTGGTCCTCAGTCTCGCAGGACCTTGGCCTTTGCCTCCATGAACCAAGAAGCCAGCCGGCCTGTTGCTGTGTCCCACAATTCCATAGTTTCAGGGGAAATGGGGAGGAGGGTACCCAATAGTCATGGGGCTGCTCCTCTGAGTCTGTGCCGTGGTCTTGGAAGCCTCTGCACCTTCAGACAGAGATCTTCCCCATGCTCATCCACGGTCCTTAGGGAGGCCTCTCTCTGCTTCTGTAGAGGTGACATATCCTTATAGCAGGTGGGATTTGGGTGGGGGGGGGTATCGATGAAAACTGACCAATTCTCTTGCTCGGGTCTTACAGGCCTTGTTTGCATGCTCTTGTTGTTCGGTCTGAATGAAACACTGCCCAATCCTGCTCCAGCCTCGGCAGTTATGTCCGAGCTCATTGCCGCAACCACTGTGTCAATTCAGATTTCCAAGGCCTTCTTTCTTTTTGCTGCTCTTGAAGACATTTAAAGGACAATTACCTGACTAACCAAATGCAAGAGATCCATATTTGTGTTCATTCCCAAGAAAGGTGATTCAACAGAAAATGGAAATTACCAAACAACAGCATTAATGCAGCATTCAAGTAAACTTTTGTTGAACACAGTGGTAAAATGGTTGCAGTGCTACATGTCAATGATTCCAACAGTAACGTCAAGCTGGGTTCAGAAAAGAAGGAAGGAATTAAGGATGCCATTGGTGATATCACAAGACTCTTGGCTTAAAGCATACATTTACTTGTGCTTTGTTGACTATGTAAAAACATTTAACTGTGGATCATATCAAACTATGCATAACATTGTGAAAAACGGGAATTCTGGAACATTTAATTAAGAGCTCATGCAAGACCTGGACATAGACCAAACGGCAGTTGATCAAACAGAAGACAGGGCCACTGAGGAGTTTAATGTCAGAAAAGGTGTGTGTGAGGTTTATTTCTGAACAAATCATCGGAGACGCTGGACGACAGGAAGAAGAACACAATCCAGCTTGGAGGAAAACCAATGAACAATTAGCAACAGGAAGATGACACAACTTTGCTGTAGAAACTAAGGGGC
Organism: Echinops telfairi; assembly: GCF_000313985.2. Lineage (NCBI taxonomy): Eukaryota > Metazoa > Chordata > Mammalia > Afrosoricida > Tenrecidae > Echinops > Echinops telfairi. Next base: position 939,455 of record NW_022105908.1, read on the forward strand.
TTGAAGCTCATACTGATGAAGATCTAAGACTATGAACTTCAGCATGGATTATACCTCAATGTAGAAACAAAATTCCTTACAACTGGATCCTAAGCGATATCATGATAAATACAAAATAGATGGATGTTATCAAGGATCTCATTTTACTTGGGTCCATAGTCAAACAGTTATAAAAAACTCAAATCATATATTGCCCATGAGCCAAATCTGCTGAAAGGACCTCTTGAAAGTGTGAAAGAGAATGCCTTGAACAGGAGGCATTTCCAGCCAAACAAGTCTATAAGTGGGCCGATGGCACCAGTGAGACCAGCACGACTGAAGTACTCAGAGATTTGAGATCAAAATAGCAGAACTTACCCCAGCACAAAAAACAGAAGGTTTAAGAAAGGAGGAGTGGAAACAAAAACCACATGGAGGGCGTGGGGCAAGGAGGACACTGTGGACACTGGAATCCATGAGATGAAACAAGACGTGTATTCACTGTTGAAAAGTGAGCTGCTTTGTAAACCTTTGCCCCGCTCACAATAAAGAGCTAAATGTTTACATAGCAATAAACAGGTAAAAACTAAATAGAATGATAAAGAGCAAAAATGTCACTTTAAGGACCAAGTTGTGACTGAGCCAAGCCTTATTTTCAATTGCCTCATATGCATGTGAAAGTTGGAAATTGAATGAAGAAGATTAGAGAAAAAATGATGCACTTCAATTGTGGTGCTGGTGAAGAATGACTATACCATGGATTACTAAAAGAATGACCACATGTATCTTGGGAGAAGTACGTAAGAATGTGCCTTACGGGGAGATTTGTCTCAAGTCCTATGAGCATGGTATCATGAATGACCAATCCCGAGAGAAGGGCATTATGCTCGATAATGCGGCAGGACAACCAAAAAGAAGAAGCTCCTCAACAAGATGGGTGAATCAGCACCCATCAGAGAGCACCTAGCAACAATGATTGAGGAAAACACCAGATTTGTTTATGTATAAAAAAGATACTTTTAAAAACACACACACATTAAAGTATTAAAAGAAAAAGAAACAACTATGGACAATTGTGGGAAACTGAAGACCAGAAAGAGATTGTATGTGGACACATTCTCTATGCTCATATTTTAAGGATTTGGGGAGGCCGAGACTCATGGAAGGAGGCCTTCGTGCTCACGGGTTGGAGATGCACACTAGGCACATTCCCCTAAATAAAAGCTATTCCCCACAATACCCCCCTCCCCTCAATAATGCCACTTTTAAGGTGCTGCTTACAAGCACATGGCTCCTACTATACTCGTTAAAGATAACCGATTGAAGGCTATTTGCCTGTCTGCCATCAAGAGCAATCAGGCCCTACTGTCTGTGCTACCCGAAGTAGGGCCCACTCCCTTCTGAAAAGGATCATCGATTGTTACCCTGCAGACGAGCTGGGGACACTTAAGGTCAAGCCAGCTCAGAGAGGACAAAGGTTAGACCACTTTACTATAGAACCAGTCCATCTTGTTAAGCATGTGCCTTCCTGTCATGGGTATGCTGCTAGTACCTCTTTTTCCTGCTATGTTATGCCCTTAGTATGTCCCTTTCCTGTTACATATGTGGCTCTAATACAACCTCTTCCTGTTACATATGTGTACAACGTGACTTGCATGCCTGAGATTATATAAGCCTATTGAGAATACATTATTTCCTCACTCTGGTTCCGGTCACCATGGGAGAGTTGAGCACTTGCATGTCTTGTTTGTCATTTCTTTAATTTACCCCTCAATTATACAACTGATCCTTAAGACTAAGGTGACCAGATTTTAACATTGGTAAAGCGGATAAAAGCGGAACACCATTGATAAAACTCATATCCTGGCGAAACAGCCACATGGCAGCCAAAAACCGTGTATCTTAGTTTGTCGTGCATTCTTTCCAAAAATCGGGACTTTTTTAAATGCTGCAGGACGCGGGAAAAATTGTTAAAAATCAGGACTGTCCTGCTCAAAGCGGAAAATCAGGTCACCTTACCTAAGACCCATTTGGTTTTGGAAGCTGGCCCCCCACAGACAATGCTATTCATGATTGTTTGAAAGCCCATTTCAATATACAGGGATACAAAAATGGAAAAAGTGGGACAAATATTTTATAAGAGAAATGAAAAATAACATGCATAGAACATGTCATCCACTTGGACACTGCAGTAGCTTCCAGTGGAATCTTTGTGTGCTTTGTGTCACTGAATTGACAGACTGGCTGCAACAATGGCTCAAACATAGCACTCGTGAGGCTGGTACAGGGCAGGGCAGTGTTCCATTCTGTTGTACACAGAGTAGCAATGAGGTGGACTCAACTTGTGGGCACATAAAATCACAGTAATTATAAGGATGACTCTTCAGACTACTTATACAGTATAATAGTTCTTTCCATTGAGTCCAACAAAAGAAAGAAGGAAGGAGGGAAGGAGGCAGGAAAGAAGGAATAAAATAGGAACATGCAAGAAAGAGAGAAGTAAAGGAAAGAAGAGTGGAGGGGAGGGGAGAGAAAGGAAGGGAAGAGAAGAGAAGAATATAATATAATGGCCCGTTGACCTTTGGGCAGAGTGGTTACATGTTTTTGGCTGCTAACATCAAGGTTATCAATTAGAAGCCACCAATTGTTCTGTGGGTGAAAGATGAGGCTTTCTACTCCCACAAAGAATTAATCTCAGAAACACACAGGACAGCTCTAACCTGCCCTATAGGGTCGCTGTGAATCTTACTGGATTCTATGGTATGCAGTTTGTTTTTTGAGTTTGAATTGATCCTTTAAGCCATATTATAGTGTGTAAATAGAGCATTTGCTTCTTGGGGAAAATGGCTAGTTCTAGGTCTTGGGAAGGAAATGTAAATGACAAGATAGGATAGATCTTGTGATATTAGAAAATAAAGAAGCTAACAAGGTTTATTGGGGTAATGTCAAGTGGATTCATAAGCCAACTTAAAGAGGTTCTCACTGATTAAAAATGGGACAATTTGAGCATAGAAAGAAAATAAGAAGGAATTAAGCATGTTAATTATATTTAAATTCATGACCTCATATTGATACTGAAGTTATTAATCACCATTTGACCATGCTGTGAATACAACTTGTTAATTTGAAACTCTGTAAATGGAAATTATTAAGCATTTACCCTGCCTTTTCCATTTGATGTATAGCACTGAATAATGTAGTAATGGATGAAATACCCCAGCTAATAAACAACGATGAAAATACGAGTATATTCATTTTGCAAGCATTAAAGCGTTCTGGTGGTGCTGGTAACTAACTGCAGGGTCAATAATTCACACCTCTTGGTTGCTCTGCAGGAGAGAAGTAAGGCTCTCTCCTCCTAAAGATTCACAGTTTCAGAAACCCTATACAGGGTGGCTATGAGTCAGAATTGACTCAGTGACATGGGGTTGATTTGGTTTGGGGAAATAGATTAATGGATATAAATAACCATGAAGGCTAATAATTTCCAGAAAGACAAACAGGCAAATATACATCAGGCAATGAATCACATGATCTTTGGGTGAGGATTGAAAGTTGCAAATTTTTATTCTTGTTTCTAATGTGCAAATGATACAAAGCAAGTACTAGCTAGTTTTCCCTTGAGAAGATGTCCAATGAATGAAAGGAGACTCCACAACAACGTTCCGGAGAAAACATGTCGAGGAGCTGGGGTAGAAGGAAGCGAGTTAAGAGACGGTGCCTTGGGGAACTGGAAGCAGGGAAAGGACGGAGATGTTGAATTGTGAATAAGGGGAAAATGACAATGCTGTCAGTAGAAACAAAACAGCAAGGTAGTGATTACTATTTGCGGAACAGACGGACCTGACTCAATAAAATGCATGTGCACTTTTAAAAGTTAACTATTTCTAAAATCAGCTCTATAATTATCAGTGAATTCAGAGGTTGGAAATGTTGGAATGGAATTGAATAAATATTAGTTTGAGCAGGTCCTCTCTGGCCACCATTATCCACTAGTCTGAAAGCGATCACATTAGAAGGTCCTGGACAGAAAGGAATATGGAACAAATCTCAAAAACATAAACCACAACAAGGCTTACTTGTCAGATAGAGAGTGATGGAATCCCCAAGGCCATGGCCCCGAGGAGGGCCCGGGAGGTGTGTGGAGTGGTTGTGAGTTGGACTGCGATCCACAACCTTCGGAGTTTCAAACCACCAGGCCCTCCGAGGGAAAGACGGGCTTTCAATTCCCATTCACAATCTTGGAAACCACCAGGCCTTCCGAGGGAAAAGGACAGGCTTTCAATTCCCATACACAGACACAGTCTTGGAACCACCAAGGGGAAAAGACGGGCTCTCAATTCCCATATTCAGACAGGCTTGGAAACCCAAAGGAGTGTTGCAAGGAGTTAGCATTGACTGGAAGTGAGTGTGGTTTGGGTTCCACTCCCGTAGAGAGTCTCAGAAACCCACCGGGGCAGTTCTCCTCTGCCCTCTGAGGTCATGCTGGGTCAGAATCAACCCACTTGGCACTGAGGATGGCTCGTCGTCGTCAGGTAGGCCTGGAAATGAACACACAGGCCTGGCTCAATGTTCGGTCAAACAACAGATCACTCAGAGGAACAACGGCACCAGTGCAGTGTGGACACCTTCAAACACCCATTTGAGAGCAAAAGGGGTCACTGACCCACGGGGAAAACGCCCGACGTTTAGGAAAGACAGAGGAACGGAAACGGGAAACAAAGGAACAAGGCGCAGAAATGACGTCACCCGACGGGGCTTGAAATCACTGAGACGAAACAAAATGTGTAGGAATTATTGACTGTAAAAAGGATCACTGCTCATTCACCAGAAATTCACAGTAAGTTAAACGGAAATAGTGCTAAGTTTTGTTATTATTCTTCGTTGAGCCAGACAAATTGATACTAAAGATCCAGTGGAAGAGCAATCACCCGAGAACAGTCAGGAAAGCACTGAAGACAAACATTTGGGGGAGGGCAGTTCCCCTCACTAGAAAATAAAACATACTATAAATCCTCTAATTAAGAGTGTGGTGGTTGGGCATGAACAGACAAGCAACCAGAGAAATAGACTAGAAACAGACTCACATTCATGTGGCAATTTAGTACATGACTTGCCTTTTGGTTCAAGTTGTGTTGCTTATCGCCCCCGCCCCTCGCCCCACAAATATACTGCAAAACATTTCTCTAATAGGAAACAGGCTTGTTGGTAAGACTAAAAGGAGGGTTGATTTTCAGATAAATTGGGAGAGTCACTGACCTTTGAAAGCAGCTAATGTGATTAGGCTTTTAAAATAACTTAAGTGCAGTAATACAGATTCCACAAAATTCCACAAAAACATGGGATTTTGGTTCCATCAAGATCACAAGGCCACTGATGAAGAGAGGCTTGCTTAGAGCAGATAATAAACATTGTAGAAGAATGGAGCCCAGTGACGAAAATGCATGAGCATCCTGAGAAAGCAGTAAGGCTGAGGTTTAGGGTTGGAGCATGAGGGGTCAGGGGTCAGAGACCTTTAGTCTAAGTGTAGCTCGGTCGGGAAGCCCAGGTAAAAACTCAGTCGAGTCTAGGAGAGGGGTTCTTCCACATATTCATCCATTTCCCCAGAACACTAGGCAAGGAGAGAAATCAGATCGGTTGCATAAGTGAGACACAATTTCTAAACAGACATTTCGCTTAAATTCCCCTGAGGCTCTGCAGTGGACTTGAGGTGCCAGTATTAGGAATCCCTAATGCCTGAACTTGGGGGGGGCGGGGGGCAGGGACTAAAGATGGAGATAATGCCTCCTGATTGTCACGGTTCTCCAGCAGTTTCCTAGAGCACTTGATCAAGTGTGATCACCTCCCCACTTAATTATATCCAATGTGCTCGATATTAACAGGTAGTCTGAACTCTGAAGCAACGCTAGAGGAAACACTGCATTTAAACCAAAGGTGGACCAATTCCATGCTTCCGAATGGCCCCCATGTCGTCTCAGGTGTGCTACTCCAAGCAGAATGGATCGAATGTTTCTCATTCTGCATTAAAAAATCAATTGGAAGCATTCATTAAACTTTCTGGGAGACGAGATTCCACAGAGATTACTATGGTCTTGACATGAACCAGTCCAGTGTGGGAAGTGATTAACACTGCTTTGGGAAAGTGAAGAAAAGCTACTTAGGGAGAATACCAATGATTTTCAGATCCCAAATCCCATGTGCTACAGTGCCAGGGACCCGGGTCATCCGGTTCTTGTTATGTTTTTTTTCCTTTTCTAATTAGATGTGCCCTCATGGTAGCTTGATTTACAGAATGGTGATAAAGATTCCATGCGCCTAAACTTAAAATGATGGCAAATCTAACATCCCTCCCCACCTGATTATTAGAAAATACATCCTAAAAATAATTTTATATTCTTGAACTCAATTGTCTTTTTAACAGGGTGAAATGAGTTTTTGTTAATTTATCATTTGTTCTATTCAAGTATCATTTAATTAACTTTAAAAGTTTTTAAAAATTAGGTTAAAAAAAATGGATTTTTCTATTTCTTTCTGTAGGAGCCCACATGACGCAGAGGTTAAATACTGACTGCTAATGTAAAACTACCGTCAGTGGTAAAAAACCAACGTCATTCAGCAGGAGCTCCATGCCTCCATTCACATTTGCAGCCTCAGGAACAGGCCTACTCTGTCCTCCAGGTCTCTCAGTGGCTGTGGGTTTGTTGGCCTTTCTTAAGCAATCTTGTTTCCCTTGAAGAATTAGCATAACGGCAGCGCAGCAGCGCCTTTCTGTTCTCTCACCAGAAGCAGCACATGCACTGCTGACTTCTCGACTCACTTGCCTTGATTTGCTAGGTCAAAGACGTGGGTTCTTCCCTCTGCTCCCCTCTTGTTAAAAGCAAAAGACTCCTCCCTCACACCCGCATTTTACTTAGGAATTTGCTTTAATCCTAATTAGATTAAAGCCCCTCAAGTTCTATACAACCAGCAGTGGATGCTCAGCAAAGCCTGTAATTTGCGCAGTAATGCAATCAGCTCATTTCTGGGATTTGCAGCAATGACTACTTTTTAGTTCAGCCTTATGCCTAAAAAGCATTCTAATGGGCTCAAAATGACCATAAGTGCTATTTGTAAAGGTTGGAAATTGTGGATAATGACATTCTGCACAGGAAGTCATTCTCTTACACTAATCCCCCACCCTCCACTCACCCCTCCTGCCCAGGTTTTGCCTCACTCCACTCAGAACTGGGTACCGCAGCCAAGTCACCAGTCAGTCCCTTCAGTCGCACTGTTTGGAATTGTGACATGCTTGGCACAGTCTCCTCAACCAAGGCGACGTAGAGAGGGGGGTCTGCTTGCTGAGTAATTTGGAGTAAATTAGCCATAGTAGCTTCTTCACCCTCCACTTAACTTTGGCTGTAAAAAGCACAACTATATTCCTACATATAACTCATAGGAATCTTCAACTTGAAGTTACCATTCAGATGAGTGAACCAATCAGATTAAATTATTAAAATGCATTTATCAAGTACTCTTACAATAGCTAATAAGATAGAGGCCATAGACTTACACAGTGTCTGGGTGATATAAGTGAGGCCCCTTTTGCATGGCAAACTCTCAGAGATGAGGCTGAGACAGTCCAGGGAGAAAAGATCAAAGGCTGTTTGTGTCCCCACCAATCACAGAGGATGAGTATACCCTATGCCACCTTGAAACAATTCACTGAAGTAAGGTCCAGTCCCGGGGAGAGTGCCATTTTATTTAAAAATAAATAAATAAGCAAAGAAAGTATGTGTTTGGGGCAGAGGTAAGAATAGATGACTGGAAGTCAGCCAGAACCAGTTACCTCATTTCACCGGTTGATTTGAGAGCTGAACCGCAAGCCTTAAATATTTATACAGGTATGAAATAAATGCATTACCCTCATTACCTTCACGTACATGAGACTTAATTCCTTGATGCTCTAGATCCTTTTCAAGGTGGAGATGAAAGCCTACAAATAACTCTAGCCCTAAGAAGCAACTAGTTAATTAGCTGATTAGAAAGTAGGGGGGATTCTAATTTTTTAACGAATTCAAAAGGATAAAGAGATCCTTTTTAAGCTGTCTAACTTGTGCGCTGAAGGTAACTTTGACTGTGTGTGTGTGTGTCTGTTCCCAGATCATGATACAATGCTCTGTTTGCAGTGCTTGTTGCCATGGCTGGTGCTGGCCAGACTTGCTTGTACGAATCCCAGTCCCTCTTCAAGGGTTCAACAACACCAAAAATGAATCGTTGGGTGGCAATGGATGATAATGAAAGTAACTGTGGAATTGATGTTGTTAGTTTCCATCCAGTGAGCTCTGAATCAGGTGACCCTATTAACCACAGGTCAGTACAATGACCAGCCGTGTATTTTTTCATGATCCGGGGTGGATCAAGTCCATTGTTTTGGCCTCTGTGAAACTTGAGTGTCTTCCAACCTATGGAGTCATCTTCCAATGTTACATCACACAGTATGCTATTGTAATCCATAAGGTTTTCACTGGAGGATTTTCAGAAGATCACAAACCCTTTCTGCTTAGTTTGTCCTAGTCTGGAAACACCATTGAAATCTGTTCACCATGTTAGTGTTCGAAACACTGATGGTTTCCTCATTCTAATATCACAGCAACACACAAAATCACAAACCAAACTCACTGCCGTTGAGTGGTGCTGACACGCAGTGACCCTATAGGCTAGGGTAGAACTGCCCTGTGAGTTTCTGAGACTGCAACTCTTCACAAGAGTAAAGAGCCCTGTCTTTTTCCCACAGAGAGGCTGGTGGGTTTGAACCGTTGATTTCAACCCACTTGTGTTTTGCCAGGTTGACTGGAGAAATAGATCCAGAGACATTCATATATGTGTAAGGAAGATCTTTATACAAGAGGTCCTCCTATATCTAGAAAACATCCTAGCCCAGCCCAGATCAAGTCCATAAGTTTGATACTAGTCCATAAATCCCTCTTCAGCGTCACACATCCATACGTAATGATGCAGAATGCAGGAAGATCACAGGCTTGTGGATTCAATGGCTGTGGACGCATCTCCAGGGATTTGGCAGCAATCAGGTAGAATGGTCAAGGTAGTGGTGGGGTGGGGTGGGGTGGGGAGATTACCAGGGTTCATTTTATGAGAGAGCCACACCCACAAGGAGACACCATCAGGCTGTGACCTGATTGACAGGTTGAATACCACTGCTATACTTTGATCTCTCTTCAAGTTGACATGAATTTACACTGCCATACTGCTACATCACCAGGGCTCTGGCAACACACAAGCTAGCAAAAACAAAACTGACAGATGGATGATAAGAGCTTATAGGATAATTTAACCAACTCACCTCATCAGTTATATCATCCTTTAGTTTGTCTTCAAGATTGTCTATGTATAAACCAGTTAGTTTCCTTTCCCATGACTACTTTCTTAGATGGGTTTGAAGCTGGAAATGTTTTAAGTAAGTCATTAGTTTTTCAAAATATTTGATCCTCTTTCTCCTCCAAGAACACCTCAGAGGACTGCACATCTCTGCATTTAACTCAGGCAAAATGTGGCTTGACCTAGCACTGTAGTCTGTCTATAGAACTTGGTTTGATCAGTGCTGTAGAAGTGGATATAGTAGGATCACCGCCATGTATAAGCTTGAGAAGCCCATGTGTAGGCTAGCATGTTTCCAGTCCTACTCCCACCCACTCCTCGTTTTCTCCTAACACTTTCCATGCAAGGATGTTGCTCTTTTTGCTGGGGCCCAGCAGAGCCCCAGAAAACTTGTAATGGGTTTGCTGCATGAGGGAGAATTACCTTTTCTTATTTTAAGTCCCTGAGATTTGGAGTTATTTGTTTCTGTTGTATAGCAGTCCAACATGAGTAATAAATATAGTCACCTGGTTCCATTGCCAGCCATTCAACAAATAACTATCTGAAAATTGTGATGCACTCATAAGCATCTTTCAACATTAGCTTTTGGGGATTCACACAGTTTGGGGCATATGAAAAAGAAAGTCTTATTCTAGAGAAGAATAATTTTAAGAAAAGGTCAGATGAATTCATATACTCTGGAGAGATACCATTGTGCTTTTAGATACCAAGTGCCCATATATACAGCCTGGTTTCAGCAGTTGTTTTAATAAAACACAATGTTCATAGTTGTCTTATATATGTCTTACAAAACAATCGTATAGTTCAGTTTGCTTTTGGTGATATTTGTGCAAAGCTTTATTCTCCATTTGTGCACATCTATTCTCTCCTTTAGTGAATTATTACATCTATGTTCCCATATGAATAGACCCCACATATTGTTTCCAAGTGAGACCTCAGATGGGGATCAGAGAGAGAGCATTTCCTCTTCATCTTCGAAGCAGGGTCAGCACCTTGAGTCTTGAGCTGCTGGGAAAGGACACTCGTGGACTGCAGGGGTTAGACGATCTCAACCGGTGGAGAGCCTGACAACAAAGAAAACGCTTGGCTGTAGTTTAGAGCCCGTGCTCTTTTGTGTGGAGTCCTTGGATAGCACACACGTTTAATGCGCTTGGCTCCTAACTGAAGGACGCTAGTTCCAGTCCATGCATCAGCATCTTGGAAGGAAGACTTTGCAATCTACTTTTGAAAACTTGGCCTTGAAAATCCTGTGGAGCAACATGTTACTCCAGCACACAGGAGGTTACCATGAGTTAAAATTGGTTCATCAGCACCAGAGATGTTTTGAATGTTGTATACTCAGCTGGCTCATGCTTAAAACAACATACAGCTGTTGACTCAGTGCCTCTTAGCAGCTAGAGTTTACAGTTTAAAATAGGAGCCCAACCATTGCAAATGTATGGAGAGCAAGATATCACTATGACAGAACTCCAAGGAGATCGACTTAGTTCTGTAAATCAACCAGAACTTGAAAGAGACACAAACAAAAGACAGTGAGATTGTGACTGGCCTATTCCTTTATTTTAAAACACTTACTATTGTTAAAATACCTTTAAAAACATACAGCAAAACACTTACAAACCATGGGAGAAGCAACAGAGTTTAGTTGAACTTGTTTGTTTTCCCTCTATGAAATGATCCCTGTGGCTTGGCCTAGGATTACAGTCTTTCTCTGTCTGTTCAATCCTCCCTATTTCCCAAGTCCTCCTGGGACACTGGAATTATGGAAGGTTAACTCACAGAGACTCATTGAGTAAGATCTGAGCATTGGGGTGGATCTGCTAATCCGTGTTGTCCTTCAAGTTCATTGGAAACAGCTAGTACTTGCCACATCAGGCTCTGAATACACAGCATCTCTTCCAACAACTCTGCAAGGTGCCCATCAGAATGTACACTTAGAGTAATGAATGTGCATCATTAATATGTTGGGCATGTTCCATGGCTGTAAAATATCCCAGGGGGGGAAAGTCATCACTGAGGACAGGCATGTTTTATAGCTGCCGCTGATTTACAGGCTGGTAAATCCAGTCTTCAGGTGTCCTTGAAGATGAGAAATAGCAAGAACACGGTGGTAAATTGCCCAGATGGGGTTTTGATCTTTTTGGACCTGGGGGATGGGGAGTGCAAAGGCAGAAGCACCTCATACCCTTTTGGGTTCTAATTCTGCTCCAAAATCTTAGTTTTGACTATCTTGGCAAGTGTGGAGTTCTCCAATAAGTACAAAACCAAGAAAGGATAATGAGGACCAACCTGGGAGATAAAAGGATTACGGGACTAGCTAGAGACAGCAAAAAATTATCCCACTGTGAACATGTAAAAATAAATTATTTTAAAAGGGTGGCATAAAATAGAAAATTTAGCATGAAATGCCTTAATGTATAAAATACCAGCCAGAAGACATAAGTAGAAGATATGTCCTTATATTTGCTTGATGACCTTAAGAAGAAATATCTAGGCTTTATTCTGGTAGCAGGGCAAGCTAGGAGCAGCAACAAATTGAGTTAATAGGCTAGAAGCCGTGAACATGCAATAAGGAGGTAGAATTTGGCAAAAGTACTCATGAGTTTACCTGGTATACAAGTCACTAGTCCCTGCCCACCCTCACCCTTAATTCACTTTCTTTACTTAGTGTGAGTTTCCAGGGCTGGTTGGAATAGATCAAGTTGGTGGAAGGATGGGGGAAATGAAAAGGGGACACCCAGATATCATGGGACTAAATTTTCTAATGAAAAGAAGTAATGTTTAGTGATCACTTAATTTTCACCTTATCTTGGGCAAATGATAAGTCCAGACAAGTTCAAATCTGTAAATTAGATGTTAAGCTGAAAGTTCCCTCTGAACCATCTAGTAGCCAAGGCGGACGGGCCAGCAAACAGGAAGACAACACAAAAACCCACAGACCTGTGGAACACATCGAGCCTGTCGCTGGCTGAATCAAACGGATTCAAAGTTAGCAAGCTCTAATGGCTTCTAGGGATGGCAGGGACTAAAACTGGCTATTGATTGCTCCCAAGTCTACACTCAACATGGCGGGCTATTAGTTTAAGAACCAGAAATCAGCAAGTGGAGGAAATATTAAAGTACTAGTGGATGATTATGTGTTTCATCCATGCTATACCACACCCTGGATTTATCATCCTTCCGTGTGGCCCTTTTGGGAAAGACTGTCAAACTATCTAACAGGAGGGCTTTGAGTCTCCACTACATCAGTGCTCCTTCACCTTGATTTGGTTGCTTGTTTTTGAACTTCTGATTCCTCTTCTGGTCGACACTCATGATCCCACAGGCTGGTGTGCTTCTTCCACGTGGTCTTTGTTGCTTCCTTGCTAGATGGCTGCTTGATTACCTTCAAGCCTTTAAAACACCAGGTGTTATATCTTTGAATAGACAGACACTATCAGCTTTCTTCTCCACATTTGCTTATGCACCCATTTTGTCTTCAGTGATCATGTCGGGAAGGTGAGTATCCTGCAATGCCACATTATTGGCACAAACCATTATTGTACTTAGGTAAGATTTAAGTAGTCCATCTGTTTCCTTGTTGTATTTACATATATATTTATAAATAAATACATATATAAGCAAATGCACCTATATTTATATATTTACATATATACATACCTAACTATATTTTTCTTTCTTCTCTCCTTTTTCTTTTTCCTCCTGCCCCACTATCATGTCTACCCATCATTCACCTCTCAGTAATTTACAATTCGATTGATCAACAGGGTCATAAATGTTTGTTGTTACCTCATTAACCTTGTTAGATTTGCATATGTTGATTTGTATAATTAGGCCTGTTCGATACTTGAAAGCCAAGATAGATAACCCTTCAGAAACAGTAAAGAGAATAATGGTTCCCTGAGACTATGGGAAAAGAGGAGGGGAGGGGGAGAGGAGGAGCTGTGGCTCCTCCCACTCGAGGGGAGCAAATAACAGAATTGCATGTGGATGCATATACTGGATGGTGTAATATATGGCAATAATGATAATAATAATAGTAAGGGTTCCTGGGGGATAGGGTGTGGGAGGGAGGAGATAAAGGGGAGTTGATATCAAGGAGTTCAAGAAGAAAGAAGATGTTTTGAAACTGATTGTGGTAGCAATTGTACAATATTGCTTGATGTGGTTGAATTATGGAGTGTTATGATGTCTGTAAGGGCCCCCAATAAAATAGTAAATATAATTAAAAACAAAACCAGGGATCAGTGCTACAGATTCCAACTAACAAGGAGAGTGATGCTCTCCATAGCATCTACTTAAAATATTAAGTAGGCCACACTCTCCAGGAGATACCATCAGGGAAATAAAGTAAGGACCTGCTTGACTCACAGTAGATCTGATCATGGAGTTGATTATGTTATGCTGATCCATATTGTAGAGGGGGTCTTTACTGGGAAACCACTGAGAATCTTGGGGAAGCCAAGTTGACACAAAACCTACCACAGAAAGCTCAACAAATCACAACAATCTGATTTTTAACCAATCATGGGGATCACAAAGGTCCAGGCAGTGTTTTGTTCCATTTGCACAGTGTCATCAGTGTTGTCATTGGGAGGGAATCAAATGCATGGCAGCATATAACAACGACCAGGTAAAGGGTATGATGGAGTGTGGAATGATGACTCTGTGTCTAACAAAAACACAAAACATGTTACATGTTCTAGACATGATTACCATAGGTTCCTTCTATATTCATCAATCTTTCTAACAACCCTATGAAATTGTCTATTATACTTATGAAGGTAAGTCAAAGAGTATTACTGGTGATCTAGCTCATACAGGCACAGGTTAATTTCAAACAAAACTTGTTTAAACACATCTTGGCAATCAGTGGTTGGCTGAAGATAGGTTCTCTCATACAATGGAAAACAATTGCCTGAGGGTTCTTTAAAAAGAGAGATCCAATCAAAATAGTGGCTGCTGAAGGGACCTATTGCACCAAGAGGTCAGCTCAGAAGGTTGTGCTGACTGTATTTTGGGGATCCCAAAAGGGTAGTCTAGATGGATTTTCTTGAAGGACACAAGACAATCATGGAACTTATTATAAGGAATTTGCAAGAAAATGAAACATGACACTGCTGATAAAAACAAGAGAGTTGTGCCGAGAAAAGATTTTTTCAAACATCATGCACTTGTTCATCATTTTGGGTTAGCTAGAGCTTTCCAACACAAATTTCCTTGGGCATCCTTATCCCATTCATCCAACAGCCCTGATACTGCCCCTCCAGTTGTTTGTGTTCTCCAAACTCAAAGCACATGCCATACAGAGTACAGTTACTCACAGGGGCAGTTCTACCCGACAGGGTCACTAGGAGTTGGAATTAACTCCATGTGAATGAATGAGAATACTGAAACCGCCATTTTGATGGGTTAATCAAAGAACGCAGAATTCTTCAAAGAAGGATTGATGCTCTGAGGTTCCATTAAGTTGGTTCAGACTCATAGAGACCCTACGTACAACAGACCCACACACTGCATGGTCCTGCTCCACCCTCACAATGGCTCTGTTTGAGCCCAGTAGACAGCCACTGTGTCAATCCATCTCCTTGCGAGTCTTCTCTTTCCATGGCCCTCTCCTTTACCAAGCATGATGGTTTCTCTAGGGATTTCTCCTAACAACATGCCCAAAATACCTAGTTTCACCATCCTCCCTTCCAAGGAGCACTCTGGCTATACTTCACAAAGACAAATTTGGTCATTCTTCTGACTTCCGACGGCATTCTCAATATTCTTCACCCGAACAATTCAAATGCATCCGTTTTTTCTGTCTTCCTTATTCCTTGTCCAACTTTCACGGGCATATGAGGCATTTGAAAATAGCATAGCTTGGATCAGATGCACCTTAGGACCCAAAGTGACATCTATGTTCTTCATCTCATAAAGAGATCTTGTGGACAGTGATAAAAACACAGCATCAGGTGTGGGTAGACCAAAATGAAGGCTATGTTGAGAAACAATCGCTTCACAATTTGTTCTTTTTATTCCATAAAAGTTTCCATCATCTTGTTGCAATAGTTTCTGATTTACCCCCGTATTTTGCAGATGAAGGACGTGGACATAGCGTTTAAATGACTTACAGGAAGTCACACGACAAATCTTCCTCCTCCTCTCTACCCACAGCTTCAATGGCCAGTTCCACTGGCCTCATTTACCCACCTGCCTTTCCTCAGGCCGCTGAGGAACCAGACATCATGTGCTTTCTTTCCTGGGTTCTAGTAGTAAGCATACCAAGATTTTCCTGCTCCCAAAACTCACTCAATCTTGTGACAGTTCAAGAAAAACAGGAGACTATACAATGAATTATTTTTTTTTCTTTCTACATCTCTAGTTCCATATTTCTGGAATCGTCAAATTTAATAATTTCTGTTTAACCATTTCTTAGGCTTCTGTTTCTTGACTGATTATCTTTAAAAAGTGCATATAGACTTTCAATTATGAAAAATGAAGTTATTAATGCTCAGAATAATTGCCTCTTTTTAATTTTCTACCAAGCACCTTTGTTAAACTTTTAGTTCTTTTATGAGTCCATCAGAGGTTTACATAACAATTTTCTATTTCTTGTGCCATCAACTTGAAGCAGGCTATTGACATATTATGAATGCAAGGCCTTCAGCTTTCTTCCTTTTGTCTCCACCTCTCCTAGCTGCTCTGCTCCCCCACAGTGACAATTGCTTCGATATTGTCACTGTGTAACGTTTCTGCATTTCATTCTGTAGTTTAAAAAATCATCTGTGTTTTGTCAGTAGATCGCTTCTCAAAATTGAAGACCAGTAAATAACATTTAACTTATTATGATGGTCTAAATGTTATTTACTGCAGAACCAAGTCATGGACTTGACTCATGAGATAGAAACTTTAATCTTATGTCATTATATATGTGTCACCCAAAGATTACAGGTTTCAAAGACTGGAAGTTAAGAGGAGAAAAAAATTGACCATCATATTGCATGTTTAAAATTTAATGCTTTTCACCTTTTGTTTTAAATCTCATATAGTCTTCATTGAAATTTTATGGGAAACCCAGTTTCTTCTTATCTAGTCTTCACCCTTCAGATTTGAATTGCTTGCTTTCTCGATCAGCTGCAAAGCTGTTAAACAATTTCTTTGTATTATATACCTAGGTTTAGACTGCTCTTTCTTGAACGCAGTATCTTTTCTCTTTCTTGGATTTCTTTGTCATTTTTACATCTCAGTGTAAAGTCATGCATTTTTAAGTGCTCCCTATATGAAAATATCTGCATGTGCCCTCAAAGTTTGTGGAGAGATAAACTAGTGAGCTAAAGCTTGAAGGACATTGTTTATTTTCTCTATTTTCATGCAGCACTCAAAAGTTGTTACTGAAAGTTTGATGTCATTCTATTTCATTTCTCTTAAGTGACCTGTAGAACACACACAAGCAGAGCATAAGCAGTTCTGAAAAGAACAACCTAACGGAAGATCTGGGTGCTCTCTTGCCCTAGCCATGTGCTTCTGAACAAAGCAGACAGTTTCCCAACAACAAAAAACAAGTGCCATTCACTCGGCCCCCAGGTGCTGCAGACTCCATGCGGACCGAAGTAGAACAAGGGTTTCAGAGGCTGGTTCTTCTAAGTAGATCATCCGTCTTTTCTACTAAGGGGTCTGTGAGTAGACTTGAACCTCCAACCTTTCAGTTAGCTGTAGAGTGTATTTGCAACTTGTATCATCACTCAGGACTCCAATGTAAGAATAGTAGCTTAAAAACCAAATTAATACATATTAATGTTATCATATTTTTAGCTATTATTTAGCTATCTCTAGTAATATGTGTAATAAAAATAATTTTAAGGAAATATATCATAGCAAATAAAATGAAGTCTCTTTCTTTTCTAGTCTAATTCCCTTTTCTCCACGAAAAATTATATTATTCTATTTAAAATCTGTTAATATTTTATATATATACTTATTTGTCCATTAAATTGTAGTAGCTTATAGATTTTACTTAATTTTATATAGATTAATATTGCATGTGATGTTCAATTTTCTTTTTTTGAATGTTTTATTGTGAATTAGGTGGGAGGGGTTAACCATCAACTCTGTATTCAACAATTCAAACCACTCATCAACAACCTGCACTTGCCCTATTTATTATTTAATCCCACCTTCCTTCCCTGGTTTCTTTTCTCCCTCTTATGGATCCCCATCCTCCCTTTCACTCAAGTCAATATCAGTCACACTCATCCATTGCTTCATCTTCCCATCCTTGCCTTCCTTCCCTTGGGAAGTGCCAAAATCTGCTCCTTTTGCCATGCTATTTTTTGTCTTGGTTTTTATTCTTATAGCAGTAGTCTTGTGCAGTATTTGTCTGTCCTTTTGTGATTGATTAACCTCACTCAGCATAATGTCCTCCAGGTCTATCAATTTCATGAGGTGTTTAAGGGTTATATCATCATTGTTTAGCAACACAGTGTATTAGTCTGTGTACTTTGGAGAAACAAATCCACAGAAGCATGTATAAGAGAGAGTTTCATATAAAGGTTAAGTGCATCAAGAAAACATCCCAACCCAGTGCTGCCCAAGCCCACAAGTCCAACATTAACCAATATGTCCAACACCAATCCACAAAGTCCTCCTCCATCTCACAAAACAGACGCAATGACGCCAAATGCAGGAGGAAAGCCGAGTCAGTGAATGTGTAAGCATCTCAGCGCTGGCACGGGTTTCCACACGGCTGCTCCAGCACCCAGAGCTGCATCGGGGTAGGTCCATGTGGTTTCTCTCAGGGATGTCTTGCAGGAAGTAAACTTTGCCAGGTAAAGCAGGGAACTGGCTAAGCTTCACCCTGGTCCGACCATCAGAAAGCAAGACACCCGAGAACTAGAAAGGCAAGGCTCACCAAGCCATTTATCCCTCTGCCCTTCAATTAACCCCACATGTGTTTATCAGCCAGGCTGGCACAATAAACTAACTACCTCACATAATAAGTATTCCAGTGTGTGTGTGTGTGTGTGTGTGTGTGTGTGTGTACTAACGTTCCTTCCTCCATTCTTCTACTAAAGGGCATTTGGGTTGTTTCCCAGTCTTGCTATCCTGGACAGTGCTGTGATAAACATGGGAGTGCATATGTGTTCATGTTATAACACTTATTCTGTAAGGTATATGCCCAACATAGGTATTGCTGGCTCATGTGGAATTTCGGTTTCTAGTTGTTTAAGGTGGTACCATATCACTTTCCACAACAGTTGTCTATATTGAGAGTTCCAATCTCTCCACCCCCATCCTGCACTTGTTTTCTGTTCTTGTGAATTGGGCTGCCATTGTCTGTGTAAGGTGATGATATTTTTTATGCACATGCATAACTTATTCTTAGTAGGTCGCAATCATCTATTTTGTCTTTTACAGCGTATGATTCTTTCATTATATTCAATAGTATGCCTATGACCTGAAATAGTTTGACCCTATTTTCTCATTGATGATCTTTATAACTCTGGGATTCACATTTAGGTCTTTGATTTCAATTTTCTTTCTAACTCAATCCTGTTTTCTAGATGTCTCCGTATCGATGCACAAAGATCGAGTTTATTTATGTTAATGCTGAATAAGATTCCCTCTGTCATCAAGTTGTTCCTATTCCTGGCAACCCTATACAGGGTACTTGAGACTGTAAATCATCACGGGAGTAGACAGCCTCACCTTTTAACCCCATCGAATAGCTAGTGGGTTTGAACTTTGTGGTTAGCAGCCCAACAGCTAAACCACAGCATTACCAAGGCTCTGTTAGATGACAACACCACAGCTTATTTTCCATTCACCTGCTGATGGACATGAAAATTATTTCTAGTGTTCACACTATCAGGCAACGCTAAAATGAGTACTCTTATCTGGGCATTCTTATACCGTTTCTCTAGCATATGTAGAATTACTGAATCAATACTTTGACACATTTTCTTTGACTAAAGAATGCCAAGTGAAATTGTACCAATATATATTTTAACCACCAGCAAATGCAAGATTTTAACTTTTTTTGTCTTTACATGTTAATCAAAGGTTGATATCTTTAATCATAAAACCAAATCACATTTTTTGTTCATATCCTGGCCACGAACTCAATACTGTTTTAATATTTATTTTCCAGGTTTCTAGTGAGGTGAGGTATTTTCATGTAGTAACTGATTATTTGTTCTCCCTCTTTTACTATTCCTTAATAATATTTTACCTTTTTCCCTCTAAGTTATCTCTCTCTCAAAGTATTTTATCTATTCTAGATACACTACATACATTTCTCAAGCTTTTATTAATCTGCAATTTAATTTTTACCTTTATTTGTGGCATTTTTGAGGCACAGGAAAATGTTTAATATTGAAATTGTTAGATTTTAATGAAATCAAATTCTTTACTCTTGCCCTTTTTGAGTCAATGTTTATATCTTACTTAATAAATCTTTTCTTCATCTCGCGCACACATTATGATTTCCAAATGACTCTTTTTTTTTCACTAGCAAGAAATAACCTCCTTGGGGAAATCTATATCTGGGGCTGAAAATAAGATGATCTTGAGACATCTTAAAGACCGAAAACATCTTGTAAGTGAAGGCAAAGACATTATCAAAGAATAATGCGTCTGGGTCAAAAGGACATGGGAAACAAGTTGAAGGGCTGCCCTGGCCAAAAGGGACAATCAGTATCACTGAGTAATGGCTGCAAGAAACATAAACCAATTAAATGTGTAAAAAAATCCATGCACTCAAAGTATTATAAAGTAGAAAGACATCCTCATCTGCCACCTCTGGAAGTTGTGAGGCACCAATACATGCATTTTATTGCTCTAGAGTCTAGAGTCTAGATTACAACATACCACCGAGTTGATTAAAGAAAGCTAATATCTTGAGAAGAATTACAGCTTACAAATTCAGACGGAATAATGGAATTAGAGAAAAGCCTTTTAAATGTTTTAACAACTTAAAAGGTCTTATACAGTGATCATCAGTGGCTGTTAAAATCATTAGATCAAAAGTCAATACAATTTAATAATCGAGTCAAGCTGTCAATCAATGTCAACAGCATGAAAATGAGAACATTGGATCTAGTGTCCTTCTACTGAGCTGCCTTGGGAAGCCCACTTCACAGTCAATAAGCTCTTCTGACCCCCACTCCCCACCTGCGTCCATCAAACTTCCAGTCCTGATCATCTGCTTCTAAGGGGGGTGAAGAAAGCGGTCAAATCAAGAAGAAGAGAAAGGTTGTAAGATAAGTGACCTCGTTTTCCTCATTGAAATAAATGGCACGAGCAAAGGGGGAATATGAAGAGAAAGCTATTATAGATTAGACAGGGTCAAGAAAAATACCAGTCAGTGACATTATTTGGAGTTTGTTTGTATGTATTCTGTTCTAAACAAATTATAAAAAAGGCATGCTTGAATCAATTTGGGAACAATTAATTCATATAGTGCATTACATGATACTAAATTTGACAAAAATTTAAGAAAATTTTATGAATTTTATTAGATGTGGTCACTTGTGTAGTAGCTAGATTTTAATTATTTATTTTTATTTTTTTAGTAGCTAGATGTTATGTTATTGTTGCCTGTGTTAAGTCCTTATCTGTTAGTAATCCCCGAAGTGATACAACAGTTTTGCCTGGTGGGGTAGTGGATTGCACAATTGGTTGCTAACTGCAAGGTTCAACGTTTCAAGCAGCAGCCCTTCCACAGCAGAAAGATAAGGATTTCTTTTCTCAAAAGCATTTATAGCCTTGGAAACCACAGGGATAGTTTTACTCTGTCCTATTTGACCTTCCCTTTGAGGAGGAATCGACTCAGTGGCTGAGTTCTTTTTCTTTCTTTCTTTCTTTCTTTCTTTCTTTCTTTCTTTCTTTCTTTCTTTCTTTCTTTCTTTCTATAACCTAAAGGTTTGTGGTTTGGAAACACTAAGAGGTACTGTGAAATAAAGTCCTGGTGATCTGCTTCCATAAAAATTACTGATAAGAAAATGTTACGGAACAATTCTACTTGTAACACACAAGGGGTCGCCACAGGTTGGAACTGACCCCATGGCAATGGGTTTGGGTAGTTTCTGTTAGGCATATATTATGGATGAAATTATGTAGTGTCTGAGAATGAGTTTCATATTCTCTAGAAAAAAAACTAAAAGTTGCTGGTATATGTGAAACAAAAATGGTTAAAGTTGAGTGACAGGTAAATTCTCTTTGATTTGGTTGTGATAGGTAGGTTTATTGTGCCAACCTGGCCAATAAGACCAAGTGGAATTAATAAGGCTGCAGTTTGACTGGGGGACAAAGAGATAAATGGCTCAGCAAGCCCTGCCTGTCTCTCTCTCTTTGGTGATCGGACCAGTGTGTGGCTGCCTTAGCTAGTTCTCTGCCTCAACTTGCGAGCTACACTACCTGTGGGACACCCAACCCATGGATTGTGTTGCTAGAGTTTGAGGTTCCTTTGAGACCTGCTTCGCCACACTGCTGGTGTATACATCACTTGAACTGGGGACTGTCGGATCCTGTAATCTGGCTGACTGTTGGTGATCTGCCCTACTGTTTTCTGCCTGTGGCCAGACTGCCTTGACCTTGGATCAAGCCGCCCTCATGAGTTGAAGGACTTCCAGTATAGTAGCTGTTTCATGGAAGTGAGTTGAACTGAGCCCTTTGTACCGCTGTGTGGACTAATTAGCTGTTATATTCCTTCATGCTGTATATATCTATATCTATATATAAAATCATAAGTGTCCTGGTTTTGTTTCTCTAGAGAACCCTGTCTAACACATTGGTATGTGCTTTAGAAAATCCATAGTAAGTTTTTTTTTTTAAATCTAAACGCACAAAGTAAACTACATTTGTAGGAAGACACACAAAAATTAACTTTTTGAATAAAAATAAGAAATCATTTTCTACCCCAATGCCAAATAAAGATATTCTCTCACATGTGTGTGATGATAATATAGGGCTTCCATTAAAGGGTTATCTACTAAGATGAAACCCTGGGGGGTCATGGCTAGATAGCAGACTGGAGTTTCTACACTCCCCCGGGGGTGACAGGGGCTTTTACAGCTCTGAGGAACAAAGGTGGCATGGTGCCAGGACTCCAGCCCTGCAAGGTCACCGTAACAAGTTTTACCTAACAGTGACGAACAAGCTGAAGTGAGATAGTTCCACCTTGGACTCACAAATCTGTCCTGGAAGAAGTATGGCCAGAGTGCTCCTTAGAGGCAAGGATGGTGAGGCTTTGTCTGTGGACATGTTGTCAGGAGAGACCAGTCCCTGGAGAAGGACGTCGTGCTTGGTAAAATAGAGGGGCAGTGAACAAGAGGACGGCCTGTGACCCAGAGACTGCAACAGTGTGCTCAGACATGGAAACAATTGAGAGGTTGGCACAGGAACGGGCAGTGCTCCGTTCTGTTATGCGTGCAGTCCCGGTGGGATGGAACCAACTTGATGGCACGTCACAAGAGCAACATGTATGTTAACACCGCAGAGTCCTTTCCAACAGATAGCAGCCCCGTATGACAGAGTAGAACGCCACTGTTTCTCTTACACTATTGTCACTTTGTTTCAGATTTCTGATTTTAGTACAACTCAAGCTTATTTTTGTGCATACTAAAGTAGGGACTCTGTGTGTGTGTGTATGTGTGTACCAAAACTTTAGTACACTACTGAATAGTACATCTTTTCACTACTGAATTACACCTCCTCAGGCATTCAAAACAAAGTCTCATAAAGATTTAGGTCTATTTGATATATTCTCTGTGCCTCCAGTGATCTATTTCTATACGTATGCTGCAAATATAATGATGTTCAATAGCTTTTAAATCAAGTTTGCCATATAAATTTTTTCTCAGAACTGTATTGTCTTTTCTTGGTCTATTAGGCTTCATAGACAATTTTATGTCTCATTTGGCATGTAACTCTTCTTAGATTTTTAAAATCAAAACTGCACTATGTTTATAGATTAATTTGAGAATTGATATCATTATAACACTGAATTTTCACATCAATACCTGAAGATAGGCTGTATTTTGCCATGTATAGAACTCTTCTTTTATTTGTGTAAATGTTTCTGTGGGATATTTTCCTAAAAGTGTGATTGCTTAGTCAAAGAATTTATAGACTTTAAATTTCAATAAATATTGCTAAAGTGTCCTCTTTATATATTGAATCAATTTGCATTTTATCAGTAGGGTGTAAAATTAACCCTAACCCTTCATTTAAATGGAAGTAAGACTACTAGGGTGTTAATGGACACATGCCAACATTCTCTGGCTCCTTTTCTCCTTATACTAAAAACTTCATAGTTTAGTCCCAAATAGAGAACTTCTGGCCATGTGGATATAACTAGAGGTATGGACTATTCCAGGATGTATAGACCTTCCAGGATGTTTCCTTATAGGACAGCAGCCTTGTGGTCTTGGCTTTATTTTCTTTGTTTCCATTGCTTATCAATTCTTCTTGAACTGTTGCAGAACTCCGTACCTACAAACAGTAGATTGTAATCACTTAGAAAACAAAAACATGCCATTGGTTCATTAGAGAAGGCAATGAAGCAGGTAAGAGTTCAGATATTAGAGTAGAAAGCTCATGATCCACGTAAAAGAGTAGCATGCACTTGGCCAGACCATTGCCTGCTATTGATTGGAAAATACACTGCCAGCTGACTGGGGTTGTATTGTTAGGGAAAATTCTTGGATTTTTGTATATATATAATATTGTCATTGGTTGTGATGTCTTGCCACTTTCAGCAAAACCTTCAAAGGAAGGGATGGACTAGGTGGACCTCCTCAGTCCTCCAACACAGAAAAAGGAGAACAAGCCTTCATGAGCATAGAGTCCTTATTCTGCAGCCTGTACTAAGATCACATAATGAGAAGCCTTTCCAGGTCGGAAAAAACCAACTGCTTCTGTAGCCCAATGAGAAGCAATTATACGGGGTGGCTGTGACTAGTCTGTCGCTCTGTGATATGAAGACTGAATGCAAGTTTTGTAGTTGTGTGCTGTCAGATAGATACGGACTCATAGCGATCCTATAAGAGGGGGTAGAAGTGCCCTCTAGGGTTTCCTAGGATATAAATATTTATGGAATCAGATAGATAGGTCTTTTTACCCACAGAGATCCTGATGGATTTGAGTTGCCAACCTTACAATTAACCCCTGAGTACCTAAGCAGGCCCCAATGGGCAAAAGTTCTTCCCTTGCTGGTGATTCTGTAGTTAAGTGTTCAACTGCTACCCAGAAGGTAACCGGTTCAAACCTACTAGCCATTCCTTTGGGAGAAAAAGAAAACACTGCAGTATGCCTCCCACAAAGATATCAGCCTTGGAAACCCTATGGGACAGATCTACTCTAACCTACATGATTGTGATGAGTTGGAATCGTAGCAATGGCAATGAATTTACCCTCCTAAGCCCATAATTTCAGATGCTTCTGTCCTAAAGTGAAGACTCACACCCTTAGAAGTAAAATTAAAAGATGTATTCAAAGTTCAGAGACTATCTAGACTGAGAAAATGCCCAAATTCACATTTTGAAAATGGCCACTCCATTGGACAAGAGAGAAGCAGCGTATTTATACTGTCAAGCTGGGTTCGAAACTACAAAATTGTAATTGACTGAAAAACAGGGAGGTGGAAAGTGGATAGCTGAGAATGGTGACCTGTAAGTGGTTGGTAGACAACATACAGGCAGGATTACATGATTCCTTCAAAGTACATAATTGCAAGCCTCCCTGATCTCAGTGAATTGCAGGATGGTCACAGGACAATGGCAAGGAACCAGATAATCAAATTGCTTTCCCAAGCATGTTCTTATTATACCCTGCATGTGCTGGGCATAATAAAAAGGCCCCTTAGGAATAGTTTGTAACATCCTGTTTCTTCCAGGCCACGGAGAAGAGAAATATTGTTTGCAAAGTGTGGTAGTTACATAATTTTATGTCAACTTGATAAATAAGTATAGGTGTAGAGTCTAGCTTTCCAATCAAGTCACAGCCTGATGATGCCTCCTTGTGGGCATGGCCTTCTCATAAGAATTCTGGGAACTTCCTCTCTCTTCATTCTGCCATCAGAAGTGGCAGGCCATGCTCTGCCCCCCACCCCCACCCCCACCCCAACACATGTTGCTGTGTTGAGGAGTCACACTCAAAGAGCTGGAGGAGCCACATGGAGACCCATACCAGTGCTGAGATGCTTCCACTACCATTGGATCCACAAGACTTCACACCCACTGGCCTGTGACTCTCCTGCATTTGGCAACATTGCATGTGCTGCATGAGTCTGAAAGAAGAATTTATGGACTAGTATCGGACATATGGGCTAATATCGAACCTGTAGACTTGATCTGGACTGGGCTGGGATGTTTTCTTGATATATAATTACTCTTTGATATAAAGCTCTTTCTTATATAAATATGAACGTTTCTGAATTTGTTTCTCTAGTCAACCTGGCCTAACACACAAAGTGTACGGTGAGCACACAGGTTAGAGCAGTTACTGTCAGTTGCCAAAAGGCAGCTGCAAAATTCATCCTCGTCTCCAACTCAAGCCAAGAGCTAAGATCGGTTTACAGCTTTGTCTTCAGGCATCTCTATTCACACACACCCATACCTCTGACTTTAGACTCTCATGTTCCTCAAAGCAACATCTAGGGCCACATCCTGATGGGGAAAACAGTGAAGTCAGCCAAGTAAATATCAAAGACATTAGGCTCAAACACTACCCCTGGAATAGATCATTGTCTAAAATGGAGTAGAAGCAAGTAGCACAAAACCTTGTTGCATTTTAAGACAACGATATTATTTGGCAATATTTCCAAAGAATTCTTGGTCTGGTTTGCAAAATCCGATGATTTCTAATCCTCTCAACAATTCTTGACCTCCAGAATTAACAAGAAGTAGTCTAGAAACTTGGGAACCCCAAGAAAATATACTCTCCCAAACCCAGTGCTGAATTCCAATGTGTCTTTGAAGTACTGTGTATAAGAAATAAGCAAGGCTAAAGTCATGAATGATAGTGGACTAGGATACTTGGTCAGAGGGTAGATTTCAAGTAAGCTAACCAGAGAATGTTCTTTTAGATCAGAGCACATGTTATTTGTGTCCAAAAGCGTTCCATCATTTCTATGAACCAGTGCCTGCTGTGTTTCCCATTCACGTGTTTCTCGTGATGTGTTGAGAGCTAAGTTTTAACTGGACAAGTTGGAAAGAAAAACCTGAAGAGGCACCATCAGAGACTAATTGACAAGACTTTAGATGCTGGGCTTTGGGTTAGAGACATTAACTAGTTGAAGCATGTGATTTACTCTCTTGGAGAAAGGCATAGTTGGGCTCTATGCAAAGAAAGATTATTCCATGTATATTTCAGAATCTTAAGTGGAACCATGCCAGAGTTGTTGACAGTTACCTCGCATCTTTAGATTTTTGAGTGATCCTTTAATTCTCCATTTTCTTTATATTGCAGTATTAAAACATATTTAAATTCTGGTCAATAAGTCATGAGCAGAATAGTGGCGATGTTGTGAGGCTGTTTCTTCAAAAACTCTTCACAAAATTGATGACCAGTGACGTTTCTTTTCTTCTTCCTTACTTTCTGATGCCTTGAGCTCATATATGATGATTGCTGTCTGGTCTCATTTTTCACCATGAAATAAGGGTCTCGTCAATAGAAAACATAGACCAATGAGTTGAAAAGAACATGGGTTCCCATTACATCGCGTCTGTGAACTTCTCTTATCAGCTTAGGGGTGTACGCCAGATTTTATATAAGAGATCTATTTTTAAGTTGTTTAATACACTATTTAGGAATGGAGAAGAATTCAGTGGTAGAATTCCTGCCTTCCATGTAGACAGCCAAGGTCCAGATCCTGGCCAATGCCACTCCTAAATAGGACCACTAGTCGGTTGATGGTGGCTTCTGTGTTGCTATGAGGTCGAACACGTTTCAGATGAGCTTCCATACTTAAAAAGACTAGGAAGAAAGCCCTGGTGATCTACTTCCAAACTCAGCTGATGAAAACCGTATGCATTACAATAGTCCAATCTACATTAAGTAATGGAGACGGAACAGGGCTAGGGAGCATTCTGTTCCTTGGGCAGGGCATGGCCATGAACTGGAGGTTAACTCAATGGCCGCTAACAACAACAAGCTACTATTGTTTGTGGATGTCTCTGTCCCCTGCACCCAGACCAAATCCTGCACACACTGACATTCTTCACCAGGTGAGGGGGTGGGGGGGAAGGCAGGAAGAAAGAAACTAGAACTACGCTAAGGGGTTAATTTAATTTGTACCTGACTCTCTGTATTCCCATAATTAACTCCAGAGACCCCCAAAGCAAAAACACATTTCACTCTGTGAGACAGTGTCTGCTGACATAAACCTAGGGCTCTGGGGCCTTCTAGGCCAACTGCTTCTTGGAGGCACCCTGGAGAAGTGGGTAATGTCAGGGACATGGCGAGTTAGATGGCTGGCTCAGCCTGTGGGGCCTGTGGGTGGACTGGAAGTCATTTGCTCCAGATGGTGCCCCATATTTCAAAGGCACATATTGAAGCCTCAGCAACTGATCAAAAGGGCTATTGAATATTGTTCTCTGTGTGTGATAACTACTGTGGGATGCAGAGCTGCAGGAAGAGGCTCTGTTGGGTTTTGAAGTTAGTCTCACACACAGTTTTCTTCCTGGGCTTGCTCACTCTCCTTGTTTTGAATGGCTACCTCTCTCTAGAGCAAGGGAATGCTGCCTGGTTTAAAATCAGGAAAGGTGTGCGTCTGGATTGTATCCTCTCACGATACTTATTCAATCCATATGCTGAGCAAATCATCAGAGAAACTGGAGCACAGGAGAAAGAACGTGGTGTCAGGACTGGAGGAAGCATCTTAACAACCCGTGATATGGAAATGACACAAGCTGGCTCCTTGAAAGTGAGGACTTGAAGCACTTGCTGATGAAGGTCAAGGACTGCAGCCTTCAGTGTGGATTACAGTTCATTGTAAAGAAAATGAAAATCCTCACAACTGGAACAATAGGTCAGATCGTGATAAATGGAGAAAGGGTTGAAGTTATCAAGTATTTTGCCTTGAGTGGATCCTTAATCAATGTTCATGGAAGCAACAGTCAAGGGATCAAACAAATCATCGTGTGAGGTAAAGCTGCTGCATAAGACCTCTTTCATGTGTTGTAAAGCAAGAATGGTCTTGGAGGACTAAGATGTGCCTGACTCAAGCCATGGTATTTTCAACGTCTCATCTGCATGTGAAAGTTGGCCATCGAATAAAGAAGACTGAAGGAAAAAAAGGAAGCATTTGATCTATGCTGCCAGTGACGAATACTGAAAGTACCAGGGACAGCCAGAACAAACAGATCTGTCTTGGAAAAAGTACAGCCAGAATGCTCATAGACTTTGGACATGTTATCGAGAGAGAACGGTGCCCGGAGAAACACATCATGCTTGGTAAAGTGGAAGGGCGGCATACAAGAGGAAGGTCCTCAACAAGATGGATTGACAAAGTGACTGCAGCAATGGACTTAAACATCAGAAAAACCATGAGGATGACATAGTCCGGTTAGTGTTTCCTTGTGTTGTTGGAACCCACTCAATGGCCCTAACGACAACAGCCTTGCTTCTTCTCAATCCCTACACACACACACAAACACACTTCTCCCTCAAACTCAAAAAAATCGATGCTCCCGGTTGATGTGAATAGATTGGCATCTCCTGGCAAGAAAAGATACATTACTGTACCACTGAGCCACCGTAGGACAGCTTTAAAAAAGAAATGCCTCTGCTACATAATTAGAATTGTAAAACAAAAGCATGATGATAACTGTCAAGGGTTTGCACATGGGACGTTGTTTAGTAGTTTAGGTTATTATCAAGTTTAATACGAAACTGAACCCCAGCTGCCTTGATGAGTCCTGCCATAGGAAGCGGTGAAGTAGCTTTTTTGTACCACTACTTTAGCATCATTGGACCATTCCAACAGTGCCTCCTATTTCCACAAAGCCTTCATTCTACGCAGCCATTGTTTGCTGGCTTTGGCAGGAAAGGCAGCACGAAGGAGGTTCGATGAGAAGTAGAGAAGGTTCCACCACTCTCGGGTCATATGGCTGCGGTACTGAGAGACCTAACAAACTGAGCATCCTCCCAGATCATCTCCTTTTCAGTCAGTCCTCCTTATTTACGCCATTGTCTTTCCAAAATATGGCTCTACAAACAATAGTGATCCCCTTACCCAGAATCCCTCTGTGACTTCCCACGGCCAGCCAGTACCATTTATCGTCTAAACTCTTCATTTCTTCTTCGATACAATTCCATCCACACATTTACCAGCAAATTCTGTAATTCACATAGAAACCCTTGAGGCTTCTACAACATTGTATGCTTTTTCATAGTTTCTTTTCGTAAAATTCTTAGATCCATAAAATATGCATATATAGCTTCTGGACGCTCCTCTTGTCTGTGTCAATTTCTCAGCGTTTACTTGCTTTTTATGACCTTGACAATTCTGTGGAGTACTGGCCAGGTATTCTTAGATCGTCCTGCATTTGGGGTTTGTCTGATGTTTTTCCCATGGTTAGTCTGGAGCATGGGGCTTTTGGAAAGAATGCTTTGGAGGTGAAATGTCCTTCTCATCACATACATCCTATCAGGGGGAACATGATAGTAGATCGTCCTATGAATTTATGCTATTAACTTGATCGGTTGGTTGAAGTCATCTTTCCCACGGGGCCTAATCCACAGGCCTGTTTCCCTCATTGACACACGATTCTTTGGATGCCATACACTTTGGATGAAAGTTACACCTCGCCCAAGGGCCAAAAATCCAAAGGAGACCAACTGCCATTGAGTAAATGTTGACTTACAGAAACCCGGTATAGAGTTTCTGAGACTATAAATCGTTACAGGAGCAAACAATCTCATGTTTCTCCTGTGGAATACCTGTGGGGTTTGAACCACCGATCTTGAGGTTAGCAGCCCAACACCTGTCAAAGACATTTGCATCTTAACAGAGTCACAATCCACCACACCCTCACCTCCAGGGATCCTTTACTCCAGGACAGCGGCTAGGCAAAGTTTTCTTGTTGGCTTTGATTTTTAAGCTGAGGTACATTCTAAGGTACTTTTTTCCCCTTGAAAAATAAATTCAGAAGAGGATGTAAGTACATATCTGACTTCTGGTTTTGATATTGTCCCACAGTCAACCCTTTAAAACCTACCAGAAGTTGTTATCATTTAGAAAGTGTTTCCTGGTTGTTTTCATCCCCTTGTCCCTTGTTTTCCCCCGTGCAATTCTGTTAGAATAAGACTGCATTACAACAATGTGCATATTACTTCTAGCTGTGTAAAAAGCTAGTGAGAACTAAATCTTGGTTAAATGAATAAAAAGATAAATGGCTTTCATGAATTTCTCTTCTTTCTAGCCTCCTGATAGAAAGGCAGCAAATTTAATACTTTCTCTATCCTCCTCACAGTAACTAGGGCTGTAACTAACACTCAATAAATGCTTTTCATCAAACTGAATCAGATCAGTGATGGAAGAGCTTCTAAATAATCCACAATCCCCTCATCAAACTGTCAAAGCTAATAAGTGCCAATAAAATTTGGAAGAGGAATTAAATTCCATGACTGAGCCCAAATGACATTTTCTCACAAAGATTCATAATAATAATCATCACTGAAATCCTTGGCTATTCATTCTCTATTGTTCTTTGTAGGACTGTTAGCTTTGGGTTTTGCTTTGTTTTGTTTGTTTTTTCAAAAACAAAGAATAATACATGTGACTTTTGAGAAAAGAGCAGAGTTAATGAAATGTTACCAAAAGGGACAGGAAAGAGGAACTACAAAGGACAAGTTAAATTCTGTCTTTTTAGCTTTGAGGGCACCAACTTTTATATTTTAATAAGCATAAACTATCCATTGTCCCTCCCACAGAGGGGGGAGCTCATGGAAGGGGAGTTATAAAGTAATTATTGGGAGAGTACTAAATCTCTTTCTTGAAAAAGAAAATCTATGTTCCTGGTGGAAACTTCAGAAAATACATATTTAAAACTGGGGAAAAGGTTCACAATGTCAGACAAACAAGAAAGAGAGGTCAATGTCCTGGGTTAACTAACTGGCTAGCCTATGACCTTCAGTAGTTTGGCAAACAGTATGGAATCACCTTCCATTTGATTAATCTGCGCAGCCAAACACTTGAAAGGGGTGTTTTGCTAGGACAGTGGCCAGCTGCCAGCACATCAATGGATTTTTCTGGAAACCCAGCCCTCTACACTTCACCTGGCATCCAGTTCCTGGAACATAAGCCTACAGAAGTCTTCAGCCTGCCACCTGATCTGCAGATTGGGGGCTTGTCAACCCCTGAAACCCCAAGAACCAGCCGAGGTCTTCAACCAGTTACGTGACCCATTGATTTGGGACTTGCCAGGCACATAATCGTATGAACCATTTCTTTATAAGAATGTATGTGAGTCACTTCCTATAAATATCTATATAATCTCAATATACTTCAAGGATTTGGATTTCTAGAGGGCCCAAGCTAAGACCAAGGTAATTGTGTATTGTAGCTCTGGTGGGCTCTTTTGTATTTGTCTAGACTGGTGATGCAAATGACCTTGATGGGAAGGAAGTACAGATCCAGGGGTCTGTGGGAGGGGGCATAGGAAATTTTGTTATTGAGCTCAGTGCTGTTTATTTGAGGTGATAATCCTTCTGTATCCACAATAGCTTCCACCTGAAGAAACTACCAGAATCATGCCCTGCAAAGTTAGGGGCTCCAATGTCTATCTCAAAGTAGACACATCAACACCCTTTCCACTTTCCTCTTCTTTGTCTTTAATGATAGTGGTATTCAAAGTAGGCGCTCTGGTGGCATAATGGGTTACACACTAGGCTAACCACAAGGTCATCAGCTGCTCTGTAGAAGAAAGGGGAGGTTTTCTACTCCTGTAGAGTTAAAGTCCTGCAAAACCCACAGCGAGAGCTCCACCATGTTCCCGTAGGTCCTTATGAGGTGGAACTGATGCAAAGGATGGCAGTGAGCTATTGGTTTGTGTATTGGAAGTGGGAGGTAGAGATAACTTCTTCTCATTTGCTAAAATCAATGAGAATCAGGGATCACTAGGAATGTGAGGATGAGTTTTTCTTCAGAGTTAATGTGTATATTGTTAAAGTTTATTGTGCCAACCTGGCCAATAAACACATGTGGGGTTAATGTTGGACTTGTGGGCTTGGGCAGCATTGGGTTGTGATGTTTTCTTGATGTGCACTTAACCTTTATATAAAACTCTCTCTTATACATGAGTTTCTGTGGATTTGTTTCTATAAAACAACCCAGACTAACACAAATGGATAAAACTGAATCCCAAGATTTAATTGAAAAAAGAGGAAGAATAAGAATTAAATTTATAAGAGGTGAAAACCCAGTGAATTAATCTGCCATGGTAACAATTTCTTTGAATTAATAGTTTCTTGATTATGAAGGGAATGGACGGGGGATTGGAAGTGGTAAGAGGGG
>NW_022105908.1:972411-1004532 GCF_000313985.2 Echinops telfairi
AATCATAAGATGGAGAGTAGATGTTTGTTTGACCTCTCCCTCATGGTAATTTTTCTTCTTTGTCTAGCCAGAGGTCAGATAAAGCCACACTGTTTACTCGGTTGTTTCTGGGAAAAATATGGGAAGTATGAAAATTTGTAAGCCCACTTGCTTTCAGCCATTAAAATTTGATCTTTAGATGGGTTGGGGCCATGCCTGTAAAGAAAGCTTTGTATAGATATGCCCCACTCAGTGCTATGGAGTACTCAGGAACCAATAGTCTTTGTCAGAA
Organism: Echinops telfairi; assembly: GCF_000313985.2. Taxonomy (NCBI): domain Eukaryota; kingdom Metazoa; phylum Chordata; class Mammalia; order Afrosoricida; family Tenrecidae; genus Echinops; species Echinops telfairi. Next base: position 972,683 of record NW_022105908.1, read on the forward strand.
GCTGGAAAAAAATCTGGAACCATGAAGAAAACTCCCCTCTAGGACTGAATGTTAAGGGAGCCTGTGGGCAGGCTGAGATGTTGCTAGGTGACCACCTGGATCTACTTGTTGAGTGGAAGTGAGAGAAATGCAGCAATAAAGAGACAGGTTGAATTTAGCCACTGACACCTGTGGACTTGGTTTACAGGAAAAAGAGGAGAAGACGAGAGTGGGTTGACTGGTCTAAAGTTCACGACCTAGTACGAGGGGACTAGGCTTGTTGAGCATTTGTGGTCTAAAGGCAAGGCAACCAATGGGCACCCTGTGGAGGCTGAGTGAGGCAGCCCATGTTGAGTTGACCAGAACCCGACCAGCTGGAGATTTTTGAGTCTGTGAACTGGTGCATATTGTTGCTGACTTTATGGATGGCCTGTCTGGATTTGACTTTGCTTATGGATGCAGACTTCACAAGGTTCCAACTGGAATGAAGACTCTTCATGTCAAAAAATATGATTGTCTCCTCAGAGCACTGGGTTGATGTTAAGTGAGCAGTATATAAATTGGATATCCAAAATTGGTGAATAAAAGCATGAAGCAGTTGGCTTACAAACTTTCATAGGTGGGGGAACATATTCACAGGATTAAGGTGTAGGTGTTACTTAATTTCCATTGTGAGGCTAAATAATTATGTACAGGTGCCAAATTGGCAAGGGGTGGATTGAGTTAGAGTTTATTGTGCCAATCTTGCTGATAAACACGTGGAATTAATTGAAGGGCAGAGAGATAAATGGCTCAGTGAGCCTTGCCTTTCTAGTTCTTGGGTCTCTTGCTTTGTGATGGTCGGACCAGGGTGCAGCTGCCTTAGCCAGTTCCCTGCTTCAGCTGGCAAGGCTCACTTCTTGCAAAACATCCGCAAAGAGAAGTCACATGGACCTCCCCCGATGCAGCTCTGGGTGCTGAAGCACCCATGTGGAGACCCCTGCCAGCACTGAGATGCTTACACATTGACTGATTCGGCTTTCCTCCTGTAGTCGGTGTCATTGCGTGTGTTTTGTGAAATGGAGGAGGACTTTGTGGATTGATATCAGACATAATGGGCTAATGTTGGACTTGTGGGCTTGGGCAGCACTGGGTTGGGATGCATTCTTAATATGCATTTAACCTTTATATAAAAATCTCTCTTATACATATGAATTTCTGTGGATTTGTTTCTCTAAAGTACCCAGACTAACACAATGTGTGATATGAACAAAGAAGTTGTTTAATTTTATTTTTATAAAGCTGAGACACAATCTGGCAGTGTCACAAGGACCACCGAACTATGCATATGGGCCCAATCCTACTACCTTTGTAAAAAAATTTTATGAGAACACAGCTATGCGGGTCTATTCACATATTGTCTATGGATGCTTTTGTGCTACAAGGACAGATTTGAGTAGTTGTAAACAAGGTCCTGTGGCCAGAAAAGTCTAAACTATCTGACCCTTTTAAGGAAAATTATTGATAACCACAACAACAGTGCCACAGGAATGCACCTGCCGTTAATAAAGTCAGCTTGTGGTCCTAGTTCTGTCCCTATTTTTAAATTTTATTTATGTAGTTTTAAATTTTGGACAAGCCTCCCCACCACCTTATGGCTTAATACCGTTACTTGTAAAATTGGATGTTTCAACTCTAACGCTTACGTGTACTGGGAAGAGAAAATAGAAGGTATCTGGCCGTCAAGCACAGCAAGAACCTCTTGGAGAGAAACAGCCCAGACAGGTGGGGAAAGACCTGGGCCAGGATATGTGGATTTCTCATCTCTTTACCACCCACCTTTCAGTGTCCTGGTTTTCAAATGGTTTCTTGTGAGCACTATAGGTAGAACTAATATTTTTTAAATGATGATAAAGGATACATAACAAAACATACATCAGCTTAACAATTTCTACATGCACAATTCTGTGACATTGACTATATTCTTCAACTTGCACATCCATTCTTGCTATCCTTTTCCACAGTATTTCATCATCACATACAAGTGATTTTTAGATCTCGAATGATTACCTATAGCTTGTACCTGAAGAGATGAGTCTACTTGTGTTTGCTGCGCATTCTGATCTGTGTCCAATCATAGGTACCCTGGTGGCATAGAAGGTTATGCATTGGGTTCCTGAGATCCAGGTCAGCAGTTTGAAAAGACCATGGAAGAAAGATCAGGTTACCTTCTGCTGTTAAAGTGTCAGTTTTGGGAACCCACAGGGGAAATTTTACCCTGTCTGATATGATAGGATTGCTATGAGTGACAATCGACTTGATGGCAGCGAATTTGGTTTTCTGATTTGTTCTTGGAGTACATCTCTTCTATATAACTTCATTTTAATCCACCGTTTATGCCCGTTATTGGTGAGGCAGCAGACGCCCACAGGTCAAACCTGATAGCATCTCATCTCAGCTGTTTCACGGGTTGTTTTTTCATCCCCTTAGAGCATCTCTATAGCCACCATGTAAGACAGCTCTGAGATCACCCTCACTAGCCAATGAGCGCACAGACCGGGGATTGAGAAGCAGTTGATACCCTCTAGCTATTGGAAGATGGAGAGAAAAGTACCAGATAAACATCTGTCTCTTACACTCCTCAGATGAGCATGCTAAGATGCCTGGTGAATAGCTCTTCAGAGGGTGCCTGGTTGGTTTTCATGCCTCAACTGCCCACAGTAGTGATCATCGAAATGATGAATTGATTGAACCCTGTTACACTTTTCCAGTCTCTAGGCCAGGTCAGTTCCCCCCATAGCTCTCTACAATACATACAGGTGCCTCTGCTTTGGGGAACAACTCCAACTATGATAGCTTATCGTTGTTTTCTGTTCATTCTTTTCTCCTATTCTTTTGGAATTAATGTGGCTTTCACCTTCTTACTTTTCCCCTTTATTGCTTCAACATTCATACATCACACTTACATTACTTAGTATCACCTTTGAAATGTTAACATAACTTCTTAATGTAGTTTTAATGTAATCCATATCTTAATCATCACAATGGTGACTCAAGGACTCTCTTAACTCCCTAGATTTAGATTTCCATATTTTTCCTGATTTCAGACAATTATGCTTATTTTCTTAAAACTCCAACTATGAATTTTAAAGTTTTTAAAATAATTTTTATAAGTTGTGCTTGCTAATGAAAGAGTTTCAAGATAACTATCAGTCTGCCATATTTCCAAATAATGGAAGATTTTTGTGAGGACTGAAAATCACTGATCAGTCTTTCACCCTTTGATGGGGTGATCTGTCTTAATATGGCTCATATTAAGACCAAATGATTGGGTGGGACCCCACAAACAGAGCATTTATAACACTCCTGGAGGGGACTGGTCAGTTTGCATTACCACCCTCACTACCTGTAAGGATGACCCATCTTTGAAGTAGTAGAGAAAAGAGAGAAACCCTGACGACCTTGGAAGAGCACATTCAAGTCCTCTGTCTACAGTGGAGGAGGCACCGAGACCAGCTGCCCCACTGCCTGCGGCACTGTGGCGGCCTTTCTCCTCATCTGGCCCAGGGCGATGGAACTGTGGGACAGAGCCACCAGCTTGCCGGCTTCCTGGCCCACGGAGGCAAAGGCCAAGAGGCCATGTGGCTGAGAGACTAAAGGCGAGAGAGATGTGGCTGCTGGCAGAGGAGACCAAGGACCCTATTCTCACTGTCTGCTTATCCTGGTTTTTGTAACCTGTTAACTTCTCTGATAAACTCCTTTGATATGAGTACTGTCTGTGAGTTCTGTGTGTGTGGCCCTTGAAAAGAGCGAGTGAACCCAGCACAGATGTAGAGTGGCATGGGAGAAGCAGTTGGCGTCAGACAAGATAAATAAGGGTGGGGTGTGGAGGCTTGTAGGACCCCTGCCTTGTGGCAATAGAGAAAGTCAGATGTGGCCCTCCTTAGGGCACTCCCTGATAGTCCATGTCTAATAGAAGAAGATCAGCAAAAGAATGCCCCTTGGGAGACCAAGCCCTTTGAAATCACCATGTAATAATTATTTCCCTTCTTATAGAACTTATATTTCCCTTTGGGGGACCAAGACCCTTTGAAATCACCATGTAATTATTTCCCTTCTTATAGAAATCACCATGTAATTATTTTCCTTTGCATGTCTTAAGTAAGATATACAAACTGTATATTCCTTTACAGAAAATGGGCTTGGATGCATATCTACAATGAAGGAAAATATGCAATGTCTATAATTTCTCTGTTTAAAGTGTCTGTTTAGAAATCATGACTGAGTGCTACACACACAACGCACACATCACACATACACATGCATCATACACACACCCAAAGAACTATGCCCTTCGGTGTTCCAACTAAGTTGGAAGAGGTAACTGTTTATAACCATAATTTATTTCCCAAAAAAGAAAATAAACGGTGTCAGAACATATACCAACTGCTGAAACAATTGTCCCCCTCACCCCCCAAAAGTCCATTATATGGTTATGGAGGAAACTCCTTTGCTCCTTTTGCTCCCCAGCCCCTTTGAGAAATCACCCCAAGTTCAAAACTCAATTTATTCAAACTGCTAAAGAACCCTTCTTCTGGCGGGGAGCTGCCAGAAGAGTGTTAGTATCTAAATCTGAATGTTGTGCAGCAATCTCCTTGATTTGGTGAAAGGAATTTTAATAAGAAATCAAGGAGCTCAGCTTGTCACACTGCAGTGGCTTGGGTTTTGCTGTGATGCCATAAGCTATGTCGCCGATATTTCAAAAATCATTAGGGTGGCCTCCAGTGGGCAGGTCTTAGTGGAGCTTCCAGATTATGGCAGACTAGGAGAAGGACCTGGTGATTTAATTCTTATAAAGAAAAAGAAAAAAACGGGGGCCCATGAAATCTTATGATTTGCGGCAAAACATCTTGTTTAATATGGTGCTCGGTTAGCAGGCACCGAAAATATAAATGAAGAAGAGTTGCCTCTTCAATGAAGTGGGTAAAACAAAGCTTTTGAGGCTCTCATTTACTGGTATGGCAGAATTCAAATAGGAAAGAAATAGCTTCAAATATTTATTAATATGTGTATTATTAATGTATGAATCTAGGAAAATCAGAAATGGTCGAAATTGAAGTGAGGTGCTTGAAGAGCAGTATGCCAGGCATTAGAAGATGATATGGACTGGCATTGATCATTTTGAATTAAGCTATCATACGGTTTACTATCCCAGAAATTACAAATTGAAAAGGAATGGTGTCACATTTATTCCCAAAAAACAAATTTCAACATCTATCTTCAAGGAAGATGCTATCAGTGATAGGACAATATCTACATATCTACAAGGAAGAGTCATTAATGTGATCATTAGTCAATTTTGTGGCCACTGAGGCCCAAAGTGGAGAAATTGAGAATTACTGCCAGTTTGTGCACTCTGAAATTGATAAAAATGCAATCAAGATATTTTGTTAATTAAAATTGCAAAGAAAAAGAATTGGGATTGGAAAATGTGGCCCTGGAGAGAGCTACTTGGATGCTGAGATCACGTGAGTTTGTGGAGGTTTCCTTTTCCTCAGACCGCCGTCAGCATCCGTGGAAGCAGCTGGGCTGGGGCGAGGTCCTTTGTTCTGTTTCTGTACACTGAGTGGCTGTGCGGGAGAACAGCCTCGGGAGCAAGGGTCCAACAAGCATTCAGTACAAAGAGGAGACTTATCTCCAAAGTGCCGGGCACTGTCTCCACACACAGTGCCCACCACAACGCATACATAGACCCCCAAATTAATGATTAATAGTTACATCATCTTTATGACGATAGTAATTGTGTCAAGTAAAATTCCACATACAAGTGCTACATTGGATTTATTCCATGGTTTATAATGTTGCTCAGTTGATGGCCTTTCTTAATATTAGGGACTAATCCTGCCCCTGTCCTCTGGAGTGGCTGTGACGTATCATCTTGATGTGCCAGCACTCCTCCCTGTTAGCTGGTTGGTAGCATAACAGAGGCACTCCGAGCGCTTCATCTTGCTCTTCTTTCGACCTGTGGCTTTTTCATTTACCTCCTGAGTCTTGGGATCTCTCTACTACAGTCAATATCCAATCAATAATTGGAATTTTTGAAAACAGATCTTCCCATCTGTAGGGGGCAGTGATTATTCCATTTGGTCACCTGAGATGTGACACCATTCCTATCTTTGTAAAAGTCTGCTCTTTGTAAGCGTTGGTGGGAGGCAGCTTATCACTCCGATATGGACTAGGTTCTGTGTCATATGAAGTTTACCTCCTTGGACAAAATAAAGACGGACCTCTTAATGCCTCACATCCGGCGAGAATCTTCATCTTTATTCAATGAATGCGTTATTGCTGAATTCAGATAACCACAGGGGTTTTCCTTATTGCTGTTGTCAGGTGCATTGAAATTGGTTCTGACTCATGGCAACAGAACCATATGCACAACAGAATCAAATGCTGCCCAGTCCTGTACCATTGGCACAATCTTTGCTGGACCTCAGCTCATTGGCATCACCACTCCATCTTGGAGTTTTCCTCTTTCTCACTGACCTCACCGAGCAGCGTGCCCTTCTCCCGAGACTAGGCTGTACTGATAACAGGTCCAAAGTCTGTCCATCTTCACTTTTAAGAAACATTCTGGTTGTACTTCTCCCCAAACAGATTTGTTCATTCCACTGACATTACATGGTACATTTAAGATTCTTCTCCAACACTGCCATTCAAATATGCCAATGCTTGGGTTTTCCTTATTCATTGTTCAGCCTTTACATGTTGAAACATGAGGTCTTTGAAGAGGCAAACATTCCACAGTTTGTTATTGGTGTGCATTAGGCTAAGGGGCTGTGCTGCCATATGGTCAGTTGCTATCAATGTCTAACTACTCCTCCAGTCCTTCTAGACCAGTGGTCCTCAACCTTCCTAATGCCGCGACCCTTTAATACAGTTCCCCATGTGGTGGTGACCCCCAAGCATAACATTATATTCATTGCTACTTCATAACTGGCTTTTTGCAACTGCTATGAATTGGGCAACCCCTGTGAAAGGGTCGTTCAACCCCCAAAGGGGCCACGACCCACAGGTTGAGAACCATCTAGAATCTAGACCATGAATCCTCAGCGCTTTTCTTTTCCTCAAAAGATTTATGGAGGACTAGGCTTTGGAGGTGTTACAGAGAATAAATAAGAAACAAATGAAACATATTATAAGTTAGGATGTCAAGGAGGGAAAATTCAAGAAGGGGGGAAAGCAACTGCATATGGATTAAAATCCAAGAGAAAAGACCTATGGCTGCCCAGAGCTACTGAGCATGTGCAGCCAACAGACGGAATGTTGGTAAACAGCAGACTGCCTAGAAATCACTACACAATTTTCCAGAAATCACTTCTTTCTTTGGTCCTTCAACATCCACAAACAGATATTGGATGGTTGAGCACTGACATTTTTAAGACCCCTGTCCATTTCTGACCCTGGATTTTAAGGAGAGAAAAAATTAATCCGTGTTTTTCCCCCCCAACCAATGAAGAATCCCACAGCAGAAACCAACAACAAAGCACAGAGAGCGTCGAGCTCTGTTATCATGGGTGGGAAATTGGGCCAAAACCAGTTAAGGACTCAGCTGCTGGAAGCCTATTAGCAGCAGCTCAGATTTCCTGGTTCCAGTGGGTCGCAACGCACTCAGGATTAGCTTTGCCCACAGTCTGTGGCTAATGACTGTTTGTACAGTAACAGTCTGTTGTTATGCCGACAAAATGCCTGTAAAGTCTATGCTTGGGTTTTTAAGAAAGGCCTCACAGTCCCTCTGCAGATGGCAGAGCCTTATTAGAGAACAAAACGCCTCTGGAGTATGTTGTCCAACACCCCGTCCAACACCAGGCTCTGAGTATCCATCATCAGGATGCTAGAGGCAGTTGGCATCCTGTATCATGAAATGGAACATTAATATCATCAAGGACGCCTGGTTTCATTCTCTCTTCCATCACTGTTCTAGATCCCTCTCTCACTTTATACAGCCTTCCATTGTTTGTACACTTAAAAAGGCACCCTATCCCTCAGAAAGAAGTAAATGTGCCGATTTTTACAAGATTCCAGATCAAAGGCAATTTAAAACATTCTGTTACCAGTGATTGGATCCAATGTGATTTCTCTGCTCTGAAGACTTCAATGGCTTCTTGTTGCCAAAGATTGAAGTTCAAACTCTTCTGCATCATTTAAACATTAAACATATTCAAAGGACTCCAGACTACCCTTTCTGATCTATCATCTATTACACTGATTCACTCTAATCTTGTGTTCACCAAGTATGACTTTTAACCATCTTCAATGATGGTTGGAATTTTCACTCTTGATCATCTTTGTTCACACTCTTGTAAAAACCAAAATGTCCATCCATCACTTCTGCTTCTATCTTTTTAAAAAATCATTTTATTGGGGGCTCGTACAACTCATCACAATCCATACATCCATCCATTGTATCAAGCACTTTTGTACATTTGTTTCCCTCATCATTCTCAAAACATTTGCTATCTACTTGAACCCTTGGTATCAGCTCCTCATTTTCCCCCTCCTTGCCTGCTTCCCCCTCCCCCATGAGCCCTTGATAATTTATAAATTATTATTATTTTTCATGTCTTACACTGTCCGATGCCTACCTTCACCTACTTCTCTGCTGCCCATCCCCCAGGGGGGAGGTTAGATGTAGACCCTTGTCATCTGTTCCCCTTGAGATTGCAGCCTTAATGCTGCTTCCTCGGCCAAGTTCTCTCTGTGTCCCTATCCAGAAGTTACCGCCCTCCTGCTCATTCTCCTAAGCAGCTGTGGGGCTTAACAGTTGGAATCAGTGCTTTGCTTTCTCTGATAGACCACAAACTTATGGGCAAAAAGACAGTACCATGTTCATATGTTCCTCCTCCTCCCCAGTGCCTAATGTAGGATCCTCATAGAAAAGATAGATGTACAGTAACTACTGAGTCAGTAACATTTATTTTGTCGTGAACTCAGATTTTAATTTTGGTAGAAGAAACCAAAGGAAATTAATACAGATACTGTGCCATTCTTAGTAGACTTGTGTTGGGGGTGGAGGGAATATTAAAAATACATGGAGTCCACTTTGACTTTTTGGACGATGAGAAAGTAAAAACAAACGAACGAACAACGTGGATTGCTCTCTGTATTCCCAGCTGTTGTTGTTATAGTTAGTTCCTGTAGAGTCAGTTACAGTGCATCACAACCTTGGTTCTATGTCACAGAACCAAGCATGCAGTCCTATGAGTCTTATGCCATCCTGACAATCCTGGGTATCTTTGAGTTCATCGTTTGGGGTATTATGTGAATTTATCTCAGGAATGTTTTCTCTATTTTCTTAACAGATCCTCTACTTTACCAAGCATTATGTTCCTGTCTAGTAATTGATCATTCCTAATGATATGTCCCATGACAATGAGCCAAATATTCCTTGTTAGCGTTTATGACTAAATGCACCTTAAAAATATTACGCCCTTGTAGGCTTGAAGTTTAGTGTGTTAGTAACTTAAAGCAGGTTGAGTCAGAAGTAAGTTGTAAATTTTACAAGGAAGCTTCAGGGCTTAGTCATAAAGAAAAGTACTCCTTTCTGATTGAGAATAGAATTACAAAGAATATAAATACGAAGATTCACACACAGATACAGACAAAGACCATAATCTTCTGTCTTTTAGAGCCATTGCCAAGTGGCATGAAAGAGAAAAGCGGGGTTCTCAAAAAAAAAACAAAAACGAGAGAGGATCAACACTTCTGAGAGAAAGAGAGAGGTAAAGAGGGTGAGAGAGAAAAGGAAAGGTGGTTCTCCTGCAGGGAGCTGAAGCACTTTGTTAGTAGTTTCTATCAGGTCCATCCCAATTCATGGAGGCTCGGAAGGACCATGAAAGGTGTCAGGCTGAGAGAAAGCTAACACCAATGGAGGTCATTGTAAAGATCAAGAAGAAAGCTATCCTATCCATGCATTCTCTCTCTCTCTGTCTCCACGCCCCCCACCACCACCACCACACACACACACTGACCTAGAAACATGTCTTTTTCAAGGGACTGTCCTTTCATGCTTATCCCTAGCCTTTTTATAAACATTCTTTTTCCCCTCATTATAAGCAAAGCTCCCTAAAATCCCCGCCCCCCCGAACAACAGAGCTGCAAGTCACTGGGTTAGTTCCTCAACGTGGGTGAGTGTAGAATGAGATTTGCCCCGTGATTATATCCTAGGTTTAATGCACAGTGAATTCGAGCTGTTTCTAGTTGACAAAAACATATTGAACATCTCATTTACAAAATACGGCTGGAACTCTACTGACAAGGAGGCTATCGTGATACAAACCTGTCATCTGAAACACTGACTCTAGAAGTAGAAATGAACTCATTCCAAAATGTGGAGAAAAGTGATTGTGATCCAGACTCGCTAAGGTGAGTCCAAATTCTCTAGTATTAATGTTCTCATCTTTCAGTTTGTCAGTATGTTGTTGCTGTGATACTGGACATATGAGTTACAACGTCAAAGAGAAAAATTAATAGCAATTTACTTTGATTTTAAGGATTGGTTTTTTTACTCATCAAACCAAATTTAAGAAGCCTGACCAAACTCCCACACTATCTCCCTAGAAGATGCTCTACAGCAATGACAACCTTGTGATTTAATGAAAAAAGACACTAGCCTTAGTAAATTTAAATTTCAAAAAGCTGTGGCTACAGCTATGTTAAGGATAATTTTCTTTTTCTTAGCGACCAGACCACCTTGCAATCTAATATCAGTTAATCTCGGTAAAGGGGGAGGCAGAGTTCAATCAATCACATTAAGATTGCCTAGTGATTGACCTTTGCTTTTTCTCCCTCCTCCTCTCTTGACAGGCTTTTGATTGTAACTAGCCTACTTTGAGCCATTTGCCTTTTTTCTTTTTTAAGAATCAGAATGTGCTTCTTATCAACAGTTAGAAAAACTGCACAGAACTAAACTTTATGTTTCAATTTCTTTGAGTTTTGATTGTTCTTAACACAACAGAATACTGTCTCCCCTGCTCACGTTGGGTACATCCTCAGGAAGAATCAACAGTTAGAGGACGGCATCATGGTCAGCAAAGGAGAGGGCCAGAGAGCACAAGGCAGACTCTAAACCGGCTGGATGGGCACAATCGCCACAAAGGATGGCCTCAGATGATGCAGAGCCTGGCACTATTTCTTCTGTTGGGCATAAAGTTGCCATGAGTCACGTTGACATGTCGGCAGCTAGCAACTTGCTAACAAGCAACATTTTAATGGTTTCAAGAGGATCTTTGAAACAGTAATGGCCACATGTACATACAAGGCCTCTTAACACTGAATTTAGCACCACCTCTCTATTTTGAACTAATTAGAATAACGTGGACAATGAAATGTTGCTTTTTTAGGCCAGTATAAGTCTCTTTTTATATTTTCTAGATGTCTCAGGATATGTAAATGTTAGTGAGTAAGCACACAATAGGTTTTAATTTTCTGTGAAGTTTCTGCACGTCAGTTACCGACAGTTACAGATGCAAACAGTTGATCTTCATGATTTGTGAATTTCAAATTAGAAAATTCTTCAACTTGCTACAATTCATGTGTAAACCTCAAACCGGTCCCAGCAGCTCTCTCATGGTCATTCATGGGCATGCTCACAGAGGCCCAAACATGTGGATGCTCTGCCTTCTTGTTTCAAATCTCTTACCGTAAGCCAGTGAGCCGAATGAAGTCTAGTTAGTGACATGTTTTCACATTTTTGTGCATTATTTGTGTGATTTTGCTATTTAAAATGGCACTTTCATAACTTAAATATGAAACCGAGGCTTTAGGAACAACAACAACAACAAAAAAACTCCATAAGAAAACAAACAAAAAACACCTTGATTACAATGCCAAGGTCCACAACTGACCCTCAGGTACATAGCTGAGAAGTTAGCATTAAACACACTTCAGGATGGTGGCAAATATTTAGAGACATGCAATGGGGGTAAAGCATATGAGGGTATACCCCAAAACACTGGAATTTCATTTTCAAAGCTCTATATTTAATTTTTTTTTCTACAAAACAACCTATCCCCTTCAAATTACTCTGCATTACACTTAATACATTTGTCAAATCTGCAAGTCCGTTCTTGGAAACGTTTTCAAACTGATTCGTTTGGATGGTTGACAGCACCACCCTCGTTTTTTTTTTTTTTCTTCACCTCTTCTATATTTAGAAATCACTGTCCTTTCAGGTGCCTCTGCATTCTCAGAAACAAAAAGAAGTTGCAAGGAGCAAGGTCAAGTGAGTGAGGTGTGAGGGAAAAGGGGGGCATGCTGTTTTGGGCCAAAAACTGGTACACTGAGATGGCTGCATGAGCAGGTGCATTGTTTTGGTGTCAAAACCAGTCCTCTGTCTGCCACAAATCAGTCCTTTTTGGTCACACACTCTTATGCTATCCTTTCAGAACCTCTAAAATAGAAAGCTTGATTAAGAGTTTGACCTGGTGGAATGAACTCTGAATGCACTATCCCCCTCACATTAAAGAAAAAAAAGTGAGCATCATCTTGATCTTTGACTTCACTTGATGTGCTTTGGGGGTGGGGGCAAGATGATGATGGCACCTTCCACTGGCTTGATTGATGTTTGGTTTCAGGGTCATAAGAATAGCACCATGTCTCATCACCTTGGGGGGAAAAAAGGCTGGGTCACTTTGGAGTTGTTCTTTCAAAGCACAGCATTTTCCCACTCTGCACTCTTTTTCATGGTCAGTCAGAACCCAATTCACAAATTATACATTCTCATTCCTAAATCTTTGGTTGAATTTTGCTTAACCGAGCTCCAAGCTAGTCCAGATAACAACCCCATCTCTTCAAGGGTCCGTCGTTGGTCTCTGAGCACAAGTGCATGAATTTTGTCCACATTAATCTACTCAGGAAGTTGAAGGACTTCCAGAATGAGGTTTGTCATCAATGGACATTTCGCCTTTCTTGAAATGAGAAAATCACACGTACATTTGAGTTTTTCCCATAGCGCTGTTCTTATAAGCTGTGTTCAACATCACAACAGTTTCTGCGGCACTTTTCCCAAGGAGGAAACAAAATTTTGCAACTGTACCTTGTTCTCTTAAATTGGCAATCACAAAAAATAAGGTTTGAGTGAGATTGGTTTTACAAAAAGTTCACTGTGACCAGAGGGCACCTTCCCAGGTGATGCCACTGGGTGCACTAACTCAGAGAAAGTTGCTAGATGCTCACCCAGTGGGAAAAGTGCTTACTATGAAAGCTACACCCAGTGGATTTTTTTTCTGTTTGTTATTGTACCCCCCTCATACAGTAGGTGACCCATTAGTAGAGCTGTTGGTGTTACCACAGGGATATTCACTGTAACAGGGTTGACTGAGGGCTGGAGCATTTGTAGAAGGGAGTGGAGTCTGAGCTAGGATGGAGTCAATTTCAGACACAGAGGCCAACAGAGGCATCCCAGAATTTTTCCTAAAAGAAGGCAAATGTATAGGCCATCAGGCAAGTGTGAGTATAAATAAAAAATTTGGGGTGGTGAGTAAAACTTTCATTTAGAAGACAAACTTTGAACAGAAAATGCAGAGTGGGCAAAAAGGGAGCAGAATTGAGAGGATGAGGTATGTGGGAATCAAGCTAAAAATAATTTTGATTCCACTTGGAATAGTTTGTCCTTTTGCCTTGAACCAATGGATTAGTGTGGAATGTCTGGTAATATAAAAAAAATCAAAGATGTATTTTTGAAAAATAAATCTGATACATGAGTGGGAGTTGAATGAGGGACAAAAGTGAGTAAGAGGATAAAAAGATTCCTAGGTCATGCAGGAAAACAGTTAGCTGCCAACTGCATGTTTAGGGCTTGGTGTCCACTCAGAATAAAAACTTCACAATCTGTTTCCAGAAAATCAGCCATTGAAAATCCTATAGGGCACATTTCTACTCTGACCCACACGGAGTTACTAAGCATTGGAATCAATTAAATGTCACCCATTGGTGTTAACCTCCGAGGTGGATCCAGGTGTGGTTCAAATGGTTAATGTACTTGTCCACTAACTGAAGGTTGGAGATCTGAGTTCACTCAGAGGCACCTTCATGGAAAGGTCTGGCAATCCACTTCCAGAAACACAATCATTGAAAATCTAGAGCGCACAATTCTATTCTGTCACATCTGAGGCTCCATAAGTGGGAGCTATCTCCTAGCAATTGGGAAGAGAGTGAATGATGCTGGAAGCATGGACAGAGAGAAATCCAATTGGGGCATTAGTTTGTACAGGAAAAGAAGACATTTGAACGTAAGTCCTCAGAGATCATTTGTTCAGATCACTTTATTACAGCTAGCAAGCATCACCTGTAAGTGCCGTGGACTGTTCAAATGAAAAACCAACCTGTCTTTGAGGACATACATCCAACATGCTCCTTAGAGGCAGGGATGGTGAGACTTCATCTTACACACTTTGGACATGTTGTCAGGAGAGACCAGTCCCTGGAAAATGACATCCTGGTTGGTAAAGCAGAGGGACAGAGAAAAAGAGGAAGTCCCTCAAGGAGATGGACTGACCTCATGGCTGCAACAATAGGCTCAAACTTAGGAATAACTGTGACAACAGTGCAGGGCCCGGCAGACTGAGTCGGACCTGACGTGATGGCACCAGACAGCAACAACAACAACAACAACAAAGTTCTACTCACATTTCTGACTGAGTCCTTTCAAAGAGTTAGACAGTATGTGAAATGCTTTACCCAAAGTATTCTTTCATAACACCAGCACTTACTACATGTCAGAAGTAAAGAAAAAGTCCAAGCTTCATGTGCAATATTAAAGTATTCTATGGATAAAATATTGATGGAAACATCAAAAGATGATGGGAAGAATACAGCGTTACTTTACCTCTCCCCCAAATGGTTGACATTCAACCATTTCATGCGGTAGCATCTGATCAAGAAATGATGGTATTGATGGAAGAGATCCAAATTGCACTGAAAGCATTAGAAAAAAACATGGCTCCAATATTTGACAGACTATTGATCAAAATGTTTCAACAAACTAATAGAGTACAGGAAGCACTCACTAGTCTATGCATAAGACTGCTACCTGGTCAACCAACTGGAAGACACCCATCTATGTGCCAATTCCAAAGAAAGAAGAACCAATAGAATACAGAAATTATCAAAGAATATCATTAATATCCATGGGGATCATTTTTAAATGGTGCAGCAGTACATTGACAAGGAACTGACAGAAATGCAAGCAGGATTCAGAAGAGGGCATCGAATGAGACATATCATTGACGTCAGATGGATCTTGAACCAAAGCCGAGAATACCAGAAAGAGGTTTATTTGAGTTTTGTGAATCATACCACATTATGGATAACATTGAGAAGTGCTCATGCAGAACATGAACCTAGACAAAGAAGCAGTCATTCAAATAGAACAAGGGGACATAGCATTGCTTAAAATCGGGAAAATGTGTCTCTGGGTTGTACCCTTTCACATATTTAGGCAACCTGCATGCCGAGTAAATAATCTGAGAAGTTGGATGATTTGAAGAACGGAACATCATTGTAGGAAGACGTCTTAACCATTTGTGATAGGCAAGTGACATAACTTTGCTTGCTTTGAGTCAAAAGAACGCAAAGCACTTCCTGATGAAGATCAAAGACGACCCCTTCAGTGTTGATTACAACGCAATGTAGAGAAACAAAATCCTCACAGCTGGACCAGTCAACACTATCGTGATAAATGGAGAAATTATTTGAATGATCAAGACTTATATTTTACGTGGATCCACAATTAATACTCATGGAAGGAACATTTAAGAAATCAAATTGGATTGGGCAAAGGTGTTGCTTGAGACCTCTTTAAAGTGCTAAAACTAGACACTGGAATGTTCCCATATTTTGACTATAATTTTGACAGAGGAAGCCTGGTTAAATTCTCAACTCCATGTAATATTAAGAAGTCTCTGAGCATTAATTTCTTTACTCTTCATATGGTGATAATATAAACCCCATGCTGTTGAATGGATGCCCAATCACAGTGACCCTATAGCACTGATTAAAGGGCTCCATAGGGTATATACTTCTCTTTCTATCTCTCTTTTTAATGTAAGCTTTAAATACTATTGAAGCTAACTGCCACCTCTTTCTTCCACAGAGCGACTGGTGGTTTGGAACCACCAATTATCAGACTAGCAGAATAAGAGGAAATATAAATGAGCATGCTTAATAATCTGCAAAGTGATTTAGATTTTCACAGCAAATACAATTTCATACTGGATGAAAATTTAAGTTTTCATACACATTGCTTCCTTTAGGCATATAACCAAGAAAGATCAATCACTGAAGAAAGATGTCATATCAACAAAATGAGAGAAACTCTCAATGAAATACATCCACATGATATCAACAGTGGGCTAGGACATGCCTATTATCATGAATAGGGTGTTTGACTGTACACCAGAGTCACCATGAATCAGTCAACTCGACAGCAATTAACTACAACAGCAAAGAATGGAAAAATTGAATCTGCTAGCGGTGAGTCATGATGCATGCTAGCCTGGATACCCAGGAAGGAGAGTTGCATGAAAGAGCGCTTAGTAAAGAGTTAAAAGTGATGAGAACAAGTGGGTGATTAGTAGATCACTGGTGACCTTGGAGAGGCAGTTTCAGTTGAGAGATGGGGGAAGAAGCTAGATGTTGTGAGATTAAGGAAAAAGTGGGTGGTAAGGAAATGGAGACTGGAGGGTATAGACCACTTAAGAAGTTTACAGTGAAAGGAAGCAGAAAACAGGACAGTAGCTTGAGGGGGCAGCTTAAATTATTACCGCTTTTATGGATATAGACATTTTAACAGGGATCAACTCCTTAAACTGAAGGTATTAAGCACTGCTGGTGGAATTTCAGTCAGCCCGAAGGTGGGGGAGGGTTTTCTTCTTTGACACTTTGGGAACTTTCCAAATCCCCTGAAAACACACTGGGAATAGGTACTTGCCTGTTCTGTCTAAATGTTCAACTGACCCTACAGAACCGTCCAAGTGGGGATCCTTCCAGAGTCCACCCTCACCACTTGGCTCTCATGCCATTTTGATCATACTTTCAAATGCAATGCCTCACCTGGAATGATAAGATAGCTTCCACCTAGCTGGGAGGGGGCCCAAAGCCCACTCACTTAAACGTCTGACTTCTGGAAATGTCAGAGTTCCGAAAGAGCCCACTCTATTAGGAGTGATAGAGTAAAAGTTGAAAATAGGTGTTGCAATGTTTGCAAATTTTGTTGTTGTTATTGTTTAGTTGCCAGTGGCTCCGACTGGGTCATACAACAGCATAAAACATTGCCATCCTCACCATGGAGAGAGAGTGTGCTTCAATCTATGTTTGTGGCTACTCTCTATTTTTAGTGCCTTCTGACCTGGAGTGGGGACCAAATCTTCCAGCATTATATCAAACAATATTCTGTTGTGGTCCATAGAATTTTTACTGGTTGAAGAAGAAGTTAGGTTAAAATCAAGATTTCCTGTCATATTTTATATTTTTTAAATGTGGCTTACTAGGTTTAACATTAGTTATTTCTGAAAATACTCCCATTAGAAGGTGAAGAGATGCTATTAAACTCGTTCTTGAAGTAGAAGGGGTAAGTGGCTCGGCAGAGTGGCCTAGCAGTTCAATGACAGAGACATACTTTAACTACTGACTGCTCAGCCTACTGTTTAAACTGCCTGATAGGACCTTACACAGAAGGTCCCAATGCCAGAGACTGTCTGGTGCCCACGCACTTAGAGTACATTCAAAGCAATCCAAGGGCTAGAACCATGTATTAGCATGCAACTGTCAGACAGTAATAAAGTATTACTATTTAAACCTTAAACAAAAGTAAAGTAAGGCAAAGAGGTATAACCATATAGAGGAGAAGCCAAAATGTATTGCTATGAAAGCATATAAACTTTTATTAAGCAACCATGTTAAAATGGGAAGAGATTGTTTCTCAACATATCCTCCAGCTGGAGGCCGGGCACCCTTCCCTGTGCTTTCCCCGGAAGGGCTCTGCAGTCCACATTGAAGGGCACTTCGGGCATCCTCTGGGGCACAACTCTCCTGGCCTTTGCCTCAGCAGTGCAGTTATCAATTTTCTGAAGACTTCCTGATAATAGCCACCATGATCATTCTGAGTCCTTTGATAAAACCTATCAAAATTTTTCTTTAGAATAAAAAAAAAAAAAAGAAGAAGCCTTCTAAGCCAACCTCTGCCTTGCATTCAACTGGCCAGCAGATCTCCTCAGAAGCCACTGCTTCGATTGGAGCTTTTTTCTTCAGGCGCCCTAAGGGTACTAAGACAAACGCATTACAGACGGGACTTGTCTATAGTCATTCAATGATCTCAGAAATATTTAAGCACTTTTTTTTAAGCCAAAGCCAAAGCATGTGTGCGCTGGAACCCTAACATGAACACTTTTTGACTTAGCCTCATATTAGCATGCAGCTGGAAACAGGCACACAGGATGATCACTTAGACCTCCAGTGCAGGAGCCAAGTGCCGGGGGAACCCTAAGGGCAGGAGAGTTTTTAAGCCTGCGTCGGAAAGAAGGTGGTCCCAGAAAGGTTCACACAAAACCCTGCAAAGGGTCACGGCAAGAGTGTGCTGCTTCCTTTGCCCCGTTTCACCAGCGGGCCCCGTCAGAGGCACCGAGACAGCCAGACGCACTGGCCGGATTCGCGTTAGTATTCTAGCTCTGTCTCCTCCTTTATGGCTCTTCGTGACTCCATCTGATGACAAAGTGGCACTTTGCCATTTAAAGGTCGGATGCCAGTAATAGAGAGATGGCATTTTATCATCAGATGAGTGCAAGCAGAGGAGATGAAAACGCGGTGAACTGAGCCAAGTGCAATCATGTCCCTGCACTGAGATTCCCTGAAAATGTGGATAATAACTTCAATTAACCTTTTATAAATACATGGTCAGTCGGTGTGATTTTTCTGAAGGTTGTTAGCTATGTTTGGAAAGCGCTTATTTCCTTCTGAGATGGGGAAGTATATGATCTTATTGGTGCCTGTCCTTCAAATTAGAAATCCTCCCAATTCTCCCAGTGATTCCTCGTGATAAGGAACAGCTGCTGCTGACCTCCTGAGCCCACAGCCCAGAGCACGGGCCAGCAGCAACCTTGGAGGGGAATCGCCTAGCAGCCCAAAAGCCCTTGTTTATGCCAGAAAGGAGATTCTAAGTATTAGGTTCCTTGAGGGACTTAAAAGAGAATTACCCATTGCAGTGCAGACTCTTAAAGATGACGATGGTGAGTTAATACAACTTCATGTTGAAAGCTACTTTATAATTTAAAACAAAGCAGAACAACAACAACCAAATCTTCCCCATATCTGGTCTCTGAAATTCCCCCAACACTATGAAGTCAACAAAGAAGCCAGGCTGAATGGCTCACGATCAGACAGATATCGCGAGCCAGAGCTGGGCTCTTAGGGCCCTTTCTTCCTTTGCACCATTACCTCCCATAATCGAGAACAGAGGGTAAACTCCAGCTGGGCTGAAAGAAATGGGCCTCCCTTCTGCTTTAGAAGAAATCACAAGCAATTCTGTCCAAATCAAGAAGATCTGGGTATGCCTGATTTTCTCCCTCTCACCCTTTGAGAAATCAAATAGTTTATGAAGAGTAAGTCACGAGCCCATTGAAACAAAGCCATCCGGAGGCCTGTGGCCTGTGATGGGAGCTAAGCTTATTGGCTTTTCATTTGTATCTGCAAATAACCCTCATAATAATCACTGGAGATGGAAACCATTTTCCCTCATTTAAGAGTGGGGAATGTGACACTTTAAGGGGGAACTAATCCATTCAAGATTGGCGCAGCTGGTCAATGGTGGAGCAGATGTCAAACTCCAATTGGCTAGTCATGCAAGTCCATGTTCTTCCAGTGCCAGAATCCGAGGCAGACAGAGCAGACTAGCAATTGGGCAGGGCAAAAAGTGACCACCCCTTGACCAGGGGCAAGGGGAGAGCTGTCAGAGCTGGGCCAAGCACTTGAAGCAAGTCATTCCATCAGCCAATAGCAATCCCATTGCACCTTGACCCTTGAGACCCGCTGTACTTCTGTTTTCCTACAGAATTTTTATCACGCTAAGTCTGAGAGTGCCGTCCTCTCCCTTCAACCGCCATTGAGTTGATTCTGACTTAGAGTGTTGCTTAAAGGCTATGAAATTAAGCCTTTACACAACAATAGGGGAGAAATGTAAACAAAGTTCAAGGCATGTGCCTTGAACACAATGTCTCAGTTTCCCCACTTGCTAATGTGGAATATAAGCAACACCACGGAGAATTGCAGTAAGGGTTTAAAATTAGCAATAATGTAAAACCAGTAGCCAGCTACTGTTACTCAACGCTGACTCGTGGTGGTCAGATATGTATCAGAGTAGAACGGTGCTCCACAGGGTTTTTGACGGTGATTTTTGAAACTACATCACCAGGCCTTTCTTCTGAGGTGCTTTCGGTAAACTTGAACTTTCAAACATTCAGGTAGCAGCCAAGCACATTAATCGTTTGTGCCACCCAAGGACTCTAAGCAGCACTGTAATACCTTTGAAATGCTAATAAATCACATTAATATTTTCATCATTAATAACCCACAACTGTTTTCCACTCTTCTATTATTGCTCATCTTGCAGTCGATGTAAAGCAATCCAGAAAAGGATGACTTCAGCTTTATTCCTGGAAATGCTTGTCTTCTGTATAAAACCCAGTGGTGACAATAAGGAGCATTTTCTCTCTGCTGAATTCCTTTCCATTCCAAAGCCCTCAATGTCTCAGGCTGCATGTTTAGGGCAAACCTTCAACATGAAAGTCATTAGGCCTGTAATTTATCCCCTACTACACCATGAGAAAATGTGATCAAATAAATATTATTGTTTTTCCTTTCTTTCTTAGCAAATTACTGCCTTCCGCTTTGCTCTTCCCCCAAGATTTTCTAGTTGGGCAAGTCTAGAGCTGATTGCTTAACAGAGGTTTTTTAAATCAAAATGCTGCCATCTGTGAGAAGTTCCCCCAACTTTAAGCCCAGTAACTTCCTTCCGAAATCAGGAAATAAATTCCAATTTGGCTCAAAGTGAAGATGCTCAACTGGGTTATTAACTTTGACACAGCAATTTGCATGTAGGCTGTGAAATATAAATTGCCTAAACACAATGTATTCCATGCCACTAGGACAAAGACTGAATACTCTCCTACTCCCTAAGGAAATTCTACTCACTTGCACTTTCAGAGTGTGAACAGTTTACGGAAGTTTAGGAGAAAGAATAGAAGGGCAGGAAGAAAGAAAGAAGGACAAGAGAAAGGGAAAGAATAAAAATTGGGGGGGTTTGTCTTTTCTGCACACAGCATATTTCTCTGTGTGTGTGTGTGACCTAAATATACCCCAGTAATATGTCACTGCTGTTGGCGATTATTCATATCTGTACATTCTCCCAGATTCATCAACGTTTACTTTAATAACCCTTAATGATGATAGATTTAACCAGATTCCAAATCTGGGGAACAAATAAGATGTGATGTCGTACAATCTTGAGGGTCGGCTTTGAGAACTTAATTTTACTGAGACATCGGACATCCTGAAAGAACTCACATCACTTTGTGTTTCTTCTCCGAGACTCTTCTCTTCTCTGTTTTCTTCTTTCCTTCCTTCTTTTCGCTTTACTCTTCCTCTATAGTTCATCAGTGACTCAAAAAGTAACTACACTGATTTCCTGAACATTTTCAATGTTTCTAGTTAGAACCACACAACATTACATTAAAATTGCCTTCCCTAAATAGGTGGCCATATGGATCTGCCTCCTTTACCTTGAGACCATTACAACTGGATTATTCCTGGCTACTCTTACTGAACATTTTGGTTAAAAATTCCCTAGAAAAAATCTGATCAAAGGAGGAAAATATAAAACAGAATTTTAAAATTTTATGGAAGACAGATCTCTAGGAGCCATGAAGTGTGGATGAACCTCTAAAACTATAGCCCTGAAATAATTTTTAAAGCTTAAACCAAAAATAGCCCTGAAGACTTCTTAAAATAATATTTTATCTTAAATAATTAAAAAATCTACCTTATTCTTTTAAGAATGATCTGTATTTGATTAATGGGGTAGAGAATTGATGCTAATGTGGGAGAACCAATTCAGAAAAGGAGAGTGAGTATAGTAACAGAACTCAAAGAATGTAATCCATGTACAAAATGGTACCTGTTGAAACTTAAATTGGTGTATACTTTGCTATATACATTCTTTTTTTAAATCATTTTATTAGGGGTTCGCTATATATATTCTTAACAATAAAAATAAATGGAACTATATATTTTTAAATTAGTGAAATTTACCAGTTTTCCTTCAAGTTTTTGTACATTTTTTGCTTAAGAAAAAATGATCTCTCCCTCAAGGTTTAAATTAAACTCATTTAAACTCTTACTGTTATTTAAGGTCTAGATTATATTAACTTAATTTTTCCCCTGTTACTTCAGCCTGTAATCCATCGTAAAGGGACTCTGTAAGTGATGCGACACAGGGACGTAAGTATTTCCCTATGTCGATAATGTTTTCCAACTTTTATTTTTATTAAAGTCCCTCCTTTCCTCACTGGTCTTACATACCAACTCTCATATGTTATAGCACAGTACATATCTGCACTCTATCAGCTTGTCCATTAATCAATGTGACAACGACCGGTTGTCTCAACTACATAGCTTTGTAGGAAGTACTAATGTACCATAGGACACATCCTTATTTTTTTTCAATTGAACTTCTCCATTGTATTTTCCTACAGATATACTCAATTTGATTTCTATTCTTAAAAATCATTTTACTGAGGGCTCTTACAGATATTATAACAATCCATAAATCAATTATATCAAGCGAACTTGTACATATGTTGCCATCATCATTATCAAAACATTGTCTTTCTACTTGAGCCTTTTGATATCAGCTCCTCTTTTTGCTATCCTTCCCTCCCCTCCCTCATGAACCCTTAATACATTATATATTTTTTCATGTCTTACGCTATCTGCTGTATCCCTTTACTCACATTTCTGTTATTTATCCCTCTGGGTGGTATACATCTATCATTGCTATCAGTCCCCCTTTCTCCCTCCCACCCCCAACCTCCCTGGACCCTCATGTTATCGCTACTCTCGTTACTGCTTCTGTTTCTGAAGAGTTTTCTGTCCTAGGATCTGTGTGTCAGAAGCATTTATCTGTACCAATGTACATATTCTGGTCCAGCAGGATTTGTGAGGTAGAACTGCCGTCATGATAGTGGGCGAGGAAGCACTAAAGAACCAGAGGAATGAGGTTTGTTTTCGTCGGTGATATATTGCACCCTGGGTGAATCGTCCTTCCCGTGGGACCCTTCTGTGAGGGGATGTCCAAATTGTCTACAGAGGAGCTTAGGGTCTCCACTCTGATCCCCCTACTTCACAGAGATATAATTGTTTGTTTTGATCTTCTGATACCTGATCCCGTCTACACCTTGTGATCACACTGGCTGGTGTGCTTCTTCCCTGTGGGCTTTGTTGCTTCCCTGCTAGATGGTCGCTTGTTTACCTTCAAGCCTTTATGACCCCAGATGCTATGTCTTTTTATAGCTGGGCACCATCAGCTTTCTTCACCACAATTGCTTATGCACCCATTTTGTCTTCAGTGATCACGTTGGGAAGTTGACTTTCACATAATGTGTTGACGGAAGACTTAAGTGGAGGCCCAGAGTCCATTTGCTATCTTAATACTTAATACTTTTAACATATATGTACATAGGCCAATACCCCTATCTTTATATATTACTATATTTACATACATACATGTCTATATTTATACCTCTATATAAGGTTTTACATCCTAGTTCTCTACTTTCCTTCTGCTCCACTGTCATGTTCACCCTTCGTTTGGCTCTCTGTACCACAGTTGATCAAACACCACCAGGCATTCGCTTGCTCCTCTGTCCCTGAGTTTGTTGGCACACCACTCCTTTTCTCCACCTCCTCCTCTTCCATTCCCCCACCCCCCCAGAATCATCAATTGTTTATCTTGATATATATTTAAATAATTTCCAGGTCTATCTGCTGACTTTTATGAATGTCTCCCAGCCAGATCTGGGAGTCAGTAGCCCCCCACCCCCACCCCTCACCCCAGACCAGACACACTTCCTGCATTGTCTCCAGTGTTGTCTGCTGCAGAGGGGGGGTCAGTGAGGGGACGTCATTTCTCACACTGGGCCTGGCCAGTCTGGAGACTGGGTGGACCAGGATGAGGTTCTCTCTCTCTCTCTCTGTCTCCCTCTTAGTTCGCTCCCATGTGGACAAGGCAGACCAGCCACTCTCCCCAGCCTGTATCTTCAGCGCTGTCTGTAATACGGTCTTCTAGACAGATGGTCCACATCGCTGGGATTGGGGCTGGCCCTGCAGGAAGCATCCCTTTACACTGCTTATCTTTTTCTTTTTAAAACTCTCCTGTTAATTCTTGACTCTATTCATGTCAGTACAAATTTTAGAATTCACTTGTCAAGTGCCTGAAAGAATCCTATTGGTAATTTTTATCGTCAATGCAAAGAATTGACAGTTTATTTTTAGCACAATATATAGCTACACACTATGAAGTCTCTTTATCTATGAACATGGTGTACACATATATTTAAACTACCTAAGTCTTTCTTCTATTTACTTAGTCTATTGTGTGCCTATTTCAAATATTAGATTTTTCCTGTCTGATGGCAAGTGAAACAGTGAAAGAAGATTCAAACGGAGTCACCTTGCTATTGTTGTCATTGTCACCACTGTCATTGTCACTGTCAGCACACATTACTCAGTAAAATCTCTAACAAACACATGAAAAAGTGTTCATGATCTGGGACATGCAAATCAAAGCACCTTACACTTATAACGATACCACCGTACATCTACAATGAAGGCCAAGTTTAAAAAGATAGTAGAGCACTAAAAAAGCCAGAGAGGATGCAGAAAATTGCTGGAGGGATTGTATATATGGACATACAAACTGGAAAATGATATGGTGCGGTCTCAAAAATTGGGAATAGAAATTCATACAACCTACCAATGATTTTACACAGTAGATACAGTCTAAATAATTAAGCATAGCAACACAGACATATGTACCCCACATTTATCACAGCATGGGAATGACATAAATTATCATTAGTAGTAGCGTGGAAAAACGTTAGTATATATACACACAATGGAATAGTATGCATGCTTAAAAATAATGACAAAAACACAAAGCATGGCAAGGATGGGCCTGAAAAATATTAAGCTGAGTGGAAGGATAAATATTGTATGAGACCACTGGTATAAAGGGGAAAAAAACCAAAACAAGATTTTCATACCAAAGGAAAGAGACTTTGGACGTTACCATGATAGGGAGAGCAAAGGAGAGAATATGATGCAGTAGGCTAGCGAGGGGAATGACAGTAGTAACTTGAGGGACGTGAAAGACAGTCATGCACAAGAGGCGGGGAGAGCAATCAAGGGAGGAGGTTAAGACAAACTATGGGGCGGTTTGATGAGTAGTTTAAACTGCTGAATAAATGTAAACCCCACCTAACTCACATTTTTAAAAATTTAAAAAAAACCTCAATTTAGTGTAAACTAGGATTTTCCATAATAAGATATAATCATAATTAATCATTCAAAGTCTATCCAATTAAAACTTCCTTCTAAAGCCATCAAAGAAAGCAAGAAGGACACTTTTTTATGGTGCAATAGATTGGAAGCTTCGGATAATACAGTCCAAAAAATACAGCAAATAAAGTTTATGATAAGACCCCTACACATAGATTGAGTAACATTTGTAATTTCCCTAGCATCTATAAAAGGAAAACAAAAATTCCAGAGAAAGGGGTGGGTGGGAAGGAAGAGAGAGAGATTGCCATCAGACTTCTCCACTCTACTAAATTCCAGAAAATAATGAGGATAAGTGGCATGTGGGGGAGGAGGGAAATAATTAAGAAATTCTATTCTAAACCTAGTTATTATACATGTCAGAGAAAACAGAGACATTATCATCAATGCAAATACTTACAGCACCTTGCACACACCCTACCAAATTATTGGGAGATGACGTTTTAAGCCAATTGAATACAGGCACAAAATAATTAAATATCAATTTTGGAGAAGATATAGTACAAAAATAAAATATTGGGAAAAATGGAATCAGTAATGGAATAAGCATTGCTAATACATTGATGAAAGTGTCAAATATTTCAACAGAATTACTGAAATAAAAGATTTGCAATATAAAAATAACTAATAATTTTCTAGACTTAAAATTACACTAACATCAAGGGACAATTTGTGAAAATAGGAAAAGAAGGAAAAATGGTATGTCAAATCTCTTTTAAACACTAGTTAGTTTAATAGGCATCTTATAATTCTTGGTAGAAGTTTTTCAAAACTCAAACTCTTGCTAGAAGTTTTTCAAAACTCAAATTCACGACCATTGAGTCAATTCTCACTCAGAGCAACCCTGTAGAACAGAGTAGAACTGCTCCTGGGGGTTTCAGAGACTCTACATCTTTACCAAAGCAAAAAGTCTTATCTTTCTACCACGGAGCCACTGGTGGTTTTGAACTGTTGGCCAAATGGTCAGCAGCCAAATTTGTAACCCACTACCCTACCAGGACTTCTTAGAAAAATACAGCTATCTTTAGTTTTCTAAATGAAATTGGTGCATAAGCAAATGTGGTGAAGAAAGCTGATGGTGCCCGGCTATCAAAAAGTATAACGTCTGGGGTCTTAAAGGCTTGAAGGTAATCAAGCGGCCATCAAGCTCAGAAGCAACAAAGCCCACATGGAAGAAGCACACCAGCCTATGCAACCACGAGCTGTCGAAGGGATCAGTTATAAGGTATCATAAGAACAAAAAATCTTACCAAAGTGAATGATGGGGGGAGTGCGGAGTGGAGATCCAAAGCCCATCAGTAGTCCACTGGAGATCCCCTTGCAGAGGGGTCTCGGGGAGGAGATGAGCCAGTCAGGGTGCGATGTAGCAACGATGAAGGATACAGCTTTCCTCTAGTTCCTAAATGTTTCCACCTCGCTCCCACTACCATGACTCGAATTCGACCTTGCAAGTCTGGCTAGACCAGAGGATGTACACTGGTACAGATAGGAACCGAAAATACAGGGAATCCAGGGCAGATGAGCCCTACAGGACCAGTGGTGAGAGTGCCGAAAACAGGGAGGGTAGAGGGAGAGTGGGTAGGAAAGAGGGAACCAATCACAAGGAACTATATGTGACCTCCTCCCTGGGGGATGGACAACAGAAAAGTGGGTGAAGGGAGACGTCGCACAGGGCAAGATATGACAAAATACCAATTTATAAACTATCAAGGGCTTATGAGGGAGGGGGGAGTAGGGAGGAAGGGGAAAAATGAGGACCTAATGCTGGGGGTTTAAGTGGAGAGAAAATGTTTTGAGAATGATGAGGGCAATGAATGTACAAATGCGCTGTACACAATTGATGTGTGTATGGATTGTGATAAGAGTTGTATGAGCCCCTAATAAAATGATTTAAAAAAAAGAAATTAGTAACTACTATAAGTAAAGT
Organism: Echinops telfairi; assembly: GCF_000313985.2. Taxonomy (NCBI): domain Eukaryota; kingdom Metazoa; phylum Chordata; class Mammalia; order Afrosoricida; family Tenrecidae; genus Echinops; species Echinops telfairi. The sequence continues at coordinate 1,000,230 of NW_022105908.1, forward strand.
TATAGTTACCAAATCAATAAGGATAAATACATATGCCAATGCTTTGATGTGCTATCACTGTATAATATATAGTATCTGTATTAATTCCTCCTTCATAATAGTCCTGTGAGTTAGAAGCTATTAATATTATTCCTACTTTACCGATAAGAACATTGAGAGCAATTTGCTTTCCAAGAACCCACAACTATGAAGAAGAAAAGTTGTCATTCACATCAAGTGAACTAGCTTCAAAGAATACATCTTAGAAGGTCAGTAGAGCTGCTTAAGCAACATGGTTGTTTACGGGTTTGGTGCTTTTTTAAAAAACACATAAAAGGGGAAGAGAAAGCAAAAAAACCCTGCAAAGAGCCATTTTTAATGAACACAATATATTAGTGATTACCAAAAAAAGATGGAGTAGAAGAGGAAGTAGAAGGAGACAGAAGAGGAGGAAGGTTTAAAGTCCTCCACTAAGAGATCAGTTTTCTGATGTTAAGTTTTAAGGAATACATATTTAATACTGTTTATGCATCTTATGTGAAATGGCACAACATTAACTCTAAATTGTGAACAGTTAGGGATATGTATTGTAAACCTACAAGCAATCATATACACACACAATAATGCAAAGCAGTATAATCAAACAGCAAATGCATAATTTAAAATGGGATATTAAAATGTATTCATACAACTCAAATTGACAGCATGGGAAGAGGGAGCGAAAAACAAACACATATGGGAGGAGGAGAAAACAAATGATTGGCCTCAATTCACTGCAATTAAAGGGAAGTTTGTTAGCAAGGCAGAAAAAGCCAGCCCTAACTAAACGGTCCTTATAAGAGACATATTTTAAATATAAAGACCTAGTTAGGTTGAAAATGAATGAATGAAAAAGGATATGCCAGCAAGAATTAGCTATGTAAAATCAGAAAGATTTCAAGACAGTGTATTGCTAGCAATTGAAAGAAATATTTCATAATAAGGAATAATTCATCAAGGAGAAAGCAGTCATAGGTAGAAAGATAGATGATAGATAAGCAGATAGGCAGACTGATAGACAGTTAGATGTGAAGAGGCTTCAAAAAGTTCATGAAAAAAGTTCCTGTAGGACTGCTGACCACAGGGTCAACAGTTCGAAACCACCAGCTGCTTCACAGGAGAAAGACAAGAATGTCTACTCCCATAAAGAGTTACAATTTTGGGAGCCCAAGTGGTCAGTTCTACTCTGCTCTATGGGGTGATTATGAGTCAGAATCAACTTGATAATAGTGAGCTGGGTTTGGTTTGGTTTGATCGTAGATAAATGCCATTGAATCATCTCCGACTCCTGGTGACCTGAGGCACAAGTCACGTGCTGTCCTCTGTCATCCTCAAGATACTTGGCATTTCCAAGACCATCATCGTCAATACTGTGCTACTCCTTCTCACCAAAGTTTTTCAGAAATAGATTATACTCTACTGCTTACTTATAAGAATTTGCTTTTATGCTTCTCATGTGGGTACAATGAATATGCATTTTGTATACGTAAGAAACAACAACAATGAAGTAAACGATAGGGGGCAGGGGGCTACTGGCTGATGGCCACATTCACTGTGAAATGAGGCCACCTTCATCTCATCTGTTCTAATTCTTGAAAGGGGGTCAAATGGATTACCATTCATGCTGGTTAAGGAATTAAGAAGAATTTAGAACAGCTTGGAAAAGGGTGTGGGAACTACTCCAGGACCTGGGGTGAAAAGCAGGTTCCTTTTGATTCATGGGTGACCTTGCTTTGAGCCTTCTCTGGGTGTATCTAGAAGAAAACTATTAGAAGGGTGAGGCCAGCTTGTACCCACCTGCTGCCCTCTCCAAGGTGTGTCTGGGAATAGGAACACACTCGCAGTTCATCCCCAGTTCTTCTTCCTCACCGAGGAAGGGGAGGCATCGCGGCAGGCCCCAGGACCAGCTAGAAGAAATAGAAAGGGAACCCAGCTTGCTTTCATTCTCCGGCTCCTCTCTCTTTCTGCCCATCATCCCTCCCTCCCCTTATTTGTGCCCATTATTCGGGAAAATGATCTAAAGCCTCATTTTCATGAAAATATCAGCATTTGTTTATTGAAAGTAGAAAATACAGAGTAGCTATGTCCTTAAAATATACACGATACTCTGATGCACGTCTTCTGAAACAGTGGGTCTTAATTCTCTATGGGGTTATGTAAATGAATACCAGCCCTGTGGGAAAACTGGCAACAGTAAGCAGTGTCTGAACTCAAAATGACCAAGAATTAACACAAAATCAAACGCATAATGGGGTGAGGTATTTCTGACAGCTCTTCCCCGTGTTGAAAATGTCTCTGGGGAAAAGGGATCAAGAAGATCTGCTGAGAAGAAGTGGACGCCCCAATTTCTAAGACAGTCAAAGAAGGTCGATCAAACTAACAGCATTTGGTCACAGAAGGTCTGAGGAACCCACTATCCCCACATGAACTCAATGACAGATAAGACCTCTGGAACCTGCGGCCATCTGGGCACTGTCCTTTAAGACAACTCGGGACTGGAGGAAATACCTTCTAATGGTTTTGAGAATCTAAGTGAAGAGAATATATTCTAATTGGATTCTAAAAGTGAATCTCAGAGCCCCTCTCAGATAAAGCTCTCTCCTCCAAGTCAGAAAAAGGACGGATTCCATTAAACCAAACAGAAAAGCCAGATTGTAAACTGTCGTCCTCATTCATTTAACCATTTCCGTATGCTGCTCCTGGCTCCATGGGAATGCCCTTTCTAGAAAATATGCACATCTCAATGTCAGGTCATCCAGAAAATACGCACGTCTCAATCCAGAAAAGATAAAGATGGTGGCAGATCGCAGCTCCTGCTTCTGCCATCACCAAACCCAATTTTGTCAAATCCATTTCAACTTGCAGTGACCTATAGGACAGCGCAGAACTGCCCCATAGAATTTCTGAGGCTTTCAATCCACACAGAAGCAGACTGACTCACATTTCCCTTGTGGAACAATTGGGGTTCAACTGTTGACCTTTTGATTAGCACTTCAAGGCTTAAACTGCTGCATCACCAGGGCTCCTCTCTGCCATCACAGGGCAATGCTTTCCCCACCCCAAATCACAGGTTCATTTAGCCTGCTCTCTGCTTCACTGCAGGCAAGGTGATGGGTGCTTGTCAATACCACCCTCCAGTGACTGATTAGTTTAGTCTTTGATCCCTGTGCAGTAATCATTTATCACAGGGCAATCTCATATGACAAAAATATAGTGCCCTTGTGACTCCTTACTCTCCAACATGCACTGACAGAAAATGAAAATGACGCTGCCAGCCAGGACCAGTCATAACTCAACCTCATTTTCCTGAAAACCTTCATGGGGCACTACAAAATAATGAAACGTGCAGTGCACTGCCTGCACTTACAACTTGGCCCTGCCGATGGTACGTTCCGATAAATCAAACCAACAAATGACCAACCCACCCAGAAATCAAAACTACTCTGTTATCTTACATAGTCTACAGCATAATTTAAAGATATAAGTTCAATGTAATGTTCCTTATTAGTTATGATCCAGAAGGTGACCGATAGTACCTGGCACTGGTTTTGAGTAATAAGAGAAAATAAACCTTCTCTCCTATTTGTATTTGCTGTCAATCTTTTAGAACAACTGAAAGGGATTTGCATCTGAAATAATATTTAAAAGAATAAAATACTGATACATGCTACAGCGTAGTGAACCTAAAAACATGCAATGAATTATGCAATAAGCCAGATATAAAAGATCACAATTCCATTAATATTATTCCATTAAATGAAATATCCTAGATGGGCCAATTTGTAGACACAGAAAGTAGATTAGTCATTGCCTAGGGTTGGGGAAATGGGGCAATGAACTGCTAATGGCTAGGTTTCTTTGTGAGAAGAAAATTTTTCTTATGCACCTAGTATTGTCAATAATTAACCAAAAGCCAGAAACATAATAGGAGCTTTTAAAATTGAGCTATAATTCAAATAACATGAAAGTCACTTTTTAAAAGTATGACACAGCGGTTTTTAGTAAATTGACAAAGCTGAATTGCTATCTACTTTGGAGAACTCTGTAACCTCATTAGGACTCTGGGAAAAAGAAACTCGCTGGCAGATGAGCTCCTCCGCTTGGAAAACACAGGGAGTACCACTAGAGGAGAACTGCTCCCCCAAACAGTTCGCCCTTCATTATGTGGATAGAGCAAAACTTAAAACCAAATCTTATTACAAGATCATTTTGTTTGGGGCTCTTACAGCCCTTATAACAATCCATATGTCAATTGAATCAAGCATATTTGTACATATGTTGCCAT
>NW_022105908.1:1005915-1007021 GCF_000313985.2 Echinops telfairi
CCCCGCCTTTCTCTACCCTCCTGGTATCACTACTCCCATTCCTGTTCCTAAATTCCGTGGGCCTTGAACTCTCATCTCTTATCTGTACCTGTGGATGTGTTCTGGTCTAGCCCACAGTAAAAGGCAGGACTGGGGTCATGATAGTGGCTGGGGTGGGGGGGGTGAGGAACCCTCAAGAACCAGTGGGATACAGTGTGTTTCATCGAAGCTACATTGCGCCCTGGTTGACTTAGAGCAAAACTTTTGAGATCTTCATTTTGAGTCCAACTGAAAATGAGAAGAAACAGGTGCAATCACCATTAATGATCAGCATGTGGAATGTATGTAGTATGAACTTAGAACGAGAAGTTGTCAAAAGGAAGGGGCCACTTTGGATGCCTAAGGCTTGTTGCTTTGGCTAGGACTTCCAACACAATATTGTATAGGGTGTTAATAAAAGGACATCCTTTTCTGATTCCCATTCACAAGAGGAGTATTTTTCCTCTCTCTTCAATAAGAATAATGTTGGTTGTTGCTGTTGTGTATACACCTTTAATTATATTGAGGGATTTCCCTTCTATTCTTATTTTAATGAGCATTTCATCATGAATGGGGGTTAAGTTTTGTAAACTAACTTTTCTGTATCACTTTATATAATCATATGTGTTTCCCCCTTTGGTATGTGTATATATGGGACTTAATTGATTAGTTTTCTAAAATTAAAGCATCCTTCCATACTTGGTGTGAGTTTGATTTGGTCGTGAATTTTATTTTTTATTTTTTGACATGCTATTGGATTCCATTCGCTAGGATTTTGCTGAGAAATTTTGTGTCTATATTTATGAGGGATATTGGTCCAGAGTTTTCTCGTTTGGTTGCATCTTTGCTTGGTTTGGGTATAGGGTATTCTAGCCTATGAAACGGAATTGGAAGCACCCATCTTTTACCATGTCCTTGAATAACCTGAGTTATTCCTTTCACAAGTTATCCCTGCACCCTGGTCCGGCCATCACAAAGCAAGAGACTCAAGAACTAGAAAGGTGAGGCTCACTGAGCCATTTATCTCTCCGCCCTTCAATTAACCCCACATGTGTTTATTGGCCAGGTTGGCACAATAAACTTTAACT
>NW_022105908.1:1007121-1009064 GCF_000313985.2 Echinops telfairi
ATGTTATTTGTCTCATCTCCTCTTTGTTAAATTTGCTAGTTGTTTGTCAATTTTATTAATTCGTTCACAGAACCAACTTCTAATCATGTTGGTTATTTCTATTCTGTTTCATTTATTTGTGTTTGGATATTCATTGTTTTATTTCTCCTGATGCTTGCAGGCATTTTTTTTTTCTTCCCAGTTGTTGGAGATGTTAGGGAGGGGTTTGACTTTTAGTTCTTTTTTGAGGTGTATCTTATTGGTCTATGTTCTATATAAATTGTTCTCTGAGTACTGCTTTTGTTATGTCTCAAGTTGTATTTTCATTTTTGTTTGATTAAAAAATATACATAATTTTTATTTATTTTATTACTTAGTTGTTTTTAAACAGGTTGTTTGTCCATTTCTAGGTATTAGATTTTTTTCTTGATCTTCCTGTTATTGATTTCTATTAGTATACTGTTGTGATCTAAGAAGATGCTTTGCAGTATTACAATATTTTTTAATTTATGGAGGCCTACTATGAAGGCAAATATATGGCCCCTTTGGATAATAAACCATATACACTGGAAAACAACGTATATTAGGTAAAGAGTACTATGTACTTCTAAGTGGTCAAGTTAGTTGATTGTATTGTTGAGATATTCTGTATCCTTTTGAGTTTATTTCTAATGTTCTATTCTTTATCCAAGATGGTATATTGAAGTCTCCAAGCAATATTGTGGAATTGTCTACTTCTCTTTTTAATTCTTTCAAAGCTTGATTTAACTATTTTGGGATTCTTTCATTAGGTGTATAGGTATATTATGGTTATTTAGCTTTGTTGTATTGACTCTTTAATCATTATATAATATTCTCCCTTATCTCTTATGTTAGGTTTTGCCTTAAGGTATATTTTATCAGAAATGAGTATGGCCATCTCTGCTCTTTTTTGGTTACCGTTTTCCTGATATATGTTTTATTTCTGCCTTTGATCTTTGGCTTAATTTTACCTTTGTATCTAAGGTATATCTCTTGTGCACAGCATGTTGATGGATCCTATTTTCTTAGCCATTCTGTTATTCTCTTTCTTTTGATGGGTGCATTTAATCAATTTAAATGCCATGTAATTATTGAGCAGTGTGAATTTGTTGATGTCATGTTGCCATCCGTATGTGTGTTTGTGGTGCGATGAGTTCTTTGATTCATATATTCTTCTGGGCTGAGCTCATTTCATGGGTTTTCTGTCATTGTTTCCATTGCTATTGCTTCAGTGTTTGCTAAATCTTTGGTGAGAAGGTTTATTGGTTTTCTGAGATTGCTCTATAAGTTATTATTATCTTCCCAAATCTAAAGCAGTCTTTTCTACTTTCATATCATACTGATTTCCCCTCCATTTAGAAGTTCTATAACTACACCCTTTCTCCCTCTTTTTGCTTCTGGTTTGCCTTGCTTACAAAATGACATCTTTGGTTCCTTATTTTCAGCTTCAGAGGGCTGTTTCCTTTTGGAAACCTCTGTGCATGGGGGGGTTCTTCGTGGCATTACTGTGGGCCGGAAGATTGTTTATGTTGGTTGTCGTTGGTTCTTTGTCCAAAGGACGCCTTGGAGCATTTCTTACTAGGTTGGCTTGGTTTTTATACATTTCCTTATTATCTGTTATTCATAAATATCTTAAATTTGCCATCATGTATGAGGGAGAATTTTGATGGATATCTAATTCTTTGTTGTTGTCAGGTGCCAGTTCTCACTCATAGTGGCCCTACGCACAACAGATTGGAACACTGCCCGGTCCTGTGTCATCTCACAATTGTTCCTATGCTTCAGCCCATTGTGGAAGCCACCAGGTCATCGATCTCACTGATGGCCTTTCTCTTTTCCGGTGCCCCTCTAGTTTCCCAGGCCTGATATGTCCTTCTCCAGGGATTGGACTCCCCTGACAATATGTCCAAAGTAACATATGAGGTAGCATATGTGCCATCCTT
>NW_022105908.1:1009164-1011779 GCF_000313985.2 Echinops telfairi
TAGGTATATTATGGTTATTTAGCTTTGTTGTATTGACTCTTTAATCATTATATAATATTCTCCCTTATCTCTTATGTTAGGTTTTGCCTTAAGGTATATTTTATCAGAAATGAGTATGGCCATCTCTGCTCTTTTTTGGTTACCGTTTTCCTGATATATGTTTTATTTCTGCCTTTGATCTTTGGCTTAATTTTACCTTTGTATCTAAGGTATATCTCTTGTGCACAGCATGTTGATGGATCCTATTTTCTTAGCCATTCTGTTATTCTCTTTCTTTTGATGGGTGCATTTAATCAATTTAAATGCCATGTAATTATTGAGCAGTGTGAATTTGTTGATGTCATGTTGCCATCCGTATGTGTGTTTGTGGTGCGATGAGTTCTTTGATTCATATATTCTTCTGGGCTGAGCTCATTTCATGGGTTTTCTGTCATTGTTTCCATTGCTATTGCTTCAGTGTTTGCTAAATCTTTGGTGAGAAGGTTTATTGGTTTTCTGAGATTGCTCTATAAGTTATTATTATCTTCCCAAATCTAAAGCAGTCTTTTCTACTTTCATATCATACTGATTTCCCCTCCATTTAGAAGTTCTATAACTACACCCTTTCTCCCTCTTTTTGCTTCTGGTTTGCCTTGCTTACAAAATGACATCTTTGGTTCCTTATTTTCAGCTTCAGAGGGCTGTTTCCTTTTGGAAACCTCTGTGCATGGGGGGGTTCTTCGTGGCATTACTGTGGGCCGGAAGATTGTTTATGTTGGTTGTCGTTGGTTCTTTGTCCAAAGGACGCCTTGGAGCATTTCTTACTAGGTTGGCTTGGTTTTTATACATTTCCTTATTATCTGTTATTCATAAATATCTTAAATTTGCCATCATGTATGAGGGAGAATTTTGATGGATATCTAATTCTTTGTTGTTGTCAGGTGCCAGTTCTCACTCATAGTGGCCCTACGCACAACAGATTGGAACACTGCCCGGTCCTGTGTCATCTCACAATTGTTCCTATGCTTCAGCCCATTGTGGAAGCCACCAGGTCATCGATCTCACTGATGGCCTTTCTCTTTTCCGGTGCCCCTCTAGTTTCCCAGGCCTGATATGTCCTTCTCCAGGGATTGGACTCCCCTGACAATATGTCCAAAGTAACATATGAGGTAGCATATGTGCCATCCTTCCCTCTAAAAAGCCATACTTCTTCCTAGATAGGCTTGTTTGTCCCTCTGCAGTCATGGTACCTTCAGCATAATAATTCATACATATCAGTTTTTCTTTGGTCTTCTTATTCAGTATCCAACTTTCACATGCATATGAGGCAACTGAAAATGCTAAGGCTTGGGTCAGATGAACCTTAGTTTTCAAAGTAACTAACTTGTTCTTGTGTAGCAGATTTACCTAATTCAAAATGTCTTTTGATCTCTTGACTGCTGTTTCCAGGAGTACTGATTGTGGATCCAAGGAGGACAAAATCCTTGACAACTTCAACCTTTTCTCCTTTTATCATGATGTTACCTATTAGTTCAGCTTTGTGGATTTTGATCTTTACATTGAGTCTTAATCCATAAGAAAGGCTACAATCCTCAATCTTCATCAGCAAGTGCTTTAAGGCCTCCTCACTTTCAGCAAACTAGGTCATGTCATCTACCTATCTAAGGTTGTGAATAGGCCTTCCTCCAATCCTCATCCCACTTTCTTTATATAATCCAGAGTCTCTAAGTATTTGCTCACCATACAGATAGAATAAGTATGGTGAGAGAATAAAACCCTGGCACACATCTTTCCTAATGGTAAACATACAGTACTCCGTTGCTCTGCTTTTACAACTGCCTACTGATCCATGTACAAGTTCTGCAGGAGTGCAATGAAGTGTTCTGGAATTCCCATTCTTCTCAAAGCTACTTGTAGCGTGTTTGATTCACAGTCAAATGCCTGAGGAGAGTCAATAAAACACAGTCAATGCTCTTCTACTGTTCTATGTTTTCAGCTAAGAGTCATCTGACATCAGCAGTGATAGTCTGTATCCCACGTCTTTTTCTGAATTCAGCCTGAACGTCTAGTTAATTCAGCCTGAACGTCCTTGTTAATTTACAGCTGCAACTATTGGTGGATGATCTTCAGCAAACATTTTACTTGCATCTGATAGAAATGATATGTCTTCTATATGTTCTATAATTTAAACATTCTGTTGGGTCACCTTTTGTGGGATGGATGCAAATATAGATCTCTTCCATTCAGTTAGTCAAGGAGCTGGCTTCCAAATTTGCTGGCACAAATGAGTAAGTGCTTCTAAAGCTCTATCGGCTTGTTGAAACATTTCAAGTGGTATGCCATCAATTTCCGAAATCTTGTTTTTGGCTCATGCTTTCGGTGTAGCATGGAATACTTCCTTCATTAGCATTGGTTCTTGCTCATCTGCTACCTCCTGAAATGGTGGAATGTTGCTGGTTCTTTTGGATAGTGATTCTGTGTATTCTTTCCATCTTCTTTTGATGATTCCTGCGTTAATCTTTATTTTGCCCATAGGATCTTTCAATATTGCCATTTGAGGCTTGAATTTTTACTTGAGTTATTCCAGTTTAAGATATGCTGAGTGTGTTCTTCGGTTTTGATTTTCTAACTCAACG
>NW_022105908.1:1013192-1044809 GCF_000313985.2 Echinops telfairi
TTCTTGCACCAATCATAATACTACATGCAGTCTTTCCAATGGACTGCATTATGCAAGGCTAGTTGGCAATTAACTACTCCCCATATATGTCCTTGTTGGCTGTTTTCATTCATTCCATTTCACTAGAATTCCTTCTTCTAATTGCTATTTGATCATTATCTTTTCCTTTGAAGCTCAGGGTTCTAGTGTTGCTCTTCCACCTGTTCCCTTGTCTTGTGTTACAGAGGATCCATGTGACATAACTTTCTAGTCTGCCACCTTGAATCAACTCTCCCCAATACATGTTTCTGTCGTTCCTTTCAACAGAGTCGTCCCCCAAGTAACCAGGATTACTCACTAGCTTCCTGCATGAGAGAACCTGCTGAAATAAAGGAGCTGTGAGAGGCATTCGGTGTCTAGTAAGATTCCACATGAATGCAGTGACAGAGGCAGAGTTGTTCATTGCCATTCAATCTGGCATAAAATAGGATCATGCTGACTTCCTTGCCAAGTTAATGTTGATGCTCTTGTTAGTTGCTGTTGGGTTGACTTCAATTTATAATGGTACCATGAACAATGAAATACTGGTGGTGTAGTGGTTATGATGGTTTGTTAACTACAAGGTGAGCAGTTTGAAACTATCAGCCACTCCCTGGGAGAACAATCAGGCTTTCTACTCCCTAGACTGAGTTACAGTCCCAGAAACCTAAGAGACAGTTCTACCCTGTTCTATTGGGTCGCCAAGAGTTGGGATTGGCACAATCACAGTGAGTTTGGTTTTGAGTTGGATCCTGTGCCCTCCTGTTGATCTATTGGGGCCTGAACCATTGTGCTTGGTGTTTGGAAGCAGGTTGACAAGCTTTTCTTCTTCTAAGATTCTGGAAGCTCTCTGGAAAGTATCTTGTTCAGTTATCATAGCAACATACAAGCCTATACTGATAAATGGGAGGTTGCTACTCAGGATGGTCATTGACCAGAACTCAAATCCATGTCTCCTATTTGGAAGGTCAGGAAAGGTGATAATTCTTCCAGCTGTGTTTTCAACATATATCCATGATTAAAATGGCAAGTGATAGGAGGTATTGTATTTGCTGGGGACAAATTGAGCCTTATTGGTCTGTATGTTTATGCAACTGTTGCAAGTTGTGCATTTGTCAAGACTTTAATGCATTTGCCTCAAGCATCTTTTTTCTATTATATTTAAACATGTTAGTCCCTTCGGTAAAGTACACTCTCACATGCTTGCAATTCAATTCTATTCAACTTACCAAAACATTATCTTCTAATATTCATTTAAGTCCAGTAATTACCTGAGCTTCTTTTATGAGGCTGGCATTAATTCTCCCTATAAACAAGTTCTTTCAGTTACTGGTTTTGCATGCCTTTAACATTGCATGTGTTTGCATGATTTGAGTTTAAGTTATAACTGAGAACCTTTACATTTAAGCTGCAGACAGTATCTGAATAGCTCAAATATAAGCATCTATTTAAAAATGCTCTCAAATAAAGAATAGTCTGAACCACTGCACGTTTTCTATCTATGCTGGAAAGTCAAATTTGAGTTACCATTGTAAAGTAATCACATCCAGGGTGCTTCAAGATGTTAAAGCTTTTCGTTGCTAATAAGAAAGTTAAGAGATTTAAGTCTGTCCAGAAGTACCTTGGAAGAAAGGTCTGGGGATCTACACCCCCACCACCACCCAAAAAACTCACCAGCATCAACAGCTCTGGCGGCCCAGCTCTTCTCTGACATACACGTGGTTGCCATGAGTTGGTACGGCCTCAACAACAACTGGTCGTAAAACAATATTAGCTAAAATTAATTGAAAGAACTTGTTATGTGCCAGGACCTGCATGATGGCATTATATGCATGTTTTCTTTTCATCTTCACAAGAGGATAAAGGGTAGATACTGTTTTTGGTCCCATATATTAGATGAGAAAACTCAGGGGGAAAAATAGGCCTACGAAAAAAGAACTTGCATAAGACTGATCAGAGCTGCTTTATGTATAAGAGCACTCAATTGGAAAGACCCGAGAAGCCCGTGGGGTCAAAGTGGGTTATGTGTTGGGCTGCTAACTGCAAGTTGATCAGCTCAAAACCACAGCTTGCTCCTTGCTCCCATAAGGAGCTACAGTCTTGGAAACCCACAGGGGCCATTCTACTTTGCCCTATAGGGGCTCTATAAATTGGGATCAACTCAATAGCAGTGAGCTCAATTTGGGGTTTTGATAAAACAAACAAACAAAAAAACCACTAACAGGTAAAACTGTATTTATAAGGACACAAGTTAATTCTCCATAAATGACCATTTCTGCTAAGCAGGCAGGTGTCCTTGGACCCACCTGAGTGATACCTTTCCCCTCACTGAGAACCAAGAGATGCTGACACACGGAGACATGCTGAGTACTTCTTGCTCCCTCCCTTAATCTGAGTTCCAGAAGCTTCAGGTATGTTAGCTTTATGGTGTTAATGGTTTCAACAGGTTTTGGCAGCCCCCCTCACACCCTATAAAAAAGAGAGCATAGAATGACCCCCCTCAATAAAAACGTTCCTGCTCAGCCTCTGGAAACAGTACTGTATCCCTGTCATATGGCGCCCCCAACCGCACCCCCAGTGGAAAGAAAATGATGTCTCTCAGCTTGGTTCTCCAAGCTCTGGTCTCCTATGTACAGAGAGTCTCTCCCTGTCTTCAGGCTGACACAAGACAGCTGGGCAGGCAAACCCAAAACGCCTGGAGCCTCAGAGACTAGATGGAAGTGAACTCACAATGTCCATCAACCCTCCAAGTTGGGTCCCTTAGTGAAGCGTTTAGAAACTTGGGGGCTGCTGTGTGGGCATGGGGACACTATGAAAATGCCGTAGAATCATTAGGACTCCGGCAAGGAGAAGGTGGTTAAGGCTAAAAAAGATACCAAAGCACCTGTGAGGGAGCCTGGCCCTTTTGTCGGCTGCCTGTGCCACCACTTACCGAAACTGAGGTGGCTGCACCAAGAAAGGTGCGGCGGCGGCTCGAGGAGTTGCTAGTCCTGTGCCATATGAGGGGCCTTCTACTCGCCGGGGCTGGGCTGGCCCAACAAATACAGGCATCGCTGTGGTGAAAAGGCCAAGGGACGGTGAGCGGGTAGCAGCTAGCGAGAGAAGTGCCCAGGAAGAAGAAGCGAAACTCCAAACATTGGGACCACTGCAAGTCCTCCACAGCAAGGACAGACCAGCCTTGACCCAGGTCTCCCAAATGCCACCAGATTCCAGGCTGAGAATCTGAAGTTTGTGTGGTTGGGTAACATGAAGGTGGTCCCTGAGCCTGTGATTGATAAGGTCAACACTTACCCTACCCTCATTAAGGAGAAGGAACTGGAGGTATCCCTGGGATGACTGAGATATGAGTACCCCTTCATCCCTCGCTTAACCCAGTTAGTGCACCCCGTTTACTGGTTAGTCAAGAAAGAGGGGATAAAGGATTTGTGCCATGAGGCACAAGAGGCATTCCAAGCTATTAAAGTGACAGGACAGAGACACTGGCTTGAGAGACTGTAGCCACAGGAAAGTGTGAATTGGATGTCAGTCGTCAGCTACCCTGAGGGGTACGCAGTGAATGGTGGCAACTACAACAAGGAAGTCAGAGTCTCTGGTGGGTTTGTTCCCACCCACGGAACAGTATAGAGACCAGGCACCACCCTGCGGAAAAACAACTCTGCTACGTCCAGTAGGTTGTAACTTGTGGGACACATCGCCAGAGAATCCCAGGTGATACAGAAAAGAACCCTGTCAGCTAGTCCCCTGAGTGATGAACGTCAATAGATCCTTGAGTCAGTAAAATGCACCGTCAAGAAAGCAGACGGTTAGCAGGACACAGAGCTGCCCATGCAGAAAAGCACCATGTAAGATGGGACCAGGCCTATACCCGAGTAGGCTCAGTTCACAGATAGCTTGCCCAAGGCAACCTTCAACCTTCCCAGGTGGACAGCAGTAACTATCTCACTAGCAACAAAGGGTAGGTGGATTGACTGTGGGGAGGGGCAGAGCAGCCGATGGGCAGAGCTAAAGGCTGCCTAGATGGCCCTGATGCATGAACCCAGCCTCCCCCTTTCTGTCCCCCCCCAAAAAAACTTGTGCATGGACACCTGGGTGGCTTTCAAAGGACTCACATTGTAGTAAGCATAATGGAAAAACAGGACTGGCTTGTAGGCAATTGGGCCCCGTGGAACATACTTATGGAAAGGTTCAGGTAAAAGGCTGAACATTGTCATGTTTCAAGTACTGGCTGGTAACCCTCACCCCAATGAGAAATGCTAGGTGGATGACCTAGCCCAGCTCCACACTCTACAGCAGATCCTCCCCAAGGAGGTGGTGGAGTGGCTACCTTGGACATGGAGGGCAGGCCATACAGGAGAGTAGGTCCTTTGGGGCTATTGCCAAAGGGATGGTACTCTGTCTCTCTATCAAGCAAATCATAGATTTCAGGGATTGCCCCAACTGTTTACTGGCAGCTAAGCAAAATGTCCCGTGCAGAGCCCCTTGCTAAATGATGGCAAGTGGATTAAGTAAGGGCCCTCCTTATGTCTGACCATTGTTATATCCTAAAAAGTAGTGGACACTGCAACTGGGCTGCTGCAGATGAATCTATGCAAGGGAGTGACACAATGCTCCATCCTCTATGGCCTCTCTGAACTGTGTGTTGCCTAGGGTGCCCCAGCACATGTTGACAGCAACCAGGAAACCTACTTCACCAGACACTGGCAATTGAAGAAGTCAGAGGCCCTGTGTTGCATCAAAGAACACAAATGTCAAACATGACCCAGTGCCAATCAGTTAGTACTCCAAGGGCCAAAGAAGACCATGAGAATTAAAGTATCTGGCAAAGATGAGGACTGCTCCCTGTCTCTGCTTGGAAAGGCCAACAATCTCCTGTTGGTGTTGTTCCAGGACAAGCCCCAGGGAGAACTATTGTCTCCCTCCCATCCCATAGACATGACAAACTAGTCTTTATTCAAAATGTCAACCCTTACAGGGAAAGGGCTAGAGTTAGAAGTTGAAGGGGTCATTGTGGTTCCACTCAATACACTCCTTATCCCAAATGGGAGATCAGCCCTAAGGGGACTCCAGTTTTAAGTTTGTGAAGCATTATAGTTCCAGAATTAGATTATGCTGGCCTCCCTTCTCCAGAAAGCCTGTAGGGACAACTATATGGAAATGTAAGCCTGGGAGATGGCCCCCACACGAGGTCACTTTAAGCATGT
Source organism: Echinops telfairi (assembly GCF_000313985.2). Taxonomy (NCBI): domain Eukaryota; kingdom Metazoa; phylum Chordata; class Mammalia; order Afrosoricida; family Tenrecidae; genus Echinops; species Echinops telfairi. The sequence goes on from NW_022105908.1 coordinate 1,018,412, forward strand.
CTCCCACCACTGCATATATCTTGCTGGGTGGTCATGATTTACCCATGGTTCATGCCTGTCATGTCTTCATGTTTTCAATAATCTTTTATCTTGCCAGCTGAGCTGCAGTGATTCCTGATGGGAGAAAGCGACCAGGCTTGGAGAGATGTCCATGTCTCAGCTCTCAGCCTACCATGAAAACAACCCCAGCCAGTGTTAGTAGAACCAGCCTGGACTGACCATGGCCCCGTTTTCAACCCTTTCAAGTTAATTGTTCTGTTCATTGACCTGGCTCATGACGGGTTTAATTCTTGACCCACCGCATGGCACCCTATGCTCGTGTCTATCTTGGGAAGCTCTGTCTTGGGGTCGACTTTTGCTGTAGGAGATATCGCGGTTGCAGTCTCGGGCTGTAAACGTCCAAGGTCCAGACTGAAGGGAGAGGGGGAGGACAGTCTTTGTGAAGCGCTGAGGCGGAGTGTAAGGACATGGGTTAGTGCTGCAAAAATGGAAATAAAAATGACCCCTTCGGTGAAGCAGATGCTTCCCATGAGTCCTTATTCCCAAGTGAATGAAACCTCCCCACACAGATAGCCAAGGCACCGCAACATGACCAGTGATGTTAAGAATGCTTCCTGACCATCTCCCTTGCCCGAGTTGAGTTTAGGGTATCTTAGAACCCTAGTGTTAATGAAGTCAATGGTTTCCGGTGGCCTATGATAACCCACTTTATGACCTGTATAAAAGACAGCCCCAGAATGGACCCCTCAGGGGAAACTCACTGGTCCACTCAGTTGCCCCTGAAAACAGTCTAGTCTCCCTGTCCATAAGCCCCCCATCCTACTCAATGAGAAAAGAATATCTCTCAGGTTTGGTTCTCAGACTCTTTGATCTCTGGCACTCACGCAAGTAAATAATACTCATGGATTTACAAAGAGGATAATTGGAACATTTGGTACATGTAATAACATGAGTGAATCTTAAAAAACATGAGAGTGAGCAAATGTGACGTATATGAATTCTAGAGCAAGTGAAACTGATCTGTAGTAACAGAGCTCAGAACATGGGTTGACCCTGGGAGGGATCAGTATTTATTGAAAAGACACGTGAGGGGATTTGATGTTCTATGTCTTGATCAAAACATAAGTTCCATGGGTGCATGTTTTCATCAAAACTTCTTGAACTAAATAATAATAATTTATAATTTATCAAGGGGTCATGAGGGTGGGAGGCCGGAAGGGAGGGAAAAAGAGGAGCTGATGAAAAGGACTCAAAGAGAACGTAAATGTTCCGAAAACAAAGAGGGTAACACATGTACAAATGCCTTGATACAATTGTTGTCTGGACTGTTATAAAAGCTGTAAGAGCCCCCAATAAAATGATCTTTTTAAAAAACCAACACTTCTTGAACTATATGTCTACAATGCATTTCATCTGATGAAATCACATCTCAGCTCATTTTAGCGGTTATCTTTGTAGGACTCCAACTCACAGCAATTCCACATGCAACGGAGTGTATTCTGACTTCTAACCACCCTGCACATGGAAGAGGAGCATGGGTGGTACAGTTGGCTACATGTTGGGCACTTAATCACAAGGTTAGCAGTCTAAATCCACCAGGTGCCTTTCAGGAGAGAGATGAGGCTTTCTACTCCAGTAAATAGTTACAGTCTCAAACACCCACAAGAATATTTCTACCCTGTCCTATAGGGTCACTATGAAATAAATAATTGGGGTTGAATATTTATTTCTTCAAGTGAAAAATAAATACAATAATTACAGTGGAGTTTGAACACAAGACAGCCTGAGGGCCATCTAACTCACTACCAACTAGCTCATAAACTCATCCATAAACACATTTAGCAACACCAACATGCAATACATTTTCTAGTTGCTGTGAGGAATACAAAGAAATGCGATTACATGAGTTTATGCATGTAAATGTACATGTTAACTGCTATTATCATTCTAAGTATAAGCTACAAACCTTGCCCTCAAGGCAAATACATGGAGAAACAAGACGCTAATTCGTACATCATTAAAGCATCATTCTAGAATCTAGTGTAGTATGAAATGGCATGAGGAACTGCCTAAAACTCAACATCTACAAATGTCCAATGGCTTTTTAAAAAGTGTGCAGTGAATCTGGTGGAGCCACCAAGCATGCTAGATACTCCAATGCAACAGCCTATCATTACCGTAGAGACACTGGCGGCCAATAGTGCCAAGTCTGGTTTTAACTTTTCTTATTTTAAAACCATTCCTTGTGATTTGGGTGGAAGTTTACAAAGCAAATTGGTTTTCCATCCCACAATTCAAATGCGTCTTGTCTCCTAACATTGGTGGTCGCCCCACAGTGTAACGGCGTTCTTCCCACTTCCTCCCTGCGCTTTCTATTCCCATTGGTCCTTCTTCCCCATCTCTTTGTAGCTTCTGAGCTGCATCCCTGGGCCGGTGCTGACCTTTTGGTTTCTGATCATCGACCATTCTAAGGAGCACTACCTCCCTGTTGTCAGCCTGCCTATTGTTTTACTGAAAGGTGAGCTATACTCTTGAGTTCGGTTCCAGGTTGTGTTCGGGTGATGAATGGATAAGGGCCACAGTTTCAGGGGTTCTACCAGGCTCTGCCAGACCAGTGACCTGATCAGTTCTATGATGTTGACCTTGTTGCACTTTATCTCTCATTTTATCCAGGACCTTCTAGGGCAATCCCATCCACAGTGGTGGGTACTGGGAGCAGGGTACCAGCTAGTTCTTCTGGTCTCAGGGTCATGGAGGCTGAGATTCATGTGGCCAATTAGTCATTTCATCTAATCATTCCCATACATCTTTGACTTTTGTCACTCTTCTTTGTTTTGAACATAGAGATAAATAGTTGTACTTTAAATGGCTGCTGACAAGATGTAAAACCCCAGTCACGACTCACCAAAGTAGAATGTAGAACATTACGTTAGTGGACTATGTTATGACAATTGACTCTAATATCCCCTGAGCCTGTGGCTCTGAACCCACAGTTTTCCAATCTGTTTGTTTTTTTTTAAATCTCAGCAATGTAGATGTTGGTAAAATCACTTTTTAAATTTTTGTCACGGATTTGGTGTTTTAAGAAAGTTGCAAACCCTACTGAAAGAGAATGGTGCAGCCACTTTGGAAACCATGGGCAGCTTTTCAAAAGAGAAATATAGGCTCATCACCTGAGCCAGCAATCCCAATCCTAGGCATATATTAAAAAGAATTTAAAGCAAGAATACACACAGAAACCTTTGCATCAGTGTTCATTGTAGAACTGTTCATGATAGCCAAGAACCTGAACCTGATGGATAAATAAAATATGATACATGAAAACAGAATATTATTGATACATGAAATCAACTAGACAATCCTTGAAAACATTATGCTAAGGGAAGTGAGTCAACCACAAAAGGGTAGATACCAGATAATCCCACTTATACAAAATAGGCAAATAGAGTGACAGGGGGAGTCTCAGGTTAGGTGTATAGAATTTCTATTAATGGTGGTACGGTAATTTGGAAATTAAGAGTAATGATGATGAATGTGAGCAATGTCAATTGTACATGTGAAAAATGTTGAAATGGCAAAAATTTGTTTTAGATAGAGAGATGATAGATAGGTGGAGGGATAAGTCCTAAATTCACAGTCTCGGGGCCAATTAACACTTATTCCCACCTTCCCCTTCCACCCTACCACCCCCCAATTTGATTCCCAGCCATGGCTCCTCTTAGTTAGACAAGCTATGGCAAGTCCCCTTGCCTCGCTGAGCTGGGAATGCGATGCACACCACGTGTTCTCTCTGAACAACTGGCAAAGCTGGCCGGGTCTCTGTGGGTTCACGTCCCTTAAGCTGGAGCATAAGAGAAAGCTTCCTGAGGATGTTATCTTAGAGGAGGTTTTGAAAGAAAAAGAAAAAGGACACTAAGGTTACTCCGGACAGAGGTGGGGAACCGTATTGAAATGACCTGATGAAGGCAAGCACTAGCGCAGCGCTTCTCAACCTGTGGGTCGTGACCCCTTTGGGGGTCGAATGACCCTTTCACAGGGGTCTCCCAATTCATAACAGTAGCAAAATTGCAGTTATGAAGTAGCAATGAAAATAATGTTATGGTTGGGGGTCACCATAGCATGAGGAACTGTATGAAAGGGTCGCGGCATGAGGAAGGTTGAGAACCACTGCAAGGATGCAACATTTGGTACTCTATGCCACTCTCTATGGGACCACTGGTCTCTAGTGGACCGTTAGTCTCTAGTGCAGAGAGCTAACGCTGGACTGATACAGACTGATACAGTACTCAGCACAGATTGATCGGAAAAGGCTATGACATCATGGATGACAGTCACTCTCAGCTTAGAACACATAAAAACAGGAAATAAACAAAATTACTCACTCCCACTGACCCATAGTGACCCTATAGGATGGGGTAGGGAGCCCTGCCCCTGTGGGATTCTGAGACTAATGGTCTCCTCTTTCTCCCTGAGTGCCTGGTGGTCTCAAACTACCGACCTTGTGGTTAGCAACAGCCCAATGCATAACCCACTGTGCCACCAGGCCACCTGGGCTCCTTTAGTTCACGTAGGATTTGCAAAACCAATAGCAACTCCAGATCTCCAAGAGCAAGGTGGAGCTCTTTTTGTAAAATGAATGTCCTTTCTGCTTTGGAGTCCTTGCCAACGCAACCGTGAACACATTTGGCCATTAGTGAAAAGGTTGGAAGTCCAAGTCCCGGTAGAGTGCTTCGCCAGAAAGGTCTGATGATAGACTTCTGAAAACCCAGACACTGAACAAGCCATGGTGTGCAGTTCTCCTGTGACACACAGGGGCTTGTCCTGTGTCTCAGAAAATGGGGATTTTTTACTCTTTTGCATTTTCTTATGTTATTTTCTTTTAAGAGAGTTAGTACATACTTGCAAGGTAAGTCCAGTGGGGATCTAGTCATTCTAGAGCAAGAAATATAATAATATTCTCTTTTGATATTTTAAAACAGCATTTTGAAGTACCGCCCGCCCACCCCGCTCCACCACCACCACCAAAAAAAGAGTGAGATATAGTTCCTTGAGATCGTTTTACAAGTTATCTTGTGTATCCCTTTGTGGTAGTTATATAGTCATTTGTCAATTTGAGGATTAAGAATGTAGGGGTGGAGTCTAGCCTGTCAATCAGATCACAGCCAATGAGGCTTCTGTGTGGGCATAGCCTTCTCCTGAGAATTCTGGGAAACCTGGTATTTCCTCCTTGGAGGTGGGAGACTCTCTGCTCACACCCTGGGAGACAGAGCAGCTGACAAGACACATGGATCCACCCTGATGCAGAGACCCCTGCAGATGTTTCCAATGACACTGGATCCAAGGACTTTCTACCCACTGGCCTATGATCTTCCACATTTGACATCATTGCATGTGTTTTGTGAGTCTGAAGAGGACTTTATAGATTGGTATCAGACATATGAGCTAATATCAGACTTATGGACTTGATCTGAACTGTGCTGGGATGTTTTCTCAGTGTTCAATTGCTCTTGTGTATAAATCTCTTTCTTATACATATATGTGTGCCCATGGATTTGTTTCTATAGTCTACCCAGACTAACACACCCTTTGTCCACATCAAGAGTCTGATCTATAGTATATGTTTAAAAAAACCTAAGGAAATGTTTGACAGACAGGAATTAGAGAATGTTGGTAGTTCCAAGGGACTGTGAGAAGAACGCTTTCAATGTCCAGATGATGAGTGTGGGCCATAAGAGCCCTGGTGGACTAGTGGGCATAAACTCAAGATCAGCAGTTCTATACCACCAGCCACTCTGCAGGAGACCAAGGAGGTTTTCTACTCCCTGAAGAGTTACAATCTCAGAAACCCACAGTGGCACTTGTACCCTATTCTATAGGGTTTCTGTGTGTGAGAATCAACTCGATGGAATTACGTGAGAGATATGGGTCCATATTTCATCTCTCTAGGTCCATGTCTCAAAGTGGAGAACAGATCTTGTATCCTTGGATAAATGGAAAAGTTGAGTGTCCACATCAAAGTAAGCTCAGCTGGTCAGCAACAATAGGCATAAGGTGGGTTCACATGAACTATTCTGTTTCCTTTGGTTCGTATGAAGTACATTACTTTTTAAGGCTGTGATGGCATATTACCACAAATTCGGTGACTTAAAACAATTAAAACTGTTTTATTGTCTCACAGGTTTGGAGACCAGAAGTCAAAAGCCAGATGGCAGCAAGGCTGCAGTCGTGCAGGAGATTCTATGGGAGAATCTCCCCTTGCCGAGTCCAGCTTCTGGTGGCTCCAGGCATTCCTGGGGTTGTAGCTGCTCCCTTTCAAGCTCTGCTTCCATCTTCACATGCCTTTCTTTCTATCTGCTCCCATTTGTCTTGAACGCCCCTTTCTTGTCCTTCTGGAAGTCACTTTTCACTGAGCGTAGGGTTCAACTAGAAATCCAAGCTGATCTCAAGCTCCTTAATTTAATTAGGTATATAAAGATCTTGTTTTCCAATTAGGGTTTCAGGAGTAAAGGCATGAACATATCTTTTAGAGATTACCATTCAACTTGTGACAGGTTCTAAAATCCCAGTTTCTCTCCTGATTATGTGGAAGTCTAGCTGATGGATTTACTTTCTGGTTGCCATGACAGGGGCAAATCACCCTTGGACCCACAGTTGAAAGACAGGCAGTTGGGGCTTGGTCATATGAGCTGGGTCATAATCAGACCTCAAGTAGTCTACAACACACATGAGATCATATTTTTAGCCAAGATAAATAGGAAGTCTGGAGGGTCACAACAAAACAAGTAAAGGAATCAGATGTGAATAACACCTGCAAACACCAGCACAACTTCTGGTATCCAATCAACTACATCTTGGCAGATACGTGACCAGGTTAGCCTGTAAATCCTAGCATACTGACTCATCTCTACTATCAAGAGATCCAATAAGCTCTACTCCTTCCCTTGCACTCAGACTGTTCATCTAAGAAAGGAATACAAGGCGAAGACAAAACTCATGCAAACTATGTCCAAACGATAAGCAGTTAACTCATAATAATTAATGGAGCAAAGGAAAGGATGCAGATTTAACCCAATTATGTTTTTTCCCTGCAAATCAAATGTATTTGAGCTCTTGAGAAATAGCAAATTAATTTTAGATTTAGGTTTGTCAAATAGCACATCTGAGTGCAGTGTTACTAAAATTAGTAAGCCCTCATCAAACATTTCCACTCCAGATGGGTACAAAAATAGACATCAGTAAACCAAGATATTCTTTTGCTCAAAGAATATCTTTTAAAAATACTGGACTCTCATTTAAGAGGAAAGAAAAGTGAGATAATTTATCCAGGGGTCTAATTGACCATGTGAACATCAGTCTCTGCCCACAACCCTGAGACCAGAAAAACTAGATGGTGCTTGGTTACCCCTACCAAGTGATTTGAAAGGCATCACATTAGAAGTTCCTAGATTGTGCAGAAGAAAAGTGTGAAAGAAAACTTAAAATATTTTTTAAAAGGGCAGGCTTATTGTTCCCATAGAGTCTGGTGAAATCCCTGAAACTATGACACTTCTCTCGCTCACTGCCATTGAGGTGACTCCAACTCACAGCTGTCCTATAGGACAGAGTAGAACTGCCACTGTGAGTTTCTCAGATTGTAACTCTTTATGGGAGTAGAAAGCCCTATCTTTCTCCCGAGGGGCAGCTGGTAGATTCAAAATGCTGACCTTGTGGCTAGCAGCCCAACTTCTAATCCACCATGCCACCAGGGTTCTTTATCATGACCTTTAGCCACCCTTCAAGTTGAGAAATGAACTCATGCAAAGGCCCAGTTTCAGGCAAACTATTAACACGCCCTGATGATATAGTGGGTACACAGTGAGCTGCTAACGACCTACAATTTTGAAATCATCAATTGATCCACAGGAGGAAGACTCTCTGCTCCCCTCAAAGACTTACAACCCCAGAAACCCAAAGGGGCAGTTCTATTCTGGCCTATGTGGTTGCAAGAAGTCAGATCAACTTGAGGGCAGGGGTTTTGGTTACAGGAGGAACGATAATGTGCCAGTTACATCATCTCCTGTCAATTTGTGAAGGGGTGGAGTCTTGCTTGTCAATCAGGTCACAGCTTGATGACCTCATTTGGAGGCACGAAGGAGATAAATAGCTGACCGGAGGCCAGATACACTTGCTCTGCTTGTCTCCCTGGGAGACATTCCTGTTGACAAGCCAGATGGAGCTACGCTGATAGAGCCAGAGCCAGCCAGAGCTGGAGGAGCCATGTGGAGACTCACGCCAGCACTGAGATGCTTCCACTGCCACTGGATCCATGGGACTCTCTACCCACTGGCTTGTGATCATCCTGCGTTCAGCACATTGCATGTGTTGCCTGTGTATAAAGAGGAATTCATTGATTGATATTGGACATGTGGGCTGATGTTGGACCTGTGGACTTGATCTGAACTGGGCTGGGATGTTTTCGTAATATGCAATTACTCTTTTATAGAGAGCTCTTTCTTGTACACATCTGAGTGTCTCCGATTTGTCCCTCTACTCAACTCTTACTAACACAAATAACAACAGAAAGATTGGAACACCTAAGAATAATCAACCATTTGAGATTTAAAAAGAAGCACTTGCCTAAGGACAAAGCTCAGAAGGGTCACAGAAGAAGAGGAAATGGAAAAGGGAAATACATAGATAAGTGATAGTCCATTATGGAGTTTGGATAAGTGATGGATTGGATAAGTGATGCTACATTGTAGAGATTACAATCAATGACATGAATCAAATGATGTATGAATTAATGAATGGAAAACTGATTTTCTCTGTAAACCTTCAGCCAACTCACAATAAAAAGTGAAAAAAAGTCTCTTTGGCCTTTCCTCCAACAAATATTTATTGAGTGTTTACTATATGCCAGATACTGTGCTGAGTCCTGGAGATTCAATGTTTACCCAAAGCTGACACATTCTTCTCACTCATGAAACCTAAGCTGTGTTCATGGAGATGCTCATTACTGAAGTCTGTCATCTCAGTGTAAAGCACGATGCGATAAGTGCTACCAAAAGGCATTGCTTAGTCTCCGAGGGCATCTGGTAGGATTCAACAGGTCAGAGTTTCGCAGGAAACCGAGTGAGTCGCAGATCTCAAAAAACGAGTCATTTACAACCGTTTCTAAAAGAGTAATATAACTAAGAATAAACTCAATCAGGGAAGTGTGATACTTGTACACTGAAAACTAAAATTCTGCTGAAATAAATGTAAAACATCCAAATAAATGGAATTATATCCACTTGCTCATGGATTAAACTACTTAATATAGTCAAGATGCCCAACCTGCTCAAAACAAGCTATGGATGCAACACTACCTCCTTGAATATCCCAGCAGGCCTTTTTGTTGTTGAAGAAGTAGAAAAGAAAACACTCAAAATTATATGAAATTGATAGAGACCTCCCAAAGTCAGAATCTTACTTTAAAAAATAATAAAAGCATTCAGCCTTCCTGCTTTCAAGACATCCTACAAAACAGTGCTGTGGTGGTTTCAGGATAAGCGTCAGCATTTGTCTGTTGTGATGACCAGGGATTGGGAAATGAGGGGCTAGGGGAGTGGGGCTGCTAACTCTAAGGTCAGTAGTTTGAATCCACCAGCTGCTCCTCAGGAGAAAGATGAGGCTCTCTACAGGAATGGTTCTATTCTGTCCTACAGGGTAGCTATGAGTTGGGATAGACTTGTTGGCAGTGCTTAAGAAAAAGATCGAGAGAAAGAACTCACCCAAATTCACTGCCCCCCTGGTGATGCTGATTTATTGTGACCCATACAAGGGCCTAGACCTGCCCCTGGGGGCTCTGAGACTGGAACTTTATGGGAGTAGGAAGCCTAGTGGTTTCAACTTGCTGCCTTTGCAGTTAGCAGCCCAACACGCAATCCATGTGGTTACCCAAGAACGTCACTGAGCGGTACGCTTGCGAAGAGTAACAGCAAATGTTGTGCTGTATGCCACGAGGGGTGATGAACCCTGGAACTATTAATTACAAGATAACATTGAACCTTAAGTAGAAAATAGCCCCTGACGTCTTCTTCAAGCCAGTTTCGCTTAGCTAGTGGAAACCTCTTGCCTTGAGTAGTGTGCTCTTACTGGAACCAGCTAGTGAGATGAAACTGGGGACATGCACTGGAAAGGTTACTTGGGCCCCTCAGTGAGCTGTGAGGAGGCCCGTGGTGCAGTGGCCCCAGGTCGGCCGTGGTCCTTCCTCCGGGCGGCAGCTTTGGCTCTGCGGCAGCGAGAGAAAGCTGGGAGCATTGTTCATGAGTGAGGGACAACTCACACAAGAAGGGAGACACTGGCAGCCCAGCTGCAAGAACAGCATCAGTGTTGCTCAGTGACACAGGCAGAGACGACTGGAGGGGCGTGTGTTTGGCTGGGTATGCTCTCAACAGCAATAAAACAAGTAAAATCACATATATAATGTCATTATACTTTTTTAGGCCTTTTAATGTACTGCTCACACTTGATAGCCTCTCCCTTATATCTTCAAAGCATAACTCTAACAGTTTTCATGGTTAGCACTATTTTATTTGTGACATATATGGACACACACACATATATATATGTGATTATGAAGCCCTGGTAGTGGAGTGGCAATGCGTTGGGCTGCTAACAACAATCAGAAATTGGCACCTGCTCCTGAGGAGAAAAATGAGTGAGCTGTTCACCTAAAGAGTTATAGTCTACAGTGTCTGAAACACACGGGGGCAGTTCTACCTGCCCCGTAGGGTCATCACGGAGTCAGAATCCACTCAAGGGAAATGAGTTTGTATAAAAGGAAAAGAAAAAATCAAGGGCATGAAAGTTGGTTTTGATTCTAATCTAATACTAGTTTCGATACTAATCTAAAATTAAGAAAGGTTTAGAGAAGATCTAAGGAGCCTGGTGAAGCAATGGTTAACTAATGGGCTGTTAACAGAAAGGTCAGAGGTTAGACCTATGGTGGGGCAAGAGGGCTGCGGGGGGTGGAGAACCTGACAATCTGTTCCCATAAAGCTTAGAGTCTAGAATTAAAAATATCCCCTAAGCCTTCTTAAAGCCAAGCAATTGTTTAGCTTCACTAGTAAAACATGTCTGCTTTGAGTATGATTGAGGCAGTTAGTTTATTTTGCCAACCTGGCCAATAAATGTAGGATTCATTGAAGGGCAGAGGGATAAATGGATCAGTGAGCCTTGCCTTTCTGGTTCGCGGGTCTCTTGCTCTCTGATGGTCGGACCAGGGTGCAGCTGCCTTAGCCAGTTCCCTGCTTCAGCTGGCAAGGCTCACTTTCTGCAAGACAACCCTGAGGAGAAGCCACATGGACCTATCCCGATGCAGCCCTGGGTGCTGGAGCAGCCATGTGGAGACCCCTGCTAGCGCTGAGATGCTTACACATTCACTGACTCGGCTTTCCTCCTGCAGTCAGCATCATTGTGTCTATTTTGTGAGATGGAGGAGGACTTTGTGGATTGGTGTTGGACATAGGGGTTAATGTTGGACTTGTGGGCTTGGGGAGCACTGGGTTGGGATGTTTTCTTGATGTCACTTACCCTTTATATAAATTCTCTCTTATACATATGAGTTTCTGTGGATTTGTTTCTCTAAAGTACCCAGACTAATGCTGTTCTTATAAAACCTATATATATGGGATCAAATTGAGAACAGCCCCTGGGAAGACAAGCCAGGACCCCCAGGGGACAGTGAGTGCCTGCTTGGAGGAGGGAGCAACTCCGGGTGGAGCCTGTGGCTGCTCATGCACAGAACTCAGTCAACACCACTGGACTGGGAGCTGTTGGCCTGGGTATGTGTACTGTGGATTCTCAACAACAGCAGCAAAAGAAATAAATTAGTTTTTAAAAGGGAATGAATAGCGAGGCATTAATAAACAAAACAAAAGATGAGAATATTCCAGGCAGATAGCTAGAGTGGTAAGAGTCAGTTCATTTTGACTCGCAAAAGCCAAGAGTTAAAAACTTTCAGACATTCTTCAATGAAAGTGGTGTCATATTAAGATTATTTACACCACTGACATCTGCAAAAGCTATAAAACCAAAGGCTTTTAGGGCAGGGTGGGGGCCGTGGGGGAGGCAGGGGGCAAATGTGGTTTTTTTTTCATACAGCCGGTTTACAACTGTCAGTCCTCTACTACAGACACTTCAGAGGAGGAAGAACGAGGAGGACGAGGGTGAAGAACGAAGCAGAAGGTTTCGTGGAGGCTTCACATGTACAATTATGGAGGGTTTGTGGAGGACTTTTCTCCCCGGCGGCATGGTAGTTATGCCTTGAGCTGTGACCCCCTCTGCGGGGACAAGATGGGGTTTCCCCTTCAGTTACAGTCTTGGAAACCCACAAAGCGGTTGACCCTATAGAAACAGGAGCTCCAGGAGTGGGTATCGACTCGAAGGTAGTGAGTTTGGCTTTGGCTTGTTAAGGACTTTAATCATTGAAATGTGTACAAGCAGATAGATAATTTAAGAGGCTAGAGGTCTTGCTTTAATCCATCTGACTGCACTTTGGAGTCTGACTTGGAAGAAGGCGAGAGAAGATGTGGATTTAGAAGACAATCAATAGTCCCGGATATAGCTCCTCGGTGCTTGGGTAGGGTGCTGGCAGTGGAGAAAATAAACAGAAACAGATGAAAGATATTAAAGAGATGAAAATCAGAAGAATCAGAATCGCTGTACACCTTGAAAAAGTAGCGGACCTATAGAGTTGGTACATGTTTTGCTGTGTAAATTCTCTTAACAACATTAATCAATTGATAAAAATAGATATAATGTGTGGAAGGGCTGGGATTGTGTCCATGACTGGAGGAAGGGTCAGCCTCCTTCACGTACAGAAAAAGAGAGCGAGACTCTCAATAGAGCTGGTGGCAGAAATAAGTCTGATGTGTATAGCCCCAATATGTATTAGGGATATATTTGACTTTATGTCTGTGAGACTGCCCAAAAGGCATGTACTGTGAGGAAGTTTAGCTGGAGGGATAAATTTGAGTCATCTTTCTGAGACAGTTGGAGCTGTGGCCCTGGAGGGCAGAGCCCACAGAGAGTAGGGAACAGCAACCAGACATTATGCGTGGTTTAATGCATAGCTCCGTCCATGGCATGATGGAAACAGAGCAGAAAGACGATGATAGAGTAGAATATGAGGCTGGGCGAGAGTATTAAGAGCTTTCAAAGAGTTAAGCTGAGATGGAGAGAGATCTGAGATCCAAATCCTGTTCTTTGTGTGCTTAAGAATGTGAAGGCAACGCGAAGAAACCCTGGCCAGTGTAAGCTGAGTGGGAGAAACTTCATCTACTCAGGTGGCAGGGAAGAGAGTGGGGGCATCGTGGAATCCCCAGGAAGAAGGAGCCCAGCGGAAGAGGGACTGAAGGAGAAGAGATGGGAACAGATAGATGCAGATGCTGGGCTTTTTCATTTATATTTTTTTAAATCTACAAAAATTTCCATCAAGTGATTTCGACTGTGTGAGGGAGCTTCCTAAAGTTGGTGGGAAAATTCCATTTCCTTGTAAATCAATCTTTTGTGAGCATTTTGAAGCCCCTTTATCTGTGCGATGTATAGACAAGTTTCCATTTTCTTTACCGGTGGTGGTTGGGGTGGGAACTGGAATAAATTTGACTATGATTTTCCCCTGAAAAACCTTTGAACCCATAATTTAAACCCTGTGTATTTTCCGGTGTGGGTGTGAGAGAGGATCCTTGGTGAGGTAGTGTGTTCAGCATTCAGCTGTTAGCTACTAGGTTGGTGGTTCTATCCCATCAGCTGCTCTGAGGCTGTTTGCTCCAAAAAAGACTTCCTGTCAGAAACCATGTGAAGCAGTTCTATTCGTTCCTGAAGGATCAATATGAATCAGAATCAATTAGATGGCAGTGGGGGGGGAGGTTGTATTGGGTTTTATTTTGGTATTTTTACTTTGGTTTGGTTTTGTATGTGTGTAGGTTAGATTTCTTAGGTCTTGAGAATTAAAAAAATAACAATCTTGTCCTACCCTACTTTGCGGCTCATTTATGAATATGTATTTAACATCTGCCAGGCACTGATAAGCCCTGAGGATTCAAAGACAAATAAAACAGCCTCGGACTGAGAAGAAGTAGTGGATTAAAAATATTGGCATAATTAATTTTTACAATCTATTTTCAAACTCTGAAAAAGAAAGGTGGAGAAAACTCAAGGTTCTCAGAGGAGGGAGCTAGTTGGTTACAGTGCCAGAAAAATGATGCAGGTCGGTGCGCTCCAAATAGTGATTTCTCTTATCCCGTAGAATGATTTGCTGTCTAAATATATTTGTGCAGCCCACAGAGATAATATAGTCCTTTCGGATTCTTTTTAATACACTACCAAGATCAACACTCATTCTCTCTATTGCCTGCGGACTATGCGGTTCTGATTCTCATGTAAGCCATTCATTTTCATTTAAACATTAGTTTATAAACCATTAAGTGGCAGATAGATGTCACCCCACATTCATTATTCACTAGAACAATTCTATTACCTATACAAGGCCACACAACTAACCAATTGTTGGCTGGTTTATTTTATTGTTTCCTTGTTGCTGTCATTATTCTAACCTATTAGTTAAAAGTGGCCAAAATGTTTGGCTTGACCATTTCAGGTTCTTTATCCTCTAAGTTGAACCTGTGTGACTGGGTTAAAATTAGTATAGAATGTAAGTGATGTTTATTTATTTCTTATTATGTAAGAAGTAAAAATTACATTTATTGATATTTTGATATCATATAGAATAAAATCAACTTGAAAATCACCTTTTCTTTTCTTTCTTTCTTTCTTCTTCTTCTTCTTCTCCTTCTTCATCTTCGTCATCTTCTTTTAAGAATACTTCAAATATTTATAGGAGTCCCAGAATTTCCAAGTTCCTCAGGTGGGACAAAAAATTGGAACCATGTTTGTTCTCAAGGTGTTTATACTTTAAATCCAGAGATTTGATGTGCAATGATAATTTTAAAACAGATATTGGCTCTTTGAATGGAAACAGATTTTCTAAGAACAAACCTGTCTACCAATGAGATTCGTCCCTCTCAAGCTACTTAATGACAATTATTCTAAAGCATCAAGTATCTAATTCATTTTCCTTAGATGTGTGTCTTTTCTTGCTTTAGGGACTATTCCATAGTTTGCCCCACTCTCGTGGGAACAAAGATGTGGTAAAGGAGTTAGGATGAATTCATTAATTTATTTGCTACTCAAGTAACCCATGACCTTCCAATTAACAGGCGTTACCATAGGAGGAATATGAAGATGCCACGGAGAAATGTACTATCCTGTGAAGAACATAATGATAGAAACCCCAATGCTAACGACATCCGTGTTCAACAGTTCACAGGCAACATGCTGTGGAAATTCCGAGAAAGATGAGACTTCCCCCGAATGGGGGGTTGAGGAAAACTTCTCTGTGTTTTTTATGGGACAACAGGATTTAGATGTCTGGAAAAGATGAGGAGGGTATTATAGGCTAAGGCTTCTGTCTTTAGAGAATTTACAAAAACTAAAAATCACATGGCAGAGAGCACTGCCTACATCTAGATTAGAATACTACTTTACACGCCACCCCCACCCCCAACCCCGCCATCTCTTTAGGAAGCACTGCAATCTGCCTGTGTTGATGACAGGATTTAGGAATCATTTGTTGTAGCAAATCAGAACCACAGACCCCTCCAATTTGTCCAAGTCCTGGCAGCCAGGAGTGAGACTTCTTTCAACATCCAGAGGAGACCAGCAGCCATGCGCCCAGCAACTTGCCCCACTTTCCACTCAGAACAAAGACAGAACCGTCAAGGCGGGTGCTTAGAGCAGTAACCTTTTTGATGGGTGCAAAGTACACAGCCTTTAAATACTTTGGGCTTCAACACCCAGCAAAGCCCCTCTCCCTGTGGCACCCCGTCTCTGCAGCAGAGGCGCGGAGAGAAACAGAGCCAGGCATCCTACTCAGCAGGACAGGCAACAAATCAAAGACACAGATTATGTTTTTTTCAACCACGTGCTAATCCGATGGTGGTTTTTCAAGAGTGCCTCGAGCATTAGTAGATCATTAAATCTTTGTTACCAGGCCAGGAAAAAATGTAAAAGGAGGGGGAAAGTGGTCATGGTTCTGTTTAAGTTTGCAAGCATGGAAATTTCATCAAGTCCCTGAATTGCAGCAATGGAAGGAACCCACAAGACATTCAATTTATGCTTCTCCTGGTTGACTGTTCTTTCAAACTTGGTGTTGAACTCGTTCCAGTGTGCCGGTCCCATGTACGTTGGCGTGGAACTGTCTTTCAGGGTTTCGGTGGCTGATTCTTTGGGAGTTGGTGGTGACGCCTTTCTTCCGAGGTCTCTCTGAGCGAGGCTGCCACCTCCAAGCCCTTTGGGGGCTAGCATGTGAGAGCGCATCAACAGTTCATACCAGTCAGGGGTCCATTCACCTGAAACAGACTGATTCATCCTAAAGGGATGGAAAACATGCTCCTGTTGTAGGTAGAATCTCTTTTCGGTTCTATTTTTATGATTTGGGAATATACAGGGGAAGTCTAATTTTTCTGCCACTCCCCTTCAGAAGCTTGAAAACTCCCTTTATGAAGTTTCTGAAGCTTCCTTTCCTCTGTTAGATAACATGATTTTGTATCTGAGACACTTTTCTGAACATTTCTTTGTATCGTGTGATGTTAAGCCACAGAATCTTCGCCAACTTTGGTCTCCCCTCTCCCCAGAGTGCGTGTCCCCAGCTACTCCTACGGCTTAGGGCCCACCGCGGTTACTAAGTCTGCTCTGCATCACCTCGTCTCAGCTCTCTTCTGATCTTCAAGCCCAGGAAACTTCACATCTTTTTTTTTAATACCACTCTGAGGTCATGAGACTCGGGAGTAAACGGTTATATCAGGCCTTTGCCCCCCACCCCCCCAGCCCCCAAATAAGCTGCATCATACCATTACTTTGACTTTATGAGGCTCCACTAGGGAAGGGGAACACATACAATGTTGTTTTATTTTAGACTTTCCCTGAGGTATGGGGGTGGACTACTTTTACTCTATTGTTTCGTAAAATTACCTGAGAATTCCTGGTCCTCTGGGACTTAGCCAAGGGAGGGGTTTACATGTGATTGCTTTTCGGGTACTTACTAGCACTAACCACCACCCTTCCGTCAGTTTGTCGTGCTGTGATGCCTACCTAACACGAGGCTGGAAACTATGTCACCAGTATTTCAAATACCAGCAGGATGAAACAGGCTTCAACAGAGCATTCGGACTATGACAGATTAGGGATAAAGGACGGGCAGTCTACTTCTGAAAGTTAAAACGAAGACCTTATGTTCACAGCGGAATATTATACGATGTAGTACCGACAGGAGGAACCCGAGATTCGAAGGCATTGAAAACACGTAGAGGTTGTAAGCGTGAACTGGAGCCGGCCAATGATCATAAAGATGGGGTAGGGCCAGGCAGTGTTTTAGTATTTTGTACATAATGCAAGGTCAGTGGTTTGAACTCACCAGCTGCTCTGGATGCACGATGAGTCCATATGGTACACTAAAGATGCACAGCCTCAGAAAGGCAAAAGGACAGAAATCTCCTCGGTTCCGCGGGGTCATCAGGGGTTGGCACTGACGGAATGGCAGGACTAGCTAAGTTAGCGTGACGTCCCGTGAGTTGGAGGCAGCTAGACAAAAGCTAACATTAACAACAAGAGCTAACCTCTCTTCTGTCCCTAAGAGAAAAGAAAGGCAGCCTGCTCCCATAGATGTGACAGCCTGGGACAGCCTCTAGAGCAGGTCCACTCTGTCTGACAGAGCCACCGGAGGGGACAGTAACACGGTGACACACACCAGCACCGTCTCTTTCCTGCGGCTCGCTCTTCCCTCGTTACCTGCTTTGGGGCTGGAAATGTTTTCCGTCCTCATAATGCACTGTAGTTTATGGGAGAAACAGCATCCTTCAAGTCTTGCAGATTCTTACTTCTATGGCACTCGAGAAACCCAGTTCTTGCCACCAGAAAACGCCATCTTCCAAACCATATGTCTATTCCTAATTTTTATAAACACCCAGGGGCAGAACTGCCTTATTTATTCTTAACTGGGTCAGTCCTCAGCCGGCAGGGATGAGGCTTCAAATCCCATAGGTAGATAACCCTGAGACAAGACAATTTCAGAAAAGAAAGATCTCAGGATTTTCTCTCTCCAGGCAGGTGCCATTAAGCACCTATGTATTTATTCAAGGATGTGGGTTTCCTATCGCTTAACAAAATATCAGTGTTTGAGTTACTAATCATCTCTGGGAGTCATTGCAGGAAACTAGGCCACTGCAATTCAGGTACCAGCAGAGTCACCCAGGTCAACAGGTTCCAGAGAGGTTTCCAGACCAACACAGACTGGGAAGAGAGACCTGGCGGTCCACTTCTGAAAATTAACCAAGGAAAACCTTATTGATCATAACATAATACTATCAACTCCCTTGCTTTGGACATGACCGTTATCTATCTATCTGGGTAAATTAAGAGAACCAATCAGGTGTGCCAGACCCCAGAGACCAGCGGCAGCTGTGGCTGGGTGCCATCAAGCTGGTTCTGGCTCATGCGGCCCCACGGACAATAGGATGAAACACTGCCCAGCCCTGTGCCGTCTTCACAACTGTTCTTATAGCTGAGTCCCTTTACACGGCCCTGCACCAATCCGTCCTGTTGAAAGCCTTCCTTGCCTGCTCACTGCCCCACTAGTTCCCCAAGCACGGTGTTCTTCTCCGGGGACTGGTCTCCCCTGTCCACATGTCCAAAGTACAGGAGACAAGATCTTACCATCCTTGTCTCTAAGGAGCACTCTGGCTGATTCTTCCAAGACAGGTTTACTTCTGCTTTTGTAAGTCAAGGTATTTTCATTCTTCACCACACCATCAAATCAAATGCATCAATTTTCATTTGGTCTTCCTTATCCATTGCCCAACTTTCACATGCATATGAAGTGATATGAGAAAATGTGCTTGACACACTGGATGAATGCATGGATTGTGATAAGAGATGTAAGAGCCCCCAATAAAAGAATTATTTAAAAACAAAGCCCCCCCCCCCCCCACCAAAAAAAAAAAAAGAAAAACCATGGTTTGAGTCAGGCACGTTAGTCCTCAAAGTAACGTGCTGGCTTTTAAATATGTTAAAGAGACCTTGTGCAGCAGATTTACCTAATGAACTGCGTCTTGACTGCTTATTCCATTAGTACTGATTGTGGATTCAAACAACAGTGAGAAGCTCTTACTCTCCCTAGGGCTGAGGATTCAAAGGGGGAAAAAGTGTAATAATCAAAGCAGAATTAGAACCACAGAGGAGTAGGTACTCCCTAGAAGTTATATTCAGTGAGGGACACAGACAATCCCTTATAGAACCTGAGCACGGAACAGAGAAGATGTGGAGAAAGAATTCACTGCCTTCTATTTTCCCTGGTCCCCCTGTCTCTCAGGGACCAAGCCCAGCCCTGCACCAGCCAGCAAGGGAGCCGGGGGGGAAAGAGCACAAGATTTGGGCCCCGGGGCATAGAGCAAGGCAGAGATGAGAGAGAGAGAGAGAGAGAGAGAGAGAGAGAGAATGACCATCTGGTGAGAACAGCATTCACTACTGCTTCGCACAGCCTTACCGTACTTCCCCTGTCTTCTACTGGGCTGCACAGTGACAAGCTGGGAAAACCCAGAGCCACTTTCCAATCTGCGTATTCCCATGAAATCCCACCAACTGGGGGTCTTACAAGAACAGAAAATGCTGTCTCGCAGTTCTGGAGTCTGGGAGTTCAAAATCAGAGTATTGACCATGTCTCTTCCTTCTCAGGGGGGTGGGGGGGAGTCTGAGGGATATTCTGTACCATGTTCTCTCCGAGCTTTTTGGTGTTCCTTGACTTATAGATTCATTACTCCATCTCTCTCTGTAGTCACAGGGCTGTCCTCGTGCAATCTCTGTGTGTCTCTTCTTTTTCTGGGGATACCGCTCATTTTAGATTAGATTATCTACACCAATATGAGTCTATATTAACTGATACATATTCAAAGACTGACCTGACAAACAAGGTTAAATGTTCAGGTACCAGGAGTTCAAATTTCATATCTTCTTTTCATAGTAGGAGGGAAGATACATGATTCAATCCATATAAATTCTTCACATTTTTTGTGGGTTAATATTTTCTGTAGACTTTCTTAAAAGTAAATGTGGCCAAACTTCAAAAAAAATCGACTTGCCACACCAAATGTGTACATATAATTTCATTTGTAACCCTTAAGATCTATCCACAGGCCCCCTGGAGACTGTGAACACCACATTAAGGACCTCTACTTCAAAAGAAATTTGCCATCAATACCAGAACTTTCTTCTTTTTCTCCCCCTAATGCTGAGAGCAGTTATCAAAAAACACCTTCATTCCTGATCATCCATTTATTTCTGTATAAATAGTTGATTAGAGATATGTATCCCTGGATAAATGAATTCCCTTGGTGCCTTAAGAGACTTAAGATTAAGCAGGAAAGACTGGATAAAACCAAGAGGGGAGAATGGATGGAGACAGCGTGTCTAAAGAAAGAGGGGTAATGATGCAACTAGGACTTTAAGCCAGTTCAACAAGCAATAGCTAGATGCCTTCTTTGTACAAGGCATTGTGCAGAGGTACAGAAACTGGGAGGAAAAGACAAAAGGGAGAAGAGGAAAGAAAGTAACAAAGTAAGAGAGAGGTGTCACCGGGAGGACATGGACTGCATCTCTGCTGCAGCATCTGCCTCAGTGGTCCTGCATCCCGGATTACCATCACCATGAGGGCTTAGAAACCTTGATGGACGGGGACCTGGTTCAAGTCTCAGGGACCTGGTTAAAGGAATAATGGAGTTTGAGGCTATGCCTGTGTATCAGTTTAGAGAGCATACATAATACAAGCAATGCCCATACTACACATTGGGAATGGGGCAGATTTTGAAAGAGCTCAATTGTTCCTTGCTGTCACACCTAACTGCCTTGACATGGGAGAGTACTTGTGGGATGATTGGAGGTGGTGCAGTGGGGAGCAGAATTTCAAGAGTTGCATCCTAAATT
Organism: Echinops telfairi; assembly: GCF_000313985.2. Taxonomy (NCBI): domain Eukaryota; kingdom Metazoa; phylum Chordata; class Mammalia; order Afrosoricida; family Tenrecidae; genus Echinops; species Echinops telfairi. Next base: position 1,039,469 of record NW_022105908.1, read on the forward strand.
TAAACTTCAGACTCTCCAGATTGGTTATGATCCCTGTTTTATGATGCTTCATTTTAATGATCATCTTCATCTAAACGAATTTAGGCAAACATAAATGTGTTCGGCTGGGTTGTCTAGAAAATAAAAAACAATGATGCTCATATATATATTGCATTACAAGGGGGAACCAAAAAAATGGTAAAAAGCTCTGCTGGGCAGAGCTTTCATAGTGCACATTTTCCCCCTTAAGTGAGCATAGAGTAACTCGCTCTGAGTTAGTGCACCCAGTGGCATCACCTGGGAATGATCTCTGATCACAGTGAATTTTTTCAGAAAAGCAGTTTCATTAGAACGTGTGTGTGTGTGTGTGTGTGTGTGTGTGTGTGTGTGTGTGTGTGTGATGGTTGATTTAAGAGGACAGCATGCTGCTGTGAAAATTTTGTTTCCTGCTTGGGAAAAATGCCACAGAAACTGTTGTGATGTTGAATACAGCTTACAAGGACAGCAATATGGGAAAAAACTCAATTGTATGAGTGGTTTTCTCATTTCAGAAAAGGTGAACTGTTGATTGATGACACACTTTGTTCTGGACATAGATACTAGAATGTTGAGTTGCGAGAAATTCAGAATGGAGGGTGAGTTTACCAGGCCAAGGGGGAATTGGTCCTTCCTAGTTCACTCATATCTAGGGTCACTGCAAATGGTGATAAACCCATGCCTACACAGCCTCCCCCTTTGTATGATTCATCTCTGCCTGAAGCCCTCTTGAGACATAGCAACCCCAAGGAAACCCGGAGCCATTGGGTTGGTTTTGACGCACAGTGACTTCATGTAGGGTTTCCATGACTGCAGGTCTTCATGAGCTCGGCCACGCTCATCTTTTCCCTGCCTTGCCACCTAGCTGGTGGGTTTGAACATTGCAGCTTGAGGTTAGCTTCCAGCACCACTAGGGCAGATTCCTAGGGCTTACGGCAGCACTTATCGATGCAAACAGAAAGAAACTAAACAAGACCATCTTTAGAGAGAGAGAAAGAGCAAGAAAGGAGGGAGAGGAAGCTGGGGAATTGACACAAAACAGAGCCATCAGAACCCAAGGCTTTTTCACAAGCATCTTCCATAAGAAAATGTGGCTCGGGCAGAATGTCATGATTCTGTGGACATGGTATTTCCACTGTGACTTTGTGTTTTGCCCTCCACACAAAATAGTAAATCTGTATCTAATTGTGTTTGTTTTTCCCCCAGAGGGGACATTTTAAAGTCCCCTATCCACTGAGAAGACCCCATAAAATTTTATGACAACAATTTCTTAAGTGAAATTTCTCTTCCGTCTGTTTGTGGGACCTTCAGAAAAGCCAGAGAAAGCCAAAGAGATAGAACTCGGGACAGTTTCTTGAGGTCTAATTTAATTATAAATCATGACTTTATGAGCCTGCAATTCAACGCATACAACTCTTCTCCAGCACCCAATAATTTACTGCCCTGGCAAGACAGTGAGCTCATGCCGAGAACTGAAGGGCACCCTGAGCCACGTCCTCTGGGACACTTCACAAGTTAGGGCTCTGGAAATGCGAGCTCTCCTGTTTGCGGGCCAGCCATGCCATTGTCACCATTCCCTGGGTACAGATGGCCCAAGGTGTTTAGAGGGCCCCTGGGTGTTTAGCTAATGTCGGTTCCCTGCTCACACCCAGGGCAATAAGGCAACGGCTGAGCTGAACAACCACATGCACTGATTTAAGGCCGAGCTGGCAGACTCTGAACTGGCTGGGTGTGAAATGCAAACAGAGTAAGCAGCTTTGCCACTATGCATGCTATGTCAACTAGTTCTGGTGAGCTGGCGCTTGCTCCTTTTTTATTGTAGCATCTGGACATTTATTTGTGAGAGATTGTTCAGATCTGTGAACGTTGCTCGACTGATACCAGTAGTTCCAACACTGGCCAGACTCACTCATTGGGATTGAGGGGATGAAATCTGTCACACAGACTGTTTTTTAAATTGCTTTATTGTGGTAAACATACACATAGCAAAGCATTTGCCAATTCAACAGAGTTTGCATGTATAATTCTGTGGCTCTGGTTACATGCATCATGCTGTAATCACTATCTGTTTTCAAATTATCCCAACAGTGTTAACAGAAACTCAATGCCCCTTGAAGCATAACAACCCCTGCCCACCATCTTCCCTCCCCCAAGAGTCCCTAAGCATCAATCACTATACATTTGCTTATTTCGTGTCGATGGAATAGTATAACTCTAATTTCACACAGTACATTGTCTATGGCTCCTTAAAACTTTAAGCACAGCACTCTGATATGTCCCAGCAATCCCAGTCCTAGGTATATGCCCCTAAGAATTGAAAGCAGAAACACAAGCAATAAGCCATTCACCAATATTCATCACGGCATTACGCACAAGAGCCAAACGTCGAAGACAACTCCAATGACCATCAACAGAGGAGCAGAAACCAGTTACGATATATTCATATGGTGGGGTATCATTCAGCCAGAACAAGAACTGAGGTCCTGGTACAGGCCACATAACAAGACTTTGTAAAGGTTAAGAAAGCAGAGTAGCTATTCTGCCTGCATGTACGTCTCTTTCTGAGTCTGACGATGAATGCCACTGCTAGAATAAGACCCGGCATGCAAACAATGCAAGGGAGATCCTTTAACTGCAGTCACATGGCACGCTGTCAAAGGGTTGCTGCAGGTCTCCCAGTGCATATGTTTTCTTAACACAATATTAAGCTTTTGACAGCTGAAGAGCCCAAGGTCAAGTCATTGCATGAGTGTTTGGAATGTAGCACCTATAGGAACTCATTCAGAATCCATCGTGGAGCATCTCCAAGATTATAAAGTCGGTTCTGAACTCATCGTACAAGGCCACAGAAACTGGTTTGCAGAAGAGTGACTTTTCCATAGATTTCAATCACATCTGGGGTATCTGTGGGTCTTAGGGGAACATCCTTTGACTTACTATCTCTGTGCCCAGGGGTGAGTTATTGCAATTCTGGAAAGTATGCCACTTGTATTTGAAATACCTGTGGGGCTGGGCCTGGTGCACACATTTCAGTAGAACTTTCAGACTAAGACCGTCTAGAAATACAGAACTGGGGGTCCTCTTCCAAAAAGTAACCAACAAAATCCTATGGATCATAACAAAATATTGTCTGATACAGAGCTGAAAGATCCACCCCCGCGGGTGGAAGGGACTCAAAAAACAGTGTTCTCAGCTATGGCCCCAGCATGGCCATGATTGTGAGAATGGAGCGGGGCCGAGCAACACTGTGAGCTGCTGGCATGGGCTGGGGAGGAGAGGAGGCTGCCTTGATTACCATGAGCAACAATGGTGACTGACTTTGGGGAAAGGAGGAAGAATTTCCAAATTGGCAAGTTGTTTCATGAATTTAAGATCCCTATAAATATTGATATAATTCTATGCTAAGACTTTGTACATGACCAACTCCTTCAGACCTCTCCTAAACCCTTTAAAATGTGTAACTATTATAATCCTCAATTTACAGATGAAGAAACTGAGGGATTTCTTCTCTAATGCCACAGTGTTCCCTTTTGTAAAATGTTTTTCTTTCTAAGAAATCCAGGATAGGTAAATCTGCAGAGACAGTCACTGGATTAATAGTGCCGTGGAGCTGTGGCGGGGAACGTTGCAGGGCATGGGGAGCTAATAATACTGAGGACAAGAAAGGAGACAAGATCCTGAAATTGGTTGTGGTGATGATTTCACAGCTCCTTTTAATATGTTTAAACTATTAAACTGCATGTGAATTATACACCAACAAAACATGTTTAAAGGATTATTTTAAAGAGAAAAAGGGTCAAAACATTTTTTAAAAATTTAAAAAGCACTTACCATAGTCAGTGTATTTTGAAAACTAAAAATAAACTTTTAACAAATATTAATTGTAGTTTTTACTGCTACTGCCAAGCCATTTTCTTAAAATATAAAGTGTACACAGTTCTGGTTTCTGACACAAAAGACAATGTTATTGACTGGTCCCAGGTATAGGAAAAAGACGTGTCCTTCAGGTCACCCCTAGACAGCTCCCCAAGTTCCTTCTAGGCTCTAAACAGTTTCATGCTCAGCATCCTTGCGACCCTCCATTGGCATTGTCCAGGTTGATGATGATAAATGTGTACTTGTTCTTGGTTGCAATCCTCAAATATAACCTTGGAAGATGCTTCCCTTGCTGCTGCTGTTTAAATAACTGGAGTTGCTGTTTAAAAGCGTAATCACTTTTTAAAAAATTACTATGCATCACCGTAAAACCATCTCATAACCTTCTGTGTGGCCCAGAAAATTCAATTGTGCAAAATGCAGGCTCCTGTCTTGGGAGGTTAATTAAATAACTGGGCTCTTGCTGAGTGAGATGGTTAACAATAGTCCAGCAAACACTATTTCCATGTTCAATGGGCTCTCGCTGCACATAACACAAACAGAAAACTATATCAAATAATATAACACATCATGTACACAGCACCTACCCCCAGACATCACATAGTTAATATGTCAACATATTCACACAGATACCTGCTTTAGAAAAAGTGGAAAGAGTACCCCTGCAGTTGCCCTCTCTCACCCATACCTTTTCTGTTTCTCCCTGGAGTAACTGTATGGCTCATCCCCATGCATGTTTTTGACACTTGATGTAACCACTTTTGGGATTTTTGAGGATTCTGTTGACACTAAGAATTATAGCACTTGAAATCCAAACAGCTCCTTTATGTCTTCTTAGAAAGACATGAATGCTAACGCATGTGTTAATTCTGTTAACTGCCAACTCATGGTGACCTCGTGCCCAATGGAATGAAACACTGACTATTCCTGCATCATCTCCAGAATGAGTTGTAGGTCATACCATTGGGATCCATACAGTCTTGTGGGATGGTTTTCAGAAGTGGATCTCTACCTTCACCTTCCTGTTGATGAGCCACACTGAGACCTGTGTGAGTCCTATGATGTGGCCCCCACTATTGGATCCACAAGACTTTGTACCTACCGGCCTGTGATCTTCCTGTATTCTGCATCATTGCATGTGGCTGCATAAGTCTGAAGAGGGATTTATGTACTATAACATCAGACTTACAAACTTGAACTGGACTGGGCAGGGAAGCTTGCTTGATATAGAATTACTTCTTGATATAAACCTCTCATACACATGTTTGAATGTCACTGAATTTGTATCTCTCGTCATCCAGCCTAACACAATCAGGATGGTGGAGGGACATCTGCCTTCACCCATATCAACCTAGTGTTGTTGTTGTTGTTGTTGTTGTTAGATCCCATGGAGTTGGTTCAACCCAACCCATAGGGACCTGATGCACAACAGAATGAAACACTGCCTGAT
>NW_022105908.1:1045267-1047511 GCF_000313985.2 Echinops telfairi
AATGTATGTAAAATGAAGTCTTGCCATCCTTGCCTCTGAGGAGCACCCTGGCCATATTTCTTTGAATACAGATCGGTTGATCCTTTTAGCAGTCCATGGTACTCTTGATATTCTTCTCCGGAACCACAGTTCAAATACATCCAGTCTTCTGCAGCCTTGTGTAGTCAAACTTTCACATGCATGTCAGGCAATGGAAAATGCTGCTTGGATCAGGGGCACTTAGGTCCTCAAAGTAGCATCCTTGCTGTTCAATATTCTAAAGAGGTGTGGCATAGCAGATTTACCGGATGCTAGCTTCTTTTGATCTCTTAATTGCTGCCTTTGTTAGCATTTTTTTGGTGTGTGATAATTAGCCCCAATCTGCCACATGGGCTGACCAATCTGCAAGGGAGTGCAACTCTTTCTGTGTCATAGATGGTCCAAATGGTTAATTACTCAGCTGCTAACTGAAAGGTTGTAAGTTCTAGTCTTCTCAGACACCACAGAAGAAAGGCCCAAAGAGCTCTTTCCAAAAAACTATACCCAGAAACCCTTACAAAGCACAGATGTGATCTCACAGATCTGTTCTCTGAGTCCGAGTGGAGCTGACTTGATGGTTACTGCATTGTTTGGGTCTCAACTACGAGAAGATACACAGACAGATGTGTGCTCCTGCTTTCTCTTTCTTAGAACTTGTTTCCTCAGATCGATCAAACAATAGAAACACATAAACAAGTGTGGGCAGACCCACAAGTGTCAGGAGACTCTGATCATAGCCTGAAGACACTGCTATGAAGATCACCCCACCTACAGGTCCAGAATGGCATGGGTGACCATATAGTCTAGGCAGACAACGGAGCTAAAAAGTTTAGCCTAATATCATTCTACTGATGCTACATTGGCTGATCAGGAATCCAGAAAACTCTGAGCTTCCCATTAGCCCCACTAAGTGAGTACAGAGGTTGTAGAAAGGCTGGCAGCCTAACAGATGCCCAGATTCACAATGAAATGGCTGCAGTGTACAGGACATTTGGCAGCAGAAGATGTGTCAGAGCACAGATCCTAAAGATAGTTGCTGGCATAATGCCAAAACTGCCAGATGATACCAGTCCCCGGTTAGGCATCCTCACTCCAGAATTCAGCCCAGGCCCTACCTCCATGCAAATCTCTTGATAGCCTGAAGCCATTAAGAAGAACCTCAGAGAGCAGGAAAACACATCGAGAAGTCTGAGAATTTATCCAAAAGAGATTGAGTCATATACAAGGTTATTTAGATTAGAAGCAATGACAACACCAGGAACTAGAAAATTTAAAATTAATTTTGAAACTTATTTTCTCTTCTGTCCATCATGTTGAGGGGATTCTGAGAAAAATCCTCTATTCTCTTATATATTCTAGAGAATAAAGGAGTTAAAGTTTCTGTGCACATCTAAGTATAAAACAGTAAAGTAATTTTGTAACTTTGAAAAACATTAATATTAATTTATTTTCTAAGAAGAAATCTAGATTTACTCATAATCATTTATCAAGAAGACCCAGTGTTCCTGTGTCAACTGTGACTGCCATTGAGTCAGCTCCAACTTATCTATGGTCCTGCGTCATCTTTATGATCATTGTTATGATCTGATTAAATGTTAGTCACTACATATTTTGAATGAAAAGCACTTCCAGCCCAGGTGGTGAATCTATTGGACAATGTTATACTATGATCTCAATGGTCTTCATTGTAGACCTTCTTTAAGAGTAGATCGCCAACCCTTTCTTCCTCATCTGTCTTGCTCTAGAAGCTCCACTAAACCTGTCCACATCAGCCATCAGTCAGTCCATTGGTATTTCAAATACTGTCATTTCTAGCATCACAGCAATGTGCAAGCACCCCAATGTGACAAACTCTGGCAGATGAGTATTGTAGTTCTGTAACTAGAGAGCAATATATCTGAATGTTTTGGCAAGGATTCGTCTGTGACAGCTATCTACCTTTATTTTCAGTGTATAAAACTCATGAAGAAATTACATACTATTAGTTGTTGGACCTACATCAATACCGTGATCTGGGCAGGAAAGATAGTCAAACTAAAATGTCTGCCTGATACCAAACAAAGTGAAGAAACAAAAATTCTGGAGGAAGGGAGATTTCAGGAAGAAAGGTGAAGCTAATACATTGAAATCCTGCATCCAGGGAGGGGAAAAATGAGGACCTAATGCCGGGGGCTTAAGTGGAGAGGAAATGTTTTGAGAATGATGAGGGCAATGAATGTACAAATG
>NW_022105908.1:1047611-1049977 GCF_000313985.2 Echinops telfairi
TGTATGGATTGTGATAAGAGTTGTATGAGCCCCTAATAAAATGATTAGGAAAAAAAAAGCAGAGTAGCAATACACGTAGGCCCCTTAATTGGACAGCCTCAATCCTTCACAGAATAAGCACATTGCACATATATAAATTGGATAAGGTTGGGCTGCCAGTGAGTAAGAGCATGGGTTTTCTTGGCTAATACAATCAAAAAGATCCAAGAATATTCTTTAGCTTCTTAAAAACAAACTAAGGACCCTTGACTGTATTAGCACTTACTGAATGTTTGTGATAGCTCGTATTTATCAGAGCATATTTATCAGATAGATAGACAGATAGATAAATAGACAGACAAACAGGCATTATCAAGCTGACTCCAACTAATGGCAACATTTTGTGCAACAGAAAGAAAAATTGCCCAGTTCTGTGTCATCCACATAATCACCACCGTACTTAAGCCCATCATTGAACTATGGTGAAAATCTATCACACTCAGCAACTCCCTGACCCTCTCAATCACCCCAAATGGCAGCGTACTCTAGCAAGTAAGCCTTTGTGATGGCATGTAGAAAGCAAGTAAATTGGACAATGCGTATTGTAATCCTAGGTTTTCTATTGACTAGCTTCCCCTTCACCCCCCACTCACCTGTATGTTTCTTATGTGGTGGTAGCTGCATGTTTTGTGAAGCTGTAAGCTATGCTACTAGTATTTCAATGGATAGAAGAATCACCCATATTGGACATGTTTCAGCAAAGCTTTTCAAATGAAGACAAGACTAGCAAGGAGATCTACTTCTTATAAAAGCACCCAGTGAAAACCTATGAACAGGAGGAGGACATTGCCTGACATAGGAATGGAAGATGAGCCACTCAGCACTCAGGAAGGAGGTCACTAAAAATGCAACTGGGAAAGGGATGCTTCCTCAAAATAGAGTCAACCTTAATGATGTGGCTAGAGTAAAGCTTTCAAAATCTTCCTTCATTTGCTTATTGGATACAACACAACCTGGAAAAAATTACTGAAAAATAATTAATAACCAGAATGTGGTGCTTACAAAGTATGAATCTAAGAAATTTAAGAGTCATAAAATAAAATGAAATACTTCAAAATCAATTTCATTGGCATTAGTGAACTGAATGTGTAAAGATCTGATGTTAGAAGATCAAAAGGGAAGAACGTGCTTGGCATTTCTTAGACTAAAAGGATGAAACAAAAAATTCAAACTTTGAGTGGAAATCTTGAAGAAATTTATAAGCAAATTATTGAGCAACGCAAGAAGCATTAACAGAAAACGGAAGAAATAGACAGTCGTTGTACCAAAAATAACGGGTCGCTGTTCAACCATTCCAGAAGCAGCAAACGATAAGAACTAATGTGCTGGAGGAAGAGGTCCAACGTCCAACAGCATGGACACAATGCAAGGCTCCGGGCCTGATGGAACGCACATGGAGGTCTTTCCACTAACGAAGGCAACTCTGGAAGTGTTGACTCTGCCCAGCAATTTGGGAGACAGCTCACTAGCCAACAAACTGGACTCGATTCATAGTTGTGGTCATAGAGTAGAATGCAGAAATTATCAAACAATATCATTAATATCACATGAGAGTAAAATTTTGCTGAAGATGTTTCAAAAATTGTTGCAGCGGTACATTGATAGGAAACTGCCAGAATTCAAGCCAGATTCAAAAGAGAACGTGGAAGAGAACTGTTGGTTTCAGACAGATTTTGACTAAAATCAGAGAACACCAGGAAAATGCCTATCTGTGTTTTATTGATTAGGGAAAAGCATTCAGCTATGTGGATTACAACAGTTTATCGATAACTTTACAAATAAACGGATTTCAGAATTTTTCATTGTGTTTATGGAGAATCTGTATAAAAGTCAAAAGGCAGATGTACAAACAAACAGAAAAAAATGAGGACGTTGTGTGGCCTAAAGTCAAGAAAGATGTGTGTCAGCATTGCATTTTCTCACCACGTTTATTCAATGTGCATGCTAAGCAAACAACCCAAGAATGTGGACTACGTGAAGAAGATCCTGGCACCAGGACTGGCAGACAACATTTACACAATCTGTGACAGTCTCATGACAGAGCTGTGCTTGCTGAAAGTGAAGAGTATTTACTGACGTGTGCTTTCATATTCCATTCTGCATCTCAGGGTCTGCTTCTGGAAGAATGCAGGTTAACACACTACCACACGTATTCATAGATGCTACATCACGTGAAGGATATTGACTCTAGACCACTCCTAATGTGGTGACCGAGACAGCAAAGGGACTGGAAACGGTCTCAAGAAGAGCAATTAGATGAACATGAAATGAGACACTTGGGAGGGGGGAAAATGAGGACCTGATGCCGGGGGCTTAAGTGGAGAGCA
>NW_022105908.1:1050077-1051221 GCF_000313985.2 Echinops telfairi
AAAATGAGGACCTGATGCCGGGGGCTTAAGTGGAGAGCAAATGTTTTGAGAATGATGAGGTCAATGCGTGTACAAATGTGCTTTACACAATTGATGTATGTATGGATTGTGATAAGAGTCGTAGGAGCCCTGAATAAAACGATTTAAAAAGAAAAAAGAGGAGATTTAAAGGATACAAAGATCGGTCTCTCCAGTGTCTAAAAGCTTGGTAGTAGGAAGAGAGAATCAGTTGGTGTAGTTGATACAGAAAAGTGACCACTGATCATAGAAATTTGGAAGCGCTGAGGACAGAGGCCGTAAAGAGTGACTAACAAAATCAATACCTTCATAGATTAACCTGCTCAGAAGAGAGGAATGGCTTTTGCGTTTTTTTAAAAAACCATTTTAATGAGTTACCACAGGCTACTTGATGTGATTGAACTATGGAATGATATGGGATGTGTTTCTGTGTGTGTTTTAAAGTATTTGTTTATAATATTGATGCCATTGTGATCACATTGTCAACCAGGCAGCAATCACGAGTCTGGTTTTCATACTCACAGGGGTTTTCTCCTGTAGACTTCTGGGTGCTACTCTTAGTGAATTCAAAACATGCCCGGTTTTTCAAGGGAACACGGACTGTCTGGCAACCTCTGAGTTTGGGGGATAAGTGAGATAATCAACATCATTTCAAGAGGCATAGGTGGAAGAGACTGTGTTTCAAGGTGGAAAAAAGTACAAAGGCATTCAGCCACTTTAAAAATCTATGTTCTTGAGAATCGATTGGAGGCTTAGTATGTGACTCTTTTTTTAATGAGTCACTGCAATTTAATATTTAATGCCCATGAGCTATTACCTATAAAAGTTTAAAATGAAATATTAAACATGATTCATGCTTTATAGAAGCATAGAAAACGTTTGCTTAAAATAACATGCATGATATAACGTCATTTTTATATCTAAAAAGAAAGACTGAAATGTGCTAACTAGGTAAACCATGGAGAGCACAAATGAACACGTCCATTGGTCAGGCTTGTTTCTCCAATGCTGACGCATAGAGGCTTGCTTCATGGAGACATTTACTGCTTACCTAACACGGAATCCGAGAATTGGCGGAAGACTACAAGCAGCTCCTAAGTTCCTAGTTCTTCCCTCCCTTCCACTC
>NW_022105908.1:1051358-1053725 GCF_000313985.2 Echinops telfairi
CTGCTCATTAGATTCTCTATGTATTTTTTATCTCGTAATGTGTGTGTGTGTGGGGGGGGGTGTTGCTATGGTTTCAAACATCACCTTTCACAAAAGAAGATCCATCAAAGAAAAGAAATGGAAAAAATCAGGAAGGAAAATCTTGTCCTCGCTTTTATTCAGAACCATTGGATTGCATGGATTGGGATGAGTTCTGGCTGAGAGACATTGGGAAAGGCTGCTGTGGAAACCAACCATCTCTGGCACTGAACTTGCTCCTCAAAAGGCATCAATGATTAGCAAGGATTCTAAGAGTCATCTCTTTATACCATTGGTTTTAGAAATGAATTTAAGACTATGTGTTTAAATGTAAATGTCAATAGAAATTGACAGCTTAGAGTAGTCTGTTTTTTCTAATCAAAATATTCATGAAACTAAATTTAAAAGAAAATCATACGATCTAAGAGACATCAGTGAAAATCAAATTTTATGATAATCTTAGAAGAATTTTCACAATAAATAAAACTCACAGGACAAAACCAGAAATCACTACCAACCACAGCTACAGAAACTTTGTCCAGTCGGGAGTGAATGAGTCCATCAGTGACCCATTCAGCCAAATGCATGGTCAATCCATCACTGTGCCTCATCTTGTCCTCACCATCCATGGTGCAGATCACAGATGGAAGGTTTGTACTAACTGGAGAATGGAAACCTTGTTCTTTTGACAAGAGGGAGACTACCTAGTACATCTTGAGTATACTCCCTCCATCAGCCTCCCCCAGCTTTCACAACAGTGACCGTGGCAGCAGTGTAAATCACAAGAGAACACTGTCTGACGCAGTGCTGGACGAGGAGGCTAATAGGTTATGTGAGAATCACTCAGGAAACACGGCGGCTACAACACAGGGCTTGAACATTCCAATGATGGTTAAAAAAAAGGAGGTCCACAACTGGACAGCACTTCGTTCTTTGGTACAGGAAGTTACCATGAGTCATAGCTAACTTGACAGCAACAACAACAACACCTTTATTTTGGAACTGTGATTCCTGATTGTGAAGGAAAGCTCAGGAAACAGCATTGGTACCCTCTGCTTCTAGAGAGTACAATCACAGTGAGGAGGAGCAGATTGTGGACAAATAACCTAGCAGGGAACTTAATGTGTTTTATTCATTCTTTCCAGAAAAAGAACAGCAAACACTTGACAGCCCTCATCTCATGAGAGGAGAGAGCAGGAATAATAATTCTGTGGGGAGGAACAGGGTCCAATAATAACTCACTCACTTCTTTTATGGGAAAACACCAGTCCTGGATAATCAACACACTATTAAAGAATAATCCAATTAAATATGCAGCCTATAAAAATAGTCAATATCTTTCTTAAAAAAAGAGTTTATACCTTCCAATGAAAGACATTGTCCAGTCAAGAATGAATAGCAAATGAAAGAATAGCAAATCTTTTTTTTTTAACTGCAGGAAATGAGTATACTTCAGAAATCACCTGATTTCTATTCTAAGTAGATTTCGAAAGGAAAATAAGGTACCAGAGGACATGGACATTGGTACAAAACATGACATCATCCAATAACAATCTTTGAAGAAAAAGTAAGATAAACATAAAAGATAAGAAAATACAACAACCCAATCCAGGGATACATATGGCAACCAACTAAATAAGAGGGGGAAAGAAAGAGAGGGGGGTGGGGAAAGCCATGGGTAGGGGGCAGCAGGGCACTAATTCACCCAAGGGGAGAGACTTGAATACAACATACTGGCATGTACTGGGGAACCAATAGAGAGGTCTGCTTGGCCGGCCCTTACCCCAACGATGTGGACCTCCCCACCCCCCACCTCAGAAGAATGCACTTCAGAGGACAGCACTGGGGCTACAGCTTAAGGAGAGGGGCTCATTGGATTAGAGCACACGGGAGAAGCGCAAAGGGATGGAGAGGGAGGAGAGGACATCCTGGCCCACAAAGCCCCAGGGACGATGCTCCTGCTCAGAGCAGACAATGCATGGGAGGGCCGTAGGCTGGCCCCACCACGGGACACGGTACCCCGTGCTGAACCATGATGCTGTGAGGGACATCACTGGAGACACAGTGTGGGATTAGGGCATGGTCAGGCCTCATCACACTGGGACAAGGCACTGAGGGCATGCAGCAGAGCCGCAGGGGGAGCAGAGGGATGAAACCCCCGGGGAATACCAAAAATAGACTTGGGAGACAGATGTGGCACCCCATCAGACTCTAATGGAAACACTCGTAAAGGCCAACAAACAGACCTTGAACTATTTATAGGCTTTTCCATTTTTGTCAGTGGCTTTCTTTTTGTTATTATTATTTTGTGTTTGTTTTTTGCTGTTTTTGTTATTGGTTTATTGGTTT
>NW_022105908.1:1055170-1114278 GCF_000313985.2 Echinops telfairi
ATATCAGGGGCTCAAGTGGGAAGAGAATGCTTTGAAAAGGATGACGGTGGCATATGTGCAGATGTGCTTGACACACTGGGGGAATGTATGGATCGTGACAAGATGTAAGAGACCCAACAAAAGTATTTAAAAGGAAAGAAAAGACTCCAAACCAATCTTACATTTGACAGCAAATCCAAACTTTGCATTAGTCACAGTGAAATGTAGAATTAACACTGATGCAAAAGGAATTATTGATTTAAAGGCTCTCAGAGATTTTCCCAATGTAGAATGGGGGGAAAAGGCAAAACAAGGAAATCAGTGAAAGAAAACAGAGAAGATCTGGTTTTGAAAGAACTTACATATCTATCAAGGTACTGAAACACACTTTTAAGTTAATTTTCCAAAGCCAAGTGAAGACCAAAGCCTTCAAATTCCAAAGTTTTGCCTAATCCCAAACAAAATTTTTCTAAAGAATATTTGTCATGAATTCATTACATTTTGGAGATAAAGAAAAGATCTGTAAACATAGCATCTTTCCCTTTAACAGAGTATCTCTAAAATAATTTTATATGCATAATCTATTCTAGAACAACACTTACTAGTGGTCAGCAGGGATAGGAAGGAGTCCTTGTTTAGGGGTACTGCGTTTCTGTGAATGGTGGTAGCATCATTTGGAAAAGGAAGTAAGTGATGACTGCAAAATATAATGAATCAATGTCATGGAATTGTACGTGTAAAATTAAAAAATTTTAAGAACATATACATGTACATATCCCAGAAAAATCAATTATAATGTGATATATTTCCTGTATAATGTAAAACACTAGAGGAAAATGAAGGCAAATTCTATTTGTGAGTGAAAAATCTTATGACCCAATAATTAAACATGCAAACAGGATAAAATCAGTTATAAGGAAATACAACATATTGAGGGGTATAGAAAAATGCCACTCATGTATTACTTCTTAAAATATACACCAATACATATAAGGACAATTATGAAATCTATCAAAATATAGAATCCAAGAATAAGAAAATATTGTGGTATCACAGCACTGATGGGGAATGTGAAAAGCACTAAGCTATATAAATAGTAGACACTTTTATAAATAAAAGAATTAATCTTCTGTAGGAATTATCTGTGTTGAAAATCATACAGTATAACCACAAAATGGCAGCAAAGAATCTCAGGCAAGATAAGATGAACTGAAATACTCAAAAAGTACATTCCTCGTAGGGAAGAATGATAAATATTTCCATTCTTGATGTGAACTGTTAGAGAAACACACATTTCAGAGAATGTTCAAACATTAAAGAGTCAAAATATATTTTAAAAAGAAACAGGAGCACAAGAATAAAACAAGAAAGAATAAAGTCGAATACAAATTGATATAATAAAAAGATATGGGCAAACCTCTTCTCATTTGTCAAAAGAAACCAAATTCAAATGTATACTGGACTCAGAGCTAAACAAAGCAGTTCATAAATGATAAAAGACGAATAATGAGGACAGATATATCCGAAAAACACAAACTGAAAGAAACCAGATGACTCAAAACTAATATCCCACAAAGTAAACGAAAGGGAAAAAAGCATTAAATGGTGTAGTGATAAGCTGAAGTTCATAATAAAGATATAAAGGCCAGGATTCTTTATTCAGAAAAGTCTAGAACCACCGTGAAAACTAGCATAAAATCCTTCCAGGACTGACAGGAAGATGGATGAAATGAAGACGTGCAGCGTATATTTCCGGAGTGATTCTCGTTAGGTGCCGTTAGGTGCACAGCAGAATGCAATGCACCCGGCCCTACGCCCCTCACGATCATTTCTGTGCTCGAGCCCATGGCTGCAACCACCGCGTCAATCCGTCTTGTGGCGGGGCTTCCTCTTTTCCACTACCCTTCCTGGGACAGAGAGGAGCAATAGTGTAGAAGCATCAATTTTCCCTCCAATAAGTCACTAACTTCATGATCAAGCCATCAAAAGTCTACCAAAGACTGTTGTTTCTGGAACTCAACAAAATAACATGAAAGTTCCTATGAACAAACAAAATAATATTTAAACGCCCTCCCACCCCCAGTGGTTTAGAGGTCTTTTCTGACTGCATAATTAACACAGAGTAATGGCTCACGCCCAGGGCATCTCCTTTCTGACACAATAGAGAGTTTGCAAGTCGGCCTAGGCTTTTACTCCGCTTCCTCCCCTTGGCCACCACCATTTTTTCCCTCACCCTTCTCTCTCTCTCTTTCTCTCCTCCTCCATTCTTCTCCATCCTCCTCCTCCTCTTCCTTCTTCTTTTTCTTCTCTCTCTCTCTGCTACACATGCATATCTAATCATAGTACCACCACCAACATCTCCTTACTTGATGATGAAGATAAACCAGACATATGGAAACAGTCCAGTGGACTAACGGACCATGCAAATATCAATCTCTATGACCCTAAGAACAGAAGAAATGGATGGTGCACAAGCTACCACCACCCACCACTCTAACAAGGATCACATTAGAAGGTCCTGGAAAGAGTAAGAGGAAACAAGTGGAACAGAACTCGAAATCATAAATAAGAATAGGCGCACTGGTAGAAAGAGACAGGTGGGGCACCTGGAACACCTTTAGGTCTGGAACTGAAGCCACCCCATTTAAGATCAAAATGGCATCATTTACCCAAGACCAGGAAGGAAGGAGGAATGCAAACAGAAAACCTAGGGAGAAGTGATGTTACATCGAAGAACTTGTAACAAATGAGTTGAAACAAAATGTGTATGAAAGTTTTCATGTAACACTGATAGCTATTCTGTAAACTTTCATTGAATACACACACTAAATTTTTAAAAATCTATTAATGTGACATCTCTAATCTCCCATCTTCTATGAGGATAAGTCAATAAGTATCGCTTCTAGGGTTCAAGTTCATACATGCATGAGTTTATCCCAAACAAAACAAATGTAACTATTTCTCTGCAATCAGTGGATGGCTGCAGAGGAGTTCTATCAGTAATGCTCTTGTATTAGTCTGGTTACAGTGCCTCTAATAATGATGTTTAAATCAGCATAGGGGTTCCAAAGTTATCCACTAGCCGCTCAATTTGAGGCAGAGAGATCAGCTCAGAAAATATGGCAACAGACTTTTTAATTCAATCTTGTTAGATTTTTTTGAAAGACACAGAACAACGATGGGACTTATTCCTATTAGGAATGTTTTAAGAAAATTGAGCACTATGTTGGTGAGAAAAATATCAGGAAAGTTATGCTCAAGAATTTTTGTTTCCCTTTCCTCAAGGGTAGCAAAGGACATCCTACAAGATTTTTACTGAGAAATCTCACTCCATCCACCCTACAGCTCCGACCTTGACTCTTCACACTTTGTTTTCCCCCTCAAACTCAAAGAATTTTTAAAAGGGATATGATTGAAATCCATAAAGGATGGCCAAACTGCTGTTCTGACATGGCATAAATCGAAAGATACAGAAATTTAGGGAAGGGACAGAGTTGACAACACTACCTTCAGAATTGTATAAACTTAGATGAAGGATATGTGAGAAAACAAGAGCTTCACATTTTTTGATATTTTAGTTTAAATGTGACTATGATTTTGTAACCATAGTTTTTCACTTGCTTCATATCATATGAACACAATTCTGCTAGTGAGAAGAGAATTTGGATTTCTTCCCAAATCCAATTTAATTTCTATCCCAATTGGATTTCCATCTCCAACAAGCCACCAAAACAGTACCAGAGACCTGTTTAGGCCAAAGTGAATGGATTCTCATTCATCATCACCTTACATTAAAGGCTTTGGCATCACTCTTAACACCCTCTTTCACAAAACGTCTATCCCTTGGCTCTGGAGACACCACACTACTAGGTTCCTACTTTTTGAGTTTATCCCAGACAAATCCCTATTCTTTCGATATTTTCTTTGTTTTTTCTTTCGATATTTTCTGAGGCCTCTACTTCAAATCTCCAAATGTTAGTGTTACCCAAGGCTTATTATCCAAGGATTGGTTGGCTTCTATTCTGATTAGGAGTTCTACCCAAATGACTCCATTCCTTTGCATGGCTGTCACCATATGCCAATACTGCCGGATCTACAATGCTCTTTTATAAATGACTCACAACCTTGGACCATGAGAGCTCAAATCTATTTCACAGCTACTTCAGTTTATTCTTGCCCAAGCAGACCTTTCAAATCCACCCTGCCTCTCATCCTTTCCTTTCATGTGATTTTTCTGAGAATGTGGCATTTCAATAGTCTCTTCCCTCAGACTATACCAGTTCACCCTTGTGTTTAACCAGTTATCAAAGCTTGTCGGTTCTACCTTCTGAAGAGCTCACCTTATAGTGTATTGTCGGACTTTCTCTCCAGATTGCTTTTTGTTTATTTCACTCTTCGCACTTCTAATCTTTTCTGCCTGCCCTTAGCGATCATGGTTATCTTAAACAAACAAACAAACAAACAAAATCTGATTACAGAGTTTCCCTAATTAAAGCTCTTCAATGGCATTCTTAGCCTAGCAGCCTATATTTTTGGTTCCTTGTGATGATCACTATTTGTAATTAGATAGCATTACTTTGTTTCTTTGTTTTTTGTCAAATTTTCCTCAGAATTACTCAGCTATAACTTCCCTGATACCACTATGTTTCATGGATTCCTATGCACCAATTTTGGCTTTGTTTTTCACTGCTGCATTGTGATACATTAGAGGAGGATATTACAAAGCATTTGACAACTTCATGTTTTTCCAGTATTATTTGATGTGACTGCTGCCTTCATCATCCTGTGTAACCATTACAAGTCCTCTCCCAAATCATTCTACCACCGATAAGAGACGCCCAGAGTCCCTGGGTCTGTGTGTCTTCAAAAGGCAATGGCTTAACTTGAACTTCCCCTTATCAGCGAGGAAGATGTGCTGGGAAACATGTTAAGGTTCCTAGGAGCGAACAAAATGGATGAAGCAACAAGGTGATATCAATCAAAAAAATTGGCCACATAATTAACGGAGAACAGTGCTCATAGGCAGTGGTGTCATGCCTTCCTGCTACATTTATCTCATTACAACTCTATCCCTCTCCCTTCCCTACGTTCTCCCATCACTGGTAACTACGAATACACCTTGGTCTCAATGCATTTGTCTATTTCATGTAAGAAGGATTATTCAATATTTTCCTTTTGTGACTAATGTATTTCACAGAAGATAATATTTCAAGGTTCATACATACTGTAGTCTATGTCAGGACATCATTTCTCTTACAGGTAAGTCATAGTCCACCATTAAGTACATGGCACACTTTGCTGATTCATCCATTTATTGATTTTTCTGTACATGTTTTGGTTACTTTGGAAAATCCTGCCATGAAAACCTGTGTACAAGTTTCGGTTTATGTTCCTGATTTCAATTTGGGGTGCATGTACTTAGATTGGGGTTGCTGAGACAATGTGTAACAAAGTCCCATGTTTAACTTCTTGGAAAGCCAATGTCCCAATCTCCCAATGATACTGAAGGAAGGAGGCCAAGCTCACTGAAACCATTAGAGAAAAACAAGGCTCTAGAAATTGATGGAATACCAATTTAAATGTTTCAGCAAGCTGATGAAACACTGGAGGCACTCACTGGTATGCCAAGACATTCTGAAGACAGTCACTGGGTAAACTGACCAGCAGAGACCCATATTTGTTCCATTCCAAAGAAAGGTGACCCAGCAGAATGCAGAAATTCTCTAGCAGTATTATCAATATCGTGTGCAGGTAGCAAGTATGCTGAGGACAGTGGTCGCAGCCTTGACAAGGGGCTAGCAGAAATAAAATTGGTTTCAGATGAGGACCTGGCACAAGGGATATCACTGTTGATGTCAGATAGATGTTGGCTGAAAGCAGGAACTACCAGAGAGATGATTACTTGTGTTTTATGGACTATGCAAAGGGTGTTGGACTGCGTGGATCATACAGACTAAGAACACATTGAGAAGAATGGGAATCACAGAAAGCTCAGTGTGCTCATGCAGAACCTGCACATGGAACAAGAGGTGGTCCAAGGGAAAGCTGCATGGTTTAAAGTCAGTACAGGTACTCATCAAGGTTATATCCTTTCACCATACGTATTAAATCTTCATACTGGAAAAATAATCCAATAAACTGGACTAAAAGAAGAAGAGTGTGCCATCAGACTGGAAGATGGGTTATTAATAACCTGTGATATGCAGAAGACAATCTTGCTGAAAGGGAGGAAGACGAAGCACTTGCTGATGAAGACCAAGAACTACAGCTTTCAGTGGGGATTACAACATATTATAAAGAAAATGTGGGAAACTCGACTGCATAATTTGTGGTAGTGGGGGACTGTGTTCACGCTAAAAAAAAAAATGTTAATTTTACCAAGGCTTTGGAGTTGATCTAAATGTAGAAAACTGGAGAAATGGTTAATAATGATGGGACATACAGCCAAAGTAACACATACAGCTATTGAAAATGGCTTATTGAGGAATATAAAACAAAGAAGAAAGAGTCACAAGGAAGTGGTAGGTAAAGAAGACAGGTTCTAAATAAACTACAAAGTATAATATATTATGTAAATAAAATCTATAGAAACTTAGAGGAAATAAATTCAATATCTCCCAAATCATACACATTGATGTGTGTATTATAATTAGAAAACAGCAAATGTACTTTTAAAATGTAAAATAAACATGTAAGTAGATGGTAGCTAGATATCAAGATAAAAGTTTGGAGGGGGAGGTAATTCAGATTTTTTAAAAAGCATATTAAAAGATGAGCAGATGTATGTATCTATATGGATACACACATCTATTGCTTATGCCCAGGCCCTAAGAGAATATTCACAAGTTGGGCCACTCGCATCCAAAATCTCATGCGAGCAGTAAATAGAAAATAAACCACCACTCGGGAAGCTGCATGCAAGCCAAAAATGTCTTTCCTCCATCCCGTGACTCTGCAGATGCAAAAGGAAATATGAAAAGTTAAGGAAGTTGGGATGAAACCCGGCATCTGTTTATTATTTCATGTGAACAACCTTCTCCATCTGACGGATGGGGAGTTTGTTTTTTTCTTTTTCCATTTTCGGCAACATCTCAATGTACTTATTTTCTAGAAGGAACCCAAGAACCAAACAGCCACAAATGTTTGCTGGACTCACTGGTTAAGAATGGTTGGCGGTTTGCAAAATATAAATAGATTAAACTATAACCAGTTTCAGCCAGTCTGCCGCCGCTGAAAATCTGATGAATAAATAATGAGAGCCCTGCATCTTTCATTAGTTCCCATCCGGAGCACTCAGCTCGCAGCACTCACACAGTCCTGCTCCCATCCGGGGGCTTCACCAAAGTCGGCCTCAGGACATCCTCTAGGCCCCTATGTGAGGCTTATGGGGAATTCAGTGTTTTAAAATGCCGCCAGAGAGAGAACGGCCACAGAAAACGCCCTCATACGGCGACAGATCATCGTTTTCTCCTGTTTCCTCGCTTCCTTCGTGTTTGTCCACTCTCACAATAGCCAAATTCAAATGAAGTGCTTATTACGTCAGGAGATTCTTTAGCAGCCACAGGTAGAATTACAATGACTGGCCACAGACATCTCTGTTTTATATCAAGGAAACTGGACTACAGGTAATTCAAGTCATTGCCCCATCCTAGGACAAATAATAGATATTGATTCTTCATTTCGGACGGCATTTTCACATTCATTAGCCAAAGTGGATGTCTCAGCCATGCAGGAAGGTTATTGTTATTGTCATTTTCCACGTGGAATCCAAGATTCAAGGATTTAACAAACTTTTTTCAAGATCACAGCGACTCTATGTGCACCAGCCCTGTGGCAGAGTGGGTTACTCATTGGACCACTAACCAGAAGCTCCACAGTTTGAGCCCACCAGCCTCTCAGCAGGAGGAAAACAAGGCTGTTTATGCCCACAAACCCTAAGACGTGGTCCTCCTCTCTCCTATAGCGTCATTACAAATCAAAATCGACCTCATGGCAGTGGTTTGAGTTTCTGGGTGGGCGGGAGAGAGCCTTGTTACTTAAAGCCCATGGTCTTTCCTCTCTCTGGAGCGGGTTCGTTCATTTGGAAACTCTTTAGCAGCTGTTATTCAAAACAGGGCATCAGGGGAGAACATGTGGGTAAAGTCGAAGGCCAACGAAACCAGGAAAACCTACAGTAAGATGAATCCATCTTTAGATTCCTCTCAATGGTCTTGAACAGTCTCAGCAATACCAATGGTCGTGAAGAAAGCACTCCGTGTCAGGGAGCTGTGCCCGGCTCATCGTGACGCTGTAGGACAGGGTAGGGTTTCTGAGCTTTTAAATCTTTACATGAGCAGAAAGCCTCATCTTCCTGCCTCGGACTGTGTTGGTGGATTTGAACTGCTGATTATGTGTTAGTAGCCCAACACATAATCCACAACACCACCAGGACAGCTTGAAGCACGAGACCAGATGATACTTTGTTCTGTTAGACATAAAGTCATGGGAAAATCAACCCTGAGGGAACGAACAACCACGACAAGCAGTGGGAGATACCAGGAATGACACAAACAGAACCCTCGCCTTTGGGAATCTCACATTCCAGTAGGGGGAGACAGAAGACAAAACAGCAAAACAATTGATAACATTTCAGATTGCAAAAAGAGAGGCAGCAGCCAGGAATGTTGAGCGACTTCAGTGAGTGTGGTTAGAAATGAAGTCTTGGATGCAATGACAACAGAGCTGAACTCCAATGACAAGAAGAGGCCAGCCACGTGAAGCTCTAGCGCAGAGGTGCTCCAGGCAAAGGAGACAGCAGATGGAAAGGTCCAGAGGCAGGAACCCACTTAGCACATAAAATAACCAGAGGAAGTCAGGCAGAAGGAAACAGGGTGGTTGGCTTTTTACAGGAAGCTGGAAATGTGCATTAAGGCCTGTCAGATTTGAGAAGAGTTAGGATTTTATCCCAAGCGCACTGGGATGTACAGTTCTATAGCACTGAAAAGCAACAATAAAAGAACCTGCCGTCTGCCTGCTCTAGAAGAGTAGACTCTGCTAAGACAAGAGTGGAAGCAGAAGGGCCCGCGAGGAAGACACTCACATAGTGAAAGGCAAAGAGAGAGATGCACATGCTTGAACCAGGGTAGAGGCTGCGGAACTGGAGAGAAGTAAATTGGGAGAAAACAGATGAGGGGACATTTATGACAGCCCTGAAAAACAAAACTGGTGGGCCGGGGATTATGGAAAATCCAAGGAAACAGAAAGGTGAAGGAGAAAACAAGAATGAATGATGACACATCTGGAGAAGATTATCAAAAGGAGGATGGAATTGTTTGGGATACAGTGAGCCTCTAAGGACCTGCAACCTTCAAGCAGTTAACCACCGCCGCCCCTTGAAGAAACAGAGCCAGTCTCTCCTCTCTGCCTTAAGTGAAAGAAGCAAATGCCAGACTTGGATAGCATCCTTGGTGGCTGTAACTAGTCCACAGTCAGCCAGTGAGCGGTACACGAACACACCTTCACAGACTGTATACTAGGGACTTTCAGCTACAGTGAATTTATTAAAACTGAAACTGCCAGCTACTTAATGGCCACAATAGGAGCTCGCCATGTCAAAATCTCAGGCTTGGCAGAAACTACTCAGAGATGCATAACCTTAAAATGAATTCCCACCACCCATCGGTCAGGTCATCATACAGTGGTGGCTTGCATATTGCTGTGATTCTAGAACCTATGCCACCCACTAATATTTTTTAAACCAGGAGGATCACACATTCATGGACAGATTTCAGGGGTGGTTTCAGACAAAATCAGACGAGGAAGAAAGGTCTTGGGAACTACTTCCAAATTTTAGCTAATGAAAACCTTAGAGACCACAACAGATAGTATCCAAAGTAGTATTCTGGAATATGAACTCCATGGGTTGGAGAAACAAAACATGACATCTATTGCTGTCAATTTTATCTTAGGACAACCCAAGTGTTACAGAGTAGAACTGCTCTGTACAGTCGTTTTGACTGTAACCACCAGGGGACGAGAATCGGGCCTTCATTACATGGCACTGCTGAGTCAGTCATTGCATTTGCAGGCACCGGCCGTTACTTGAATCACCCAGGGACTGTTTTTTAGGATGAGCAGCACTCAGAACACCATAGTGCCAGACTGGGCACTGTGTTCTTTTGTTGTACAACGGGTCACTCTGAGTCGGAGTCTCACTACTGGACTCTTCCATAAGAGTGAGTGTGACAAATACATTTAATAGGAAACACTAAATTAAGGGCGTCCCTCCTTTCTACAAGGAGGAGCTGGAGGCCCACGGCGACAGAAGGACCAGGACAATCATTAAGTAAAATATCAGAGCGGGAGGGATGTCTGGCTGACTCTTTTTTGCCAGCCTCTAATTCTGTGCCCACGATGCCCTCATGTTCCCTCTGGGGCCCAATGTCAGGGCCTCCCTTCCTGATCCTGTTCTCAGTGCACACACTTCTTGCACCTCCTCGTCTTCCTCTTTTACCCACATGGCTGCGATCCCCCAGAGTACGCAACCTTAGTTGAAGACTGAAAGAGTGGTCTTTTATCTGTCTTTCAATCAGGACTCTGGCCGACTGTACTTGGTGGCATTTCAGGTACTTCAGAGGAGATGTTTAGGGACTAAGACCCCTTTCCAAAATCCTGCTGGAGAAGCAAGAAGAAGTCTGGCTACTTGGAACTGTCTGCTGGGAGTGCCGGGCACCTTCCTGGCAGCCTAGGCTTGTTTTGTTTGCTTATTTGTTTTTTTGTTTGTTTCAAGTTCACTTGGAAATGCTCTCCCAACCTTAGCTCCCATAGTCATGCCTCTTCCCTACCCCCCTGGCAGGCCCAGCCTTCTCCCCCTCTCTTTGGTCTCCTGAGGGGGCTGTTGTAACTTACTGAGTGACCTTCTTCTCCAGGTTAGTGCCCTTAGTGAGGCACAGAATGCCCTCTGGGCCCCAGAAAATGACCTCCTGGGAGCTGGGAGAAGATCAGAAAGGCAGGATTGTCAACACAGTGGTCCCACCCAAGCCACAAACTGCACCAGTGCAGGGGAACACGGCGGCATCTCTGCTGCTCCGGGTCCCAGAGCCTCAGCGGGACTGTGGGGAAGAATCAGCCCCATTGTTCAGGGAACACTTTGAAGAGGAAGACAAGACACAATGCGCCTCTTAGAAGTGCCAAGTTAAACCAATTAGGAACAGAGTTTCCATGCAAATGACCTCAGTAATGGGGAAAGAATGATTTCTGCTTATCTTATACATTTCTCTATGTCTAAATTATACATGCTTATCTTATACATTTCTCTAGGTCTAAACAGACTCACTTCAAATGCTTTCCATGGAGCGTCATCATCAACTGCTAAGGCCTCTGCTGTTGTCTCTGTTGAAGGCATTCTCTGAGCTAAATTGAAAAAAAAAGTCACAATGAGCAATCCCAGAAAAATACAGGAAAAACAACAACTATGGGTTTTTTCTTTCAGTTTTTAAAGCCCTATCAAGTGTAAAGTGTTAACACTATAGGCTTTTGAAGGAAAATAGTATATAAAAAGAAGATTCAATCATATAATCATTATATCCAACTGTTACTATTTCCCAGTCCTTTCAGATTCCTGACTCAAGAGAACATCCCTATACTTACACCTTTCACACAAGTCACTCAATTTTCTTTCCTCACCAACCCAACGTGTACCCTTGCTTTTCCTAGCTGACATGGAGTCTTCCCCCCAACTCATGGTGACCCCATACAGAAGCGAATGGTCCTGCTCAGCCTTCCATCATCCACATAATTGATTGCAGAGAGGATCGTCATTATCCATAGGGTTTTTATTGGTTGATATTCAGAAATGGATTGCCAGCTCTTTCTTCGTAGCTCATCTTAGCTTGGAAGCAGCTGAAACCTGTTCTGCATCATCATAGCAACACAGAAACCTCTACTGAGAGGTGGGCAGGGAATATGCACGAGGTACACTGGTCAGGAATCCAATCTGAGTCTTCCTTTGGAAGGTAAGCTTTCTACCACTGAACCTCCACGGACATACTGACTCAGGGATGAAGATAAGAATTCTGCTGGTCACATCTCTGTAGCTCAGCCACCTTCTGCTACAAATGGAGCTCTGGAAGTCGTCAGGGGGCTAAATCTTGCAGGTAAGGTTCCATCAGCAGGGAAGGTTCCATCAGCAGGTAAAGTTCCATCAGCATCTCTGACTTGCACGAGGCGTCTTTTGTTGTTGATTCGCTCTTCATTTACTTCCTTGGCAACAAAAGTACCCATCAATGATGAGATAGTGAGCGAATCATGTGGCTTTCTTTGTCTCATTGCTTTGACATAACGCACAAATGACCAAAAGACAATATGTGCTATATTGAACTGCAGACCTATACATAACTGTACCTCTTCTAAATTACAGGTCTGCAGTAAAGTATTCAAGGATTTAATATGTGGTTTTGAGTATTTGAGAGTAACCATGAAGGCTCGTGCCACATAGCAATTTGTAATTTTTCTGAGCCAAGAACTTGAATCACGCTGGCTTAAAGATGGATAAGCAGAAGAATCACTGATCAACCTCGCCTGGCTCCTGGTCCAGTATTTGCTGTGCTTTGTTACTCATGGCTGTCTATTCGGTTCAGACTCATAGCAACCATGAGGCTGCAAATCCCCTCCCCCTCCCCCAAGTGGCTGGTCAGTCTGAAGTGCTGATCTTGCAGTTAGCAGCCAAATACTTAACTCTCTACACCACCAGGGCTCCTTAGTTAGGTCGTTTTTATGAACGAGTAAATGGCAATTCCTGAGAAATTACAAAACATTTTAAAGGCTCATATTTTCTTGAAGCATATAATGCAACTTGAGTCTCAAAGATCTAACTACTATTGATGGGGACCAATGGGAAGAGAATGGAGAAACAAACTTTACAGAGGGAAATTACCTTCCATGGAGATATTCATAAAGAGAAAACTTTCAAGATGTATCCTTTTCGAGGGCCAAAGGTGTCCTGCATATCTCATTTGTAAAATTGTGTTCATTCTTTCGATATTTTTTAGACCTGAGGCAGTGATGAATTGCCCATGTCTATTCTTCTTTCGTGGACAGGCACACATCCCACCCCCTTAGAGTTCGGTGGGGTCATTGACTCATTCCACATCTGAGGAGTGATTGGAAGCAATGGAGGCCATCTCTAAACCAAGGTCATTAGGAGATGGTGGACCTACTCTATCTTTTCCCCAGTGGTGGTGACCAGAGTGACCACATGATGTGATAGCAAAGCCAAACTGGAAACAGACTGACGTCTTGCGAGCATCCACACTAGACTTTGTGTGGATCACAAATGAGATTCCAGTGAGATTCCAGGGCTTAGTTATTTTTCTTACCTATCATTTCTAGTAAGAGCTCCTCCTACAAAGTGAGTTTTTTAAAGAATTCATAAGAAAATTTATATTTCAGTTTGTTGTCAGTTACAAAATTTACTTAGATATTCTTCGAGTTACAACCTACCCTCAAAAACACTACCAGAATAGAATTTCTTAATAAGCAAGCAAACAGACAAGCAAAAATGAATTAGGCTTTGTCATACCCCTATTAGAATCAGCCATAACATACAGAACAAATCAGTAACTCCTTAACATGAATGGATTGTATTTATTTATTTATACACTATCTCATTTACAAAAGAAATTGAGGCAGTAGCTCTAGTCAATGCTGGTTGTATTGAAAAATCTCAACCAACACCCAAAACCCAAACCCGAACCAAACTCTGTGCCATCGAGTTGATTCTGACTCATCGTGATGCTCAAGAACGGGGGAGAGCTGCCCCTGGGGGTTTCTGGGCATGCCACTCATCAGAGGAGTACTAACCCTTGTCTTTCAATGGCAGAGGAAAGGGTGGCTTCCAACTGCTGCCCTTCTGGCTGCCACTGTGTCAATCCGTCTCCTTGAGGAAGTTCCTCTTCTTTGGGGTCCCTCTACTTTACCAAGCATGATGTCCTTCTCCAGGGACTAGTCTTCTAAGAAGCCTTGCTTCTACAGAGCACTGTGGTCTGACTTCTTCCAAAACAGATCCATTTGGCCTTTCAGCAGTCCATTGTGCGTTCCGTATCTTCTGCAGCACAATCAACAGCATCAACTCCTCTCTGATCTTCCCTAGGATATTCCCTGACTACAAATTACACTTGCCAGTCCCCACACTCACATAGCGAATTTGTATAGTGATAGATAAATGACTGATAAAATACATATAACTTTCTGGATATCTATATATCACCTAAAATTAATAATTCAGACACGTAATTATTAAGGAAAAGCTATGTTCTTGCCCCCAGTCAGTTTCCATTGTGATTTTCCACACAAGATTGCAACCAATCGTGTCTGTAAGTCTCCTCTCTGCTGTGTTAGATAAGTGCCAGAGAAGAGTGGAGGAAATGTAATAAACAATGGAACATTAATCATTCAAAATCAACACTGAAGGAATCAAAAATATGGTTTGTGAAAAAATATTTCCAGGGAATGTTTGTGTAGGGTGTATTTAGACGTTTGTGCAGCATAAAGACTGCATATAGATCCTTGATTTGAGGATGCCCAATTATTGGCAAATATATTGCTATTTTCATATTCTCTTTGCTTGACTATGATATGTCTTAATCCAATGGGCATTCTACCTTAGTAAATTAGTGTTATTGAAAGTTCTGCCCTACCCCAATCCTCATTGTTTGCAGTAATAGTATCCAGCCACTTGATCTGTTTTTTTATTGGTACAAGTCAACAATCAATGTATTTTACTCGAAAAAGCTGTCCTGTTCACACTTAATGCTAGCTCCACTTAATTCTAGCTCCATCTAAGAACAATTAGTTCTTAGGGCATGGCCCTACTTGATACGCATCCTCATGAAGAGATCATTGAAGATGTGGGCGCTACAGCTTGTGGTCAAGAAATTAGATGGTGCCAGGCTGTCAGAAAGTAGTGTCTGGGGTCCTAAAGGCTGGCCTTCAAACAAGCAGCCACCTAAGTGAGGCATCAACTAAGTACACATAGAAGAACACCAGCCTGTGTGATGCAAGGACTAAAAATAACATAATCCAAATCCGAAGGATGGAATGGTATCAGAATTTAAATTGTGAACACCTGCTTTGCAGAGGGTTCTAAATGACAGTAGAAGTCCAAATCCATTGCCAGGATCTACACAAGGATTAAGCCTCTGGTGATGTCCCTCTGTCCATAGTCCAGAGATGTGATTAATCTGGTCATCAGACAGAGAATGTTGTAGAGGAGATTGTAGTAGACAAAAATGTAACAAATTATTTAAATGGTTAAAATGTAACATCTCATTCGAGCTTTTTTCACACATCTAAAAGTTCTAGCAGTTAAAAATTTTTAAAGAAATAGGGAAGTGGGGAGGGAGGGGGGTGAAATGAGCTGATACCAAGGCCTCAAGCAGAAAGCAAATGTTTTGAGAATGATGATGGCAACAAAGGTACAAAAATGCTTGACACAATGGGTGGATGTATGGATTGTGATAAGAGTTGTACAAGTTCCCAAAATATGATTAAAAAAAGAAGAAGAAATAGAGAGACACATGTGGACTGACCTCTGGCGAGTCACCTCTGAACATGACTAGGGATGCTGCACGGCCTTGTGTCGTACACAAGGCATTGGGAAGTGAAATATGGCAGAGGGATTAGGTCCAATCGGTTAAAAGGCAACCTTATCATTTGATCTCCCTTTTGACCCATTTTAAAGTTGTTATCAATGAAAGTTTTAAATATTTTCTTCCCAACTGGGTTTTCTTATTCTGTTTCATTTTGTTGTTGTTGCTAGATGTGTGCCTCTGTTTTACATTTTTGTATAATGTTCAGTGTATGAAACCCAGAATGGCTGAATCTATAGAGACGGTAACTGGACTAATGGTTCCTCAGGGATATGGCAGAGGTTTGGGGGAAACAGGGAGTCAATAACAAGGAGTAGAAGAAAAAAAGAAAATGTTGTAAAATTGATTGTGGTAATGATTGTACAATATGATTGTACTGATAGGATTGAATTATTGAATTGTATATTTGGATGATGTCCCAATAAACTGCTTATGAAAATAATAATAAAGTCAATAAAAGCAGCTTTAGACATATATGTTTTTTCTAAGTAGTACTTTAAATTCTACACATTGACTGAATCAATGATAGTATCAATAGAATTACTATTTGCTACATAGGGATGATTTATAATATTCCTCAATAAAATAATAATGATGTCTCTAAAGTGGACCAGGGACATGTGTGATCTATAGATACATGAATGGATTTTCAGTTTACATTTAAACATAAACCCTAATCTAAGAAGAATTAATTCCTATTCCATGGCCCTGTTTGATACTTGCCCTTATGAAGAAATCACTGAAGTTATATTTGTACAATAACAAAGTGTTAGGTTAAAATGTAAAAACGTATCATTTGTTCTCCCCTTTGACACATTTTGAATTTGTTCTTTTTATTACTTTTGCTTTCCTTTGGATTAAAGTCTTGCGGTATCTTATTTTTTGTTGTGGTGGAAGTTCATATAAATTTTTCATTACATGAAATCCAGGATAGATAGACCGATATGTGGAGGCAGTAACTGGATTGGTAGTTTTGTGGGGTTATGGCAGGGAGGGTGAGGAAAATGGGGAGCTAATAATACTGAGTACAGGAAAGAAGAAAATGTTCACAACTCTTTAAATCATTGAAATGAACGGCATAAACATTATATGTCAGTAAAACTGAAAATAAATCAAAACAAGCCCCAAGAAGAAGGAAACAAAATAAGAAAAAAGCATGTATGTGGAACAAAGGGTTTCTGGCTAAAGAGATTCCAGGAAACCTATAGAGCAGCCCTGGTGGCGAGCAGTTGCATGGTGGGCTGCAGACCCCAAGATCTGTCGTTTGAAACACTAGCCACTCCGCTGAGAAAAAGACAGCGCTCTCTCTGTAGAGTTCCGTCCTCAGATACTCACAGGGGAAGTTCCACCCTGTCAGGCAGGGCTATCAAGAGGTGGCATCGACTCCGAGGCAGTGAGATTGGTTTTTACATTTTATTGTCTTAAATGTAATCCCAAGCCACCGAGATTATTAATACAAACACTTGTTATTTTTACTGGGTTAAAAACCCTTTGTGTTGAGAATCTTTGGGCCCTGTCTCACCCAACGCATGAATTATTTTATCTCAAGAAAACTCTTTGCTTCCACTTGCGATGAAGCTCTATGTGTCTAGGAACAAACAGGACCTGGAGGACACTGCTCTAACTGTCTAACGGCTCTCTGGAGCTTGAGAACGTGGGCTCCACACTAGCCGAGCCGTTGAGTTCCCTCCATAGAATTCACCCGAGGTCTCCCTCCCAGTTTAAACTCCATGTCCTTACATCACAATCTCTGATCGATGCTAAATGACAGGTAGATCCTATACAAGTATCATCCCTTAATGGTTATAAACATGTCCATATTAGGGTTTGCTTCTCTCCTATTGATTTTAGAGTTCCTCTTGTCACCTAGCTCTTGCTACCTTTGTAAGTTAAACATTACTAGAAAACACTATACTGACTTGGAATAGTCCGTTCACCTTCTGAAATGACAGAATACATTTTCCTGGACAAATAATTAAGGTAGAACTCTGCCTCATCTTTACCATTTACCAGCAGCGACACTCTCCATATCACCCTCAATCCTCTGGTTTAGTTTAAAGAAATAATGAACTTATAAGCATCTAACCAGCTAAGCTATGTGAATCTCTAAGCCTACCCTGAACTAAAGCTTTGTCACTTACGTAAGATCTATGCCTTTTAGATATCATGAATTTCTATGAAATTGTGAGCTTACATTGATCCTTACATTGTTGAAATTTATTTATTAAAATATTTAGTCATTAATGAGATAGTCTCAAGAATACCACTCACAAGTTAAAATTATTGTGATAATTACCTTGTATGTCAACTCGATATACTTATGTGAAAGTATGGGTATAGTTGAACCTCGCAGTCAGGACACACAGCCCAGTGACGTCTCTTTGGGGGGGTGGCCTTTCCTTAAGGGTGCTGGGGCAAACTGTCTCTCTCTTATTCCTATTCACCTTCCTGCTTGTCTAGAATCTGTGTCTGGCCCATGTGGTTGCCAACCCCGGCAGCTGCGCACCCTGCCGTGTTCCAACAGACTTCGGAGCCACTAGATTCAGCACCCACTCGCCTGATCCCCCTGGTTCCTGCTTCCTCAGCCAACAGCTGCAAGAGCCTGGAGGGTCTCAGCTCGCATCTGACCCGTGGCCTTGAGTAGGCGTGGGCTGGGCTGTTTCCTTCACATAAATTTAAAGTTATTTCTTTTACGTATATGAATGTATCTGGTTGTGTCTCTCTTGAAAATAGCCTAACGGGGCAGAGATCTTTCATAATTCTGACCTACCTTCACCAAACCTCCAGATATAACACTGGGAAACTGTATATCAGAAGAGACATCAACAGAAAGATTTTTTAGAGATTTATGGGAAAGGGTCCAACTTAATGCTTGTTATCAACTTCTGTGATGCTGAATTAGAAAGCATCAAGGCGTGAATTCACTTATCTCAGTTAAAGAAAACGAATTCTTCCTCTTGAGTTGGCCAGCTTTCTGAAGGGCAGAAACTAAAGTTCAAATGCCCTGTGGCCAGAAACAGATGACTACAAACACAGAGAGGTGATCCTAAGATCAGGGAACCGGGCTTTATGAAGCATTTAGCTCTCCTTGGGTTTGGGATTAGATTTTAGGTTGTTAGATTTTTTTTTTTTTTTTTGCTGTTGTTGTGTGGGTTAAAGACCTGTAGTTTGATAACCTTTCCTTTGCAATGTAAATTATTAAAATCATTGTCCTTTATTTAATACTTACTGCTTTTCAAATACTCTCTTTATCAGGTAGGACTTAGTAACTGGTAAGATTCTTTTATGGGGTTCGAAGAAGGAGTTCACTTATTGCATCTGTCACCATTCATACTTTTGCCTCATTATATTGTGTGGTTTATTTCCTGTTACTATGCAGCTCTTTCTAAAGTTTATCTTGCTACTTCTGCTAACTCCTATGAAAACTTGGCTTGATAATGTTGTCGTTAGATTATCTCAGTTCATAGCCAGACCCAGTAATTTAACTAGTGACTCGATGTGCCCCCCTCTCTTCTGGTCTGGTCATAAACATTGAAATTTATTGGCCCACCCTCTGTTAAATTATATTCCCTTGCCCAGGCAGGCGTCCTGTGGTCAGTGGCGACGCTCTTGGCTGGTAAGTGAGAGAATGGCAGGTTAAGCCCACTCAGTGTCAGAAAGATGTGGTAGTCATCTGCTCCAGTATCTTCAACTTTGGCATTAGCAGTTGAGGTGTAACTTTGAACAATATTTGCATTTACTTGTAGGCATATGGGTATGGTCCTAACACTGTATCCGGGTTGTTCTTGCTATTGTTGTTGCTCAGTGCCATTGGGTCAGTTTGACTCCCAGCAGTCCGTGCACAACGGAACGACACACCTCCCATCCTGGGCCAGCCTCACCACTGTTCTTCGGTTTGAGTCCAGTGTTGCAACCACTGTGTCCGTCCATCTCCATGAGGATCTGTCCCCTGACCCTCTGCTTTCCCAAGCATGACATGCCTTTCTAGAAACTGGTTTCTCCTGATAGCATGTCCAAAATATGTGAGACCAAGTCTTCCCATCCTCACTTCTGGGAAACCTTCTGGCGGGACTTCTTCCAAGACAGATTGGCTCGTTCTGCTGACAGGCCACCACACTTTCGATATTCTTCCCCAGCACCATAATTCCAATGGATCAATGAGTATAGCATCGTTCTTATATCTTTTCAGCCTCCACATGCATATAAGACCATTGAAAACACTATGGTTTAGGCCGGTGCACTTTAGATATACATACTTACACAATTAGGCTTCCAAAAGTTTGTGGAAAGTTCTATTTCAAGTCTATTTTCCACAAACCTTCTGAGATACGTATACACACACACACACACACACACACACACAGTTGACTCTTGAACAATAGGGGGTTAGGAGCATTGTGCAGTAGACAATTCTTGTATAACATTTGAATTGTTGTATACATAATTACTACTACCCTACTATTGCCCAGATACCTTGCCAATAACATATACAGTTAATTTAACACATATTCTGTATATTATGTACTGTAGTCACAATAAAGTAAGCTAGAGGAAAATAATATTAAGAAAAACTTTACAAAAGGAAATACAATTGTGGTATTGTACTATACTTCTCAATATGTTATATTATATGGATTTTATTATAACGTTATGTAAGTTTATATCTTCCTGTTGAGTAGACCAGGAAGAGGAAGAGGGGGTTGGTCTAGCTGTTTCAAGGGTGGTAGAGAGAGAAATGGAGGAGATGGGAGAGGAAGCAGGAGAGGCACTGACATTCAGTGTAACTTTGTGGAAATACATCTTAATTTCTGTCTAATCTTTGTGTGTTTTTTTCATTTCCCCAAAAATGTTTCTGTATGGCACCATTCCTTCTTTCGCTGTTTGTTTTAGTATCAATGCCTGTATCATAGAAGGGTCCCTGTCATTAAAGAAGTCAAATGCAAGCTTAAATAATCAGAACCCTTCTTCTGCCAGAGTGCGTAGTGTAACCTTGTTTTCAGCACTGCATCTCTGAGAGCTTCTTGCTCATCATCGGGCATGGGGTCTATTAGTTCCTCTCGTGTGGCATCTATTAGCTCTTGAATTTCTCCAAGATCTGTATCTTGAAACTCTTCACCCCCTACCTTTTTGCCATATCCACGGTCTCTTTCCTCATTCCCTTGACTGGCTGAATGCTGTGAAATCATACACAGCATCTGGATGGCGTTTTCTCCAGCCGGAATTTATTCTTTCAAGCTTGATGACTTTCGTGGATTTTCTATGGCAATGATGGCATCTTCAATGGTATAATACTTCCAGGCTCTCCTAACATCCTCTCTGCTAGGGTTCTCTTCCATGGTGTTTACAATTCTTTCCATATTATTGCCATGTGTAATGAGCCTTAAAAAAAATCTAGAGGCTGAATTATGTAGTTGGTAGCAAGTAGGTCATTCCTTTGGCGATGGACTTAGAGGGTTCTGGTGGCCAAGGCCTACAATGTTAGAAGATGCTTGAATAACAGTCCCTTACTAGCAAGACACTTACTAACTTCAAGGACAAAGTACCAATGGGAGAGAAATTAGATCTAAAGTCTAAAAATTTATATGAAAATAGTAAATAAAATATAAACAGAAATGGAAAGGTGAAAAACCAGCACAAATGAAAATTTTCCAAAATTGACTTTTCAGAATAAAATCCTATAGCTATGAAAAAGTGCCTTAGAATAAAGTAAAACAAACACAATTGGAAAAAGGATCTTGTTGTTCAGGTCTTCTTGTTCTACAACTAGGAAACTGGTACTTGGCGTTTATCTTTTCCCATCACACCTTGGAGGTTAGCAGTCATGGTCAGAATTCCAAGTGCATTTGCAACAAACAAATAAACAAACAAAAAACCCTGGAAGAACTAGTCTAGCTCTTCTTGCCTTAAATCCTGGCACTTGCATCTCTTCTTTACTAATAAATGCCCTTTGTGGCATTCTCCTCCCCCTCACCCCAGGAGGAGCATATTTTTCTGCATTAAAAATCTGTTCAAGCAGGTTTCCATTTTTTCAATGATTTTCTTAATGACGTCTAGGAAATTGTCTGCTGCCTCTTGGTGAGAAGCAGCTGCTTCTGTTAGTTTGACTTTTTTAAGCTAACCTATTTGTAAAATCATCAAACCTTCTTTTTCTAGCATTAAATTCTATTTTAGATCCTTCATCTTCCTTAAGTTGTAATATAAGGACTTTGATTTTTTAAATCATATTAGAGTGTATATATGATTCTTCACTCACATAAAAGCTGCATTTTCTAATTCTCCTAGCCATTGAGTGATGCTGACTTATAGGGACCTGATAGGACAAGGTAGAACTGCCCCCTGTGAGCTTCCTAGACTCTAACTGTTCACAGGAGTGGAAATCCTCATCTTTCTCCCAAGGAGAAGCTGGTGGTTTCAAACTGCTGACCTTGTGGTTAGCAGCCCAACCCATAACCATTATGCCATCAGGGTTCTTGCATTTCCAATATAAAACAAAATATATACCACAAAAATGTCGAGGCTTTCACTCCTACCAGTGTAGCTGCAATGATGGCTTCATGCATTTCCCCTACCCTTCTGTTTCTTTGTTAATGGTCCTAACACTCAATTCATTTATCTTGAAATGGTGGATGACCACAGTTGCAGACCTCAATCGGTGGTGCATATCAATCAAATCACCCAGCATCACTAGTGACACATCATTTGGGTCCCTTGGTTTTGTTCAAGGTTTACAGTATTGTAGTAAACATGATAAAAAATAAAGTTTACTAACAACCTTGTATATGCAGATGATACAACCTTGCTTGTTGAGAGTGAGGAGGACTTGAAGCACTTGCTAATGAAGATCAAGCATTTCAGCCTTGTGTCTTGCTAGACAGATGTATTGCCTCCCTCTACATACATACACACACATAAATGCATGTACATGCACATATGAGGGTAAGTCAAAAACGATTGTTACTAGGTTTCCTGTTCATACAAGCATGGGTGTATTCCAACCAAAACATGTTTAGCTATGTTTTTTGTAGTTGGTGAGTGATTGCAGACAAGTTCACTCAGCAATACACTTATCTGTATTGTTTGCGTGCCATTCTTCACCCCACCCCCACCACCCACATGACCCCTGCCCACCACCCCCAAAAGAGAAAGAGCCACTCAAACTAGTGGCTTCCAAAAGGACTTGCTAGGCCAACTAAGTTCACAGCAGAGGGTCAGTTCAGAAGGGTTTGGGGGATTCCACAGGGGAAATCTTGATAGATATTGCTCAAAGAACAGAAAATAATCATGGGAGATTATTAACAAGAAGTTTTGTCCACTGTGAGAAATAGCCCAGAAAAGCCCCCCACCCCCCATCACAACAATGTACCTACCCACTCCTGGAGGTTAGCAAAGCCTATGGAAATTTCATTGGAAAATTCTACCCCATTCACTATACAGCTCTGATCTTGTCCCTATCTATTTGTTTCTGTTTCCAAACCACTATGAACATTTAAAAAGAACGCGATTTCATCCCCCAAGGATGCCCAAACTACCACATGGAAGTGGTGTAAGTTAAAGGGCTCATAGTGCATCAAGGAAGGGTCTAGAGGGGGAAACACCACTTTCAGAAAGGTATAGAACTAGAGAGAGAGCATGCGAAGAAACAATAATTTCACATTTGGCATATTTGCTTAAGAAGGATTTCTATGATTTTATAGCAGTACTTACTGTATTCATTCTGACATAGCTTCCTTGGCTCTGTTTCTGGAGACGACCTTGTATAAGAAAGATAAAATATCTACCGCTATTTTCAGTACTTTGAGATCCGTTTTGTTTGAGAGGCAGAGGCATTTATTTGGATTTGTTCTGTATCAAAACAAGAGCCACTGAAGGATGTTGAGCCACGGGTGGAATCATAGAGTTGGCTACAATGGGCCAGTTACATGAAGAGACCGGAAGGCAGTGAGGAAGCTTGTGGACAGGGTGGGGCAGTGGGAATAAAGGAGGAGCAGCTGTAAGGACAACTGATAGTGAGAAGGGGACACAGGGGATGAAGAACAGAGAGAATGCAACACTCTCTTCAGATAGTTGCCTCAGTGATAATCAATTGGATTATCCAATTGCCCCCAAACAAAAATTACACTATCTCTCTTCCTACACACAAAAACATTCATGCATTCTCACATGTTAGCTCCTATCAAAGTAGCTCTGGTTTATGGCACATTCTTGTACACTCTGCACAACACTGTTCTTCCCTGTACCATCAGCATAAGCTTTGCACGTTTGAGTCCGTTGTTGAGTGCCTTCTAATCGGGGGAGGGGGACAGTGCTTATTTTCCAACATGATAATAGATTATATTCTTTGTGATCTATAACACTTCTATTGTTTAATCTACTTGTCCACATAGATCAGCAGCCCTTTCTCCCTTAACCATTTCAGTTTGGAAGTTCCAATGTAACCTGTCCATGGGTGACCCTACTGGTATCTGAAATAGCAAATAGCTTTCCACATCATGTTCACACATAATCCATGACAATAGGAAAAACGGACAGATGAGTGGCAGAAAATGGAAACACACATTTATCAAGCACTCAGTTCTCCTAATTCGGTTATGGTTTCTGTCTTCAACTCCCAATCCAACCCACTGCCAAAGAAGCGGGTGCTTTCATTTGCCCCTTAGCCTAACCCAGAGGCACTCCCGGTGCTGTTCCAAGACAATGGAACATGCTAACAATAATGACAACTGACCCCTCCAAAGACCCTTTCCCTCAGGCCTGCTCTGGGCTAGGTCAGAGTAAGCTAATCTAATAAAGGTAATTCTGTTAATGCATTAATGATCACAGAAGGTTCATGCAATTTCTCCCTAATGTAACTTATTTGCATGCTAATTGGTTTTCTAGAACCAATCACTCACTCCAAAGTTGTTCCAGCTTTTGTGGTGCTCCTAATAGCCTCTATGTCTTTATTAGTCTCTCTCTCTGTCTCTCTCCCTGTCTCTCTCTCTCTCTGTCTCTCTCTCTCTCTCTCTCTGGAGCGCAATTTCCTCATTTGTTTGAAAAGAAACTACATGATCCCTGAGATTCCATTCACATCTAAAAGAGGGTAATTGTCTTATCCACTATGAGCAGAACAGGTCATTGTCGCTTCCTCCTTCTTGTAAGGGACTTGGAAGTGTGACATAATATTGCTGTCTACTCGAGCCTACCTGAAGGGGCCACACAAGTCCTCAGAGTGTCAGCACCCCTGGCATGCAGAGTTTAAATCTGACACATGAATTATTAGCAAGAATCATCTTGACCGGCAAGAAATGAGAGGACAAACAAGACTTGTTCATTCAGGTTATACAATCCCCAAGGCCAAAGGAGATGATGTCCAACAGAAAGCTCAAGTAAACTGAAAAAATACACACACATGTATCAAAAGTGCAGTATTTGTTTAAACATCACCACAACTTTTGTTGAGCACATATATATTAACTTGGGAAAAAGATGTCCCCAGATAGGTATTATTGTATCTGTTATCTTAGCCAATATTTCCTCATCTATAAAATAAAATAGTAACCAACAACATAAAAAAACACACACACCTCACTGCCATCGAGTAATTCACACTCACTGTGACCCTAAAGCACAGAGTAGAACTGGCCCTTTGAGCTTGAGGCTTTAAATCT
Organism: Echinops telfairi; assembly: GCF_000313985.2. Taxonomy (NCBI): domain Eukaryota; kingdom Metazoa; phylum Chordata; class Mammalia; order Afrosoricida; family Tenrecidae; genus Echinops; species Echinops telfairi. The sequence goes on from NW_022105908.1 coordinate 1,080,423, forward strand.
ACTGTTGGGGGGGATTCAATAAGATAACCCATGAAATGTTAGCCTATTTTGATTAAAAGACAACATGGAAAAGACATCCAGCCCTCTGGGTGGTGCAAATGGTAAGGACTTGACAGCTAACCAAAAGGTAGGGGCTCAAATTTACCCAGAGGTGTCTTGGAAGACAGGGTCTCAAACTTGAAAATTCTAAAAAGCAGTTCTACTTCTCATACATACAGTTGCCACGAGTCAGAATCTACTTGACCGCAACCAAGAGCAACAGCAATAGTAGAAAGACAATGTAGTTTTGTAGAAGAAGCAAAGGCCATTGTCTACGAGAATAATCTAAACCAAGTGTGGTGTCTGTGACTGGCTCAGCTCACGCACAGGCCAAGTGACCGGTGGCAGCTCCTTACCCCAGATGACCTTGCTTTTAGTCACGTGTCAAGGCCAGCTCAGATCCCTTTTATCCCTTACTGGACTCTAAACCATTTCCGGCTGTCCGTTGTATATGCATCTCTTAGCCTAAAGCTATTTCCCCCAGAACTGAGGAAGATAGCTCTTTCCTGACTCAGTTCTGACTCGCCTACCAATCTGCCCTAAACCTTCCAAATAAATCCCTTGTGTTCACATCTTTGTCTCAGGGTCTGCTTTGGAGAGAATCCACTCTTTCTATTCAGTAGAACTCATTAGAGAAGGATAGAATCTTAGCCTGGGCAACCACTATCTGTAGTTGGCCAGAATTCAACTATGTGTTTCATTATAATTTTATTTTTTGTAAATTAATATATAAGGAGGCTTTTAAAAGTTCACGGGAAAATGTCATCATCCTTCAATTCCATTTTTTCAATGAACTTTTTGAAATATCCTCATTTATGAAACATAATATTTGCCAATTCAACACTGAAATATCAGTATTGATAACCTTACGCAATTCCTTGTTTTTAAATATTGTTTACATTTTCTGTTTACACCAAGATATTAATATTTTATTTCAAAGTCTACTGACTTCATAACAAAAGAAAAAGACACAAATTAAACATCTGGTGAATAGTGAGAAATTTGTGCATACTGGGTAAACATATCACAGAGAAAATACATGAGTAGAGCCATAGCAACAGTATAGATAATCTTTGAATTATAATGTTAAAAGAAAAAAGCAAGTTACAAAGCTATGTAGGGTTTAATTCCATTTTAACAAAGCTCAAAACAGACACACACACACCAGACAGCCAATTAGTGTTGTAGGAGTTACATAATTTGATGTCAATTTGATACATAAAGAGGTGGTATTCAACCTGTCAGTGAGGTCACAGCCTCCTGTGAGACCAGCATCCACAACCCAATGGGTCCTAAGGGGCAGTTGTGTAATTTAAGGACAAATTAAAGAAACAACGACAAGACATGCAAGTGCTCACATCTTCTGATGACGGGATCAAGAGAGAACGTGAATGTATCCTCTCGCAGGGTTTTATAAGCTCATTTATGTAAGCCACCTGTGGCAATTGCATAATCTCATGTCAACTTGCAAAGGGGTGGAGTTTAGCCTGTCACTCAGGTCACAGCTTGATGGTCTCATTTGCAGACACTACAGAGATAACTAGCCAGACACTCTCTGCTTTGTCTTCCTGTTAACAAGCCACATGGAGCTATGCCGATGACGTCAGAGCTCTGGACCTGGAGGAGCCAGTGCCGAGATGCTGCCACTGCCACTGGATCCACAGGACTTTTCACCCACTGTTCCGTGATCTTTGAGCCTTCAGTGTCATTGCATGTGTTGTATGAGTCTGAAGAGGAATTTAGAGACTAGTTTCGAACATATGAGCTAATGTCGAGCTTATGCACTTGATCTGGACAGGACTGGGTTGTTTTCTCAATATGTAATTGCTGTTTTATATAAAGCTCTTTCTTATACACATATGAGTGTCTATGATTTTGTTTCTTTAGTCAACCCAGGCTAACACACAATGTCATACTCATACATAACAGGAAGGGGGTGTGCTGGAGGCATACACGTAACAGAAAGGTGCATATGTTAACAAGATGGTGGCTTAACCTTAGTCATCTCTGAGCTAACTTGACCTTAGGTGTCTCTGAGATCTTCTCCACGGGAGAAATCTATAATCAGAAGGGAGTGGCCATCCTTAGGGTGAGGTGGTCTGAACCCTCTTGATGGCAGGCAACCTTCAAGCAGTTAACCTTCAAGGGTATAGTAAGCACTCATGTGCTTGCAAGCATCATCTTAAAATTGGCATTATTTTAGGGGGACATTGTGGGGAACAACTTTAGTTAGGAAAATGTGCCTGGGATTCATCTCCAACCCACGAACGATAAGGCCACCTCCATGAGAGTCTAGGCTTCCCTGACTCCTTAAAATATGAGCATAGAGAATGTGTCCACATACACTCTCTTCCTGGTTCTCAGCTTCTCACACCATGGTTGACAGGCAAGAAGCCAATAAGCACCCTGGGGGAGCTAAGCAAGGCAGCCCACATAGAGTTGACCAGAACATGACCAGGTGGAGATAAGATTTTTGAGCCTGTGAATTGGTGCATATTGCTGCTGACTTTATGGACAGCTGTGCTGAGCATTTTAGTATTTATCCTGTTAGGCACAAATATAAATTTACTATTACCTTTGTTATAAAATTTACAGATGACTAAGGAATTGTGTAAGGTGTCAAGTTAACAAGGAATGCTCTGTGGTAGTTATATACAAGAGAATACCAAAACAAACAAACCCAGAATTGTGCTGGGCAGAATGGAACTTTCCTAGTACACATTTTTCCCACTAGGTGAGCATCCAGAAACTGTCTGAGTTAGTGCACCCAGTGGCCTCTCCTGGGGAGGTTCTCTCGGGTCACAGTGAATTTTTTCATAAAAGCAGTTTTACTCAAACCTCGTTTTTTGTAATATCTAACAAGAGAACAATGTGCAGCTGTGAAATTTTGTTTTCTGCTCAGGAAAAATGGCTGCAGAAAGTGCTGTGTTGTTGAACACAGCTTACAAGGACAGCGCTATGGGGAAAACTCAAGTGTAGGAGTGGTTTTCTCATTTCAAAAAATTGAAATGTGAATGATGACAAATCTCCTTCTGAACTTCCATCAACTTCCAGAGTGGAGGAAAATGTTGACTCACTTTGCATTTGGAATTTGTTCCTCCAGGTCAGATTGTTAATCAAGCTTTTTAATTTTTTTAAGAGGTTCTGAAAAGATTGTGCAACAGTGTGTGACCCAAAAAAGCCTGATTTGTGGCAGAGCGGAGACTGCCACAATGACAATACACCTGCTCACGCAGTCATCTCAGTGAGCCAGATTTTGGCAAAAAACAGCATGCCTCTTTTGCCCCACACACCTGACTCACCTCGCCTTGCTCTGTGCAACTTCTTTTTTGTTTCTAAGAGTGAAGATGGACATGAAAGCACACCAATGTGACCAAAAAAATGAGGGAGGTGCTGTCAGCCATCCAAACAGATGAGTTTGAAAATTATTTCCAAGAATGGAATCACAGATTTGACAAATGTATTAAGTGCAATGAAGAGAACTTTGAAAGTGATAAGGTTGCTTGACAAAAAACAAAAACAAAAAACAACTAAATACATAGCTTTGAAAAAAAATCCATTTTGGTGGGGGGGGCCTCATAATTTCATGTCAACTTGAAGATATAGAAAACTGTATGGGGTGGGATTCAACTTGTAAATCAAGTCACAGCCTGAGGGGGGCTCCTTGTGGGTGTAGCCTTCTCATACGGAGGGCCCTCCCCTTCTCTCTCTGCCTTCACCTTCCTGCTGGCTCACTCTAATTGCTGCCAGAGCCACAGCCATTGTATCCACAGGACTTTGCACCCAACAGCCAATTATCTTCCTAAATTCTGAATCATTGCATGTGGCTGTGTGAATCTGTAGAGCAGTGGTTCTCAGTCTTCCGAATGCCATGACCCGTTAATATAGTTCCTCATGTGGTGGTGATTCCCAACCATAACATTATTTTTGTTGCTACTTCAGAACTGTAATTTTGCTACAGTTATGAATCATAATGTAAATATCTGATATGCAGGATGTATTTTCATTGTTACAAATTGAACATCATTAAAGCATAGCAATGAATCACAAAACAATATGTAATTATATATTGTGAGATATTTATTTCTAATTAGAAATAAGTGAAATTTTGTCTTGAAACATGGGGTAGCATGGGTAATAGTCCACACCGGGTACTCGTATGTGGACATGTCTGTATGTGGGCAGACCCACCTGGAGACAGAGGAGCAGTGTCTTGGTTCCTAAGACCATTGGAAATATGTGTTTTCTGATGGCCTTAGGCGACCCCTGTGAAAGGGTCATTCAGCCCCAGAGACGTCACGACCCACAGGTTGAGAACCACTGCTGTAGAGCGACTTATTGATTAGCACCAGACTTATGGACATGGATTGGACTTACGGACTTGAGGTTTACTGGGATGGGATGATTTCTTAATATAAAACTACTTCTTGATAGAAAGCTCTTTCTTACACATCCATGAGTGGCACTGGATTTGTTTCCGTAGTCAACTCAGCCTCACACAAGTGTCTTTCAGATCAATGCCAACTCAAAGCAACCCAGTGTAAAATTGTGCTCCGCTGGGTTCTCAATGACTAATTGGGGGAAGGAAATATGTTATCAAGCCCTTTTTTTTCAAATGCCCTTCGATGAACTCCAACTTCCAATCTTTCAGTTAGTATTCAAGTGTACTAACCCGGGGCATCACCCCCAAACTCTTAAATCCACACAAAATAGGAGCACAAAAATTCTAAGTACAAAACCTAGGTCATCACTTCTTTTGTTCCCCATCTTTGTAAGAAAAGGTTCCGTTTATCAAATGTTAGCTATGAAAGCAGCTCTAACTTTTTTATTAGAACAAAAATTCAATTCCCTGTTGTAGAGTCCATGCCAACGCATAATGACCGCAGAGGACAAAGCAGAACTACCGCTGCGAGTGTGTGAAGTTGTAACCCTTAAGGGAACAGGAAGCCTCGTCTTTCTCCCATCCAGCGTGGGTGGGTTACAACAGCTGGCCTTGCATTGACCAGCCCAAAGCATTGACCAGCCCAAAGCCCAGAGTTGTACAGTTCTCTATATTTAAGTTGAGGAAGTTTCTTTCTAGTCTTAGCTTACTGAGCAGTTTCGTCATGAGTTGATTTTCAATGGGATCAAATGCTATGTTGGCCTCAATTCAGCTGATTATAAAATCTCTCCCTCTATTCTGTTATATTTATTAAACACACTGATGAATATGTAATGTTAAACTATTCGTGCATTTTTGAACATATAAAAACATTTGCTTGTGATGTTATGTGTTTCTGGATTCAATTTGCCAATACTTTGTTAAGGATATTGGAGTCTATGTTAATGAGACATTTTGATTTATGATTTTCTTGCAATGTCTTTGCCTGATATTGGTACCAAGGTAATACTGAGATGTCACATATTCAGTTAGAGCCTGTACAAGATCGGTATCATTTCTTCCTTAACAGTTTCATAGAACTCACTAAGGAAGCCACCTGTCCTTGGAGTATTCTCTAAAGGAAGATTCTTTATTTTGAATTAACTCTAATTTCACATATTTAAGGGCAACTCCTATTTTCTGCTGCTTCTTGTGTTAGATTTTTCCATTTGGACTTTCCCTGTGCCATCTAAGCTGTTGCATTTAATGGCATAAACTTGCTGGTAACATTCCCTTATTCACTTCTTAATGTCTACAAAACCTACAGTGATGTCTCTCAGTTCCTGAAATCCGTCATTTGTATGTCCTCTCATTTTTTCAAGGATAGCTAAAGAATTATTAATTTATCAGTTAACTACAAGTTTATTGATTTTATTCATCTTTTCGGTGAGGTAACAGTTGGTTTTACTATTATCTATGCATCCTGTATTTCATGTATTCTGATCTTACCTTTATTACCCAGCACATTCTGAGTTTAACATACTCTATCTTTTTCCTGAGGAGCATGGTCAGTGGTTCAAATGCATCAGCCACCCCCTCAGGGAAATGTTACTCTATCTGCTCCCATAAAGATTTACACCCTTAGAGACCCTGAAGAGAGGTCACCATGAGTTAAAATGGACACAACGGGACTGAGTTTGTCTCTTTTGCTTTGTTCTCTTTGTCCTAGTATCTTAAAAGTGCTTCAGTGATTGATTTTAACTACTGTAGTCCCTTTCACTGGCAAAAGCCCTTTTACTATAAATTTCCCAATAAAATCTATTTTTACGCTACCCTCCAGTGTTGATATGCATGCCTCCTTCTCAGTCAGCTTGAAATAGCTCCCTACTGTTACCTTTTCTCACCTATGAGTTATTTGAAGAATATAGTTTATAATCTAAACATTATAGAGATTCCCCAGCTATCTTTTAAAAAAATTATTATTTTTTTTAATTTAATCAACTTTTAGACATTGGACCAACACATGATCTGTCCTGGTGAATTTCCCATAACTACTGGAAATAAATATGTATTCTGCTGTGGTTGGTTTTAGTTAAATAAACGACATACAGTTTAAGTTGAATGATACTGTTAGTCCGATCTTCTATATTCTTAGGAATTATATCTTTTAACTCTTCTATCACATATTGAGAGGAAGTTATTAAAATAACCAGCAATACTTTTGTAGATATTTGCATGTCTCACTTTAATTCTGTCAATTTTTACTGTTATCATTATAAAATTATATTTAATACTACTATTTGTGTTGATGTCTATTTTCCTGATATTAATAACATGCTTTCTTATGATTAATAGTTCTGATGATTAATGTTTGAATATAGTTAGGTCTGTAGTTATGTATCTTTGAGGTAAATTTCTCTCACAAGCCCTAAGAACATCGACAAAGATAAATTTCAGTTTTAAAAATCAACAAAGAATGTTGTCTTCTTTGCCTACATTAGTTTCTCCCAGTCAAGAGTTGCCACAAAAACTTCATTAACTTAAAAAGAGATAATATATTTATAGTCAGTCCACATTTGACCAAAATAATGATCTGTTTAAACTTCTGTTGGCAGCATGAATTAACATGTTACAGGATCTATTATTTGCCTAAAATGATATATCAATAAAATTAAGTATTCGGTGCAAGCTCGCCATTTAAAAAAAATCAAAATCGTTACCCACTGTATAAAAATTCAGCTAGATATTTGCTCAACCGGTTTCAGTGCCATTTTGACTACTTTTCTGAACGAAGTGATTGCTTTGGAGAAATTTCAGACTCCTATTGCTAGAACTGCAAATTTATCTCAAGACATTGAACTACAAGCAAGGATGAGCCAAACACTTAATTGTGAATTCTGTTTTAACTCTCCCGTAGACACCACTGACAGATTCTCTTGTAATTATTTCAAAAATATTACCCGGGTGAGGGTCATGTACACTACAGAGAGCAGTAATTTATTCTTCCTCAACAGCTAGATTAGATTACTACCGCCCCGGTCCCCTGATCTTCCTCCCCGCCCTCAGAGGAGTGTTTCAGAACGATGTTCCCATGAGCTATGACCTAGTTCAAATGCCACCCCTGTTCTTAATACAAGGAATCAATCTTCCAAGGCTTAAGGAAGCATCAGTGGTAGGGAAATTCTAAGGCACACAGAGCATTACAATGAACAAACTTCAAAGTCTGAACTCGTGAGAACCTTCTTTATCAATCTTGGCGCAACTGGGTAAGAACTTGAAGAACCAAAACCATTAGAAATAAAACCTCTGGTGGATAATTATTATTGAAAATCACCATGGACTTTTGATATTCCAAAAGGGAGTTTCTCGTGAACTATCTAGAGGCTCAGAGTCAAATGAGCGATTCATGGGGCAATACTCTTTTTTTTGGAGCTCCAAAACCTGGTGTCAAGGAACATTAACAAGATTCAGCTAAGATGAGTGGGCATCACTGAGCATCCACCTGTGTAAGTTCCATTTTTAACTTCTTATCCCGATGCTTCCTCAGAGGACTAGAACTTTTTTGGCTGGTGGCTGCCCAAGAATCAATGCTGGCACAAAATCGTTTGGTTCAATGCTACTAGAATGAATTTAGAAGGAGTCTACCTATAAAAAATTTTAATTTGGATCAATTAAAAACTGGAGGAAAGGTTACAATCGATATACAAACTTTCAAGGAGTATGAATGCTTGAGCATCGGTCCTTGGCTTCTAAAACAGACATTTCCTTCTCAAGGAGACTTAGCTAACCCATCTTAGCCTGGTCGTTTCCCCAGTAAACTAAGAAATTCATCAACGGTCTATTGCATGGTAGACAAAAGATGCAGCTATACAATACTGCAATAGACCGTCAACTCAGAAAGCATTGAGTCCACTAACAAGAATGATAACCTGATAGCCTTTTTTTCCTTTCCCTGAATTGGACATTGTGAAGGAGGAAGATGAGAGAAAAGAACACAAAGTAAGAATTCAGGATTTTGACCCATTTTCAGCTCCTGATTCCTACAATCCGTAGTCCACATAGCTATCAGAGTGATCTCTTCAAATCGCAAATCAGAGCATGTTGCCCTTCGGCTTAAAGCTCCACAGACGTTTGCGCTAAAAACCCAAACTCTCTCACTTTGTCACCTTCCTGCTACTTAACCACGTAGGAATCTTTGATCCAGCCGGTCTGCTTGCACTGGAATGCATTTGTGGTCAACTTTGCTGACCAGCTCCTTCTCGTTCTCCCAATCTCAACTCCAGGGTCCATTTCTCAAACAGAAGGTCCTTAACATAACGCACCTTGACCTTTTGCCAGCATCATCCTGTCCTGATTTAATTCCTTGTCTCTATCTGTAATTATAATGGTTTTGATCTCTATATTGCCTTTGTTCTCCAGGTCAAATGCAAGTTCCCTAAAGCCAGAAGCCTTGCTGCCCTGTTCCCCAGAGCCTAGAAAAATGCCTGTTGTTGTTGTTAGTTGCTGTAAACTTGACTGATTCGTGGCAACTCCATTGAGGCAGGTAGAGCGGCTCCCTAAAGGTGCAAGGCCGGGACCTCCCAAAAGTAGATCCCTGGGCTCTGTCTTCGGGAGTCAACAACAAAGTGCAATATCCAAGAAATGCTAGCATCGGATGAAAATGAAGACTTTGAAAACAGGGGCCGTCAGGTCTCAGAATTACAGCACCCCAATGTGTTTCGAAGTAGAACAGGAGTCTCCTGTACTTCCTCTGCGATACCACGCAGCCCCCTGCACTGCCAGGTCTCCAAGGACTGGGTTGCTAGAAGTTGATGGCTGAGCTTTGCTGCTGAACTTCTAGCCTGTCTTCTGAAAGTCTACCTGAGCACTAACTGTTTCTTCCCATGGAAATGCCATAATAGATGCTAAATGAACATGTGCTGACTGAATGAATGGAAGGATAGTTTTAATTGATCCCCAGCTCAGCTATAAACTATATGATGGTATTCTATAACCGTTTTTATTTTTTTCATCTAGTAATGAGGGGAAATGACTATAACTTATTACAGATAGTCCCCTAGTAAGATAAACTACACTTAGGATGCTCCATATTTTCTTGCTCGTTTGTTTGGGGATTTTTGTACATCTTTTCTTCAGTAATATATACTGTATGCACATGGTTTTCTGATGATTCCATTCTCAGTTGTTCACTCACAGGTATCGAATGTTCTGATTCGTTGTTTCAAACACTGCCTTGGAGCGAGCAATAATGAAAACTAACCCAAAAAGGCATTTCACTTACATCAGAACCAATTGACAAGAGGCATCAAAATGAAACCACGTCATAAGTTGGGAACTGCCCTCCTTCAAAAAAAATGGAGCCAATAAATGACATAAATAAAAGAATGGTACAGACAGAATAGTTTCCAGTGAGACTTAGCCATAATTTGTTTGAATAGGTTTATATATCAAAGAATTATCCCCCCACAATGTAGTTGATCAGTCTTAAAAGCCACCCAAAAGACAGAGCTGACGACATATGCCAGGGTGTCTGCTCTAGCCCAAGGAGAGCCCCAAGCCTTTACCCCTTGGTTTAGGCTCCACACCGGCCAAGCAGCTTTCTGATTTTAACTGGGTCTGATTGTGCTGGTTGGTCTACAGGAGGAGAATGTGCTGCTCACACATACATTGATTTTCCATTCACTGTAACAATGGTTTGTCATTGTAAATAACCAGAGTTACATCTGGCATTTTTCTAAACCTTGGGTGTGTGTGAGCGCCAGTGCATCAGCATGACCCAGAGAGGTCAGTTCCGGAGCTTTGGGAGCTCAAGTCTACGTCCTGGGCCGTGGCTCTTTAATTTAGAGATGCCTTGACCGCCGGAGGCAGAGGAGAAATTTCAGTCTGACGTAACCATTAAGTAGACTCGGCTTTGCTTTGGGGATTCGTGAAGAGACGGGCCGCTAAAAAGAAAAGTTCAAGGAGTCCGATATTTCAAAATACGCTAAAGATATTCATCATGGGAGAAATATAGCATTGTTGGAATTTCCAGTGATTATTTTACAGTTTAGAACCGCTTGCATTTTGAATTGATAGGAAGAGTAGAAAGGGGTGTCTTAAAAAGAATTGAGGCACTTAAACCGGATGACACTGAATTGCCCCGGACTCAGGGAGGTCTCAAATGTGGCAGATCCAACCATGATCCACAGGGCTTTTCAGAAGTAGATCATCAGGATTTTCCTGAGGTTCCTCTGGGTGGCATGAACCTCCAATCTTGTTTAGTAGCTGAATGCCACTTTATATTAAATAGCTGAATTCGAGCCCAAGAAAAATGCTTCGATGTGGTCCCAGTAAGCTCAGCAGCCATTACATACCTTAAAGGCTTCAGGAGTAAGACTGATCTATTTCCCTTAACCCTGTTTGCGATCGAACTGGGGAGGAAAGCACAGGGTTCTGCTTAGCGGTCCTGCACTCCTCACCCTACTCTAGGTGGGTTAGGGGGACCCCTAGTCCCTTGCCCTGCAACAGGGTCCAAGTCCCAGAGAACCCTAAGGCTGTGTCTGCTTCTAGCATTCACTGACTCTGAAAAAGAATAATGGAACAAAGCAAATACTGCACTCTACAGGCATGTTTCAAGCTTGTGTCTGAGCATCCATGGAAAGGAAAAATGCCACTTTGTCTGTTTCTATCTAGCCCGGACCACAATGCTAACCTCCTACCCTTTCTGGGGAATAGAAAAAACTATGCCTACAAGTATAAATATTTTGCAAATTTTCAGGACATACTGCTGCTGCACAGTCGGGTGCCTGGTTTCTGTCTCCTAAGCTGCTTTGAGAGCAACCTAAGTGCCCACATTATTTAGGGCCACTGCAGGGATCCTGCTGAAGGCGGAGTGCTTAGCAATCGATTCAATTAGAGCAGAGACACAATCCATAAAGGATTTGCTGGTGAGTCCTAGTGTGTGCAGCACTCTGATGAGAAAGGGGAGGTGACAGATTAAACAGAGGAAGCAAACGTCCCAGGAAAGGTGTGGAAGGAGCATCCCATTTCTGGACTTTCTGGCCAGTGGCAGTGGCATAGCAAAGGGCTGGCCCATGACTCTCAGTACTAACCAGCCCCATTCTGTGAAGGGAGCTGATGCAATTAACCTATGTGGTGCATTTTAACCAGTTACACTGTCAAGTCCATTCCAACTCAGGACCACCCACCTCAGTGGAACTGTGCTCCGTGGGTTTTCAGTGGCTCTACTTTTGCCCCGTCCGTGGCGTTCTGCTGCTCGTGCTGCTAGTTGTTGGTGAGCCGGTCTCTGACTGACGGAAACCCCAGGGGCAATAGAACAAAGCACAGTGTGTTGTGCATCCTTCTCACATTCCATTACAGACTGGAGCTTTGTGATCTGTCAGATTTTCACGGACTCCTTTTCAGGAATAGATTGCCAGGCCTTTCTTCCTAGTTTGCCACTGTGTGAAAACTATAGTGATACTTGTCCAACATCATAGCAATCCACCTCCTGTACATGCCTCATCCCACAGGATTTTATTCACCTCTGCACAACAAGTGTCTTCAAAGAAGAGACCAGGCCTCCTTCGTTTGGGCAACACTAGAGCAAAGCACAGCTCTGGCCATGAAAAGCGCCCTCAGTAGGTGTTAATGAAAACGAATGCTGGGCAATAATGAGGAACGCTTCAGCAACACTGGCTGTCTGAAGGGGGACAGAGCTGAGCTTTGGAAAAAAGGCATGAAGGACTGAGTGAACCAACGTGCTGAAGTGGCTAAATTTGGCATGTGGTCATTTTAAATCTGGGAAATAACTCCATTCCCACCCCTACATGGGCAGTGGGAGAAGAATGGAGAGAGAGAGGATGTATTTATTCCATTTTCCTTCGGGCTCACCTGTTGCCCGGGGAGTTAGGGTCCTTATTGTAAGCGGAACCTTCCCCAGGTGTTCCCTTGCCTGCTCCGCCACAGCAACCTTCCAGCAAGGCAGCACGGTGGGATGGCAGCCAGGAAAGCTGCTCTGGCAAGATGCTCAGCTCTCTTGTACAAACACGTGCCAGTGCTCACCAAGTTTAAAAAAAAAAAGAAAGAAAGAAAGTAAAAAAAGAGGTAGGGGCTACTTCTCAGGGTCTGTCCAGGTGGTACCAAGAAAAAAATGCCAAGCTGGCCACTGGCCACTGAGGAAGAGCCTATGGGAAGGTCAAATTGGTATTTCAGAGAGGCACTAAAATCTGAACACTGGACCAGTGTTGTGAGTCTACAACCATTTGTGAATGATGCAGACCCATGTCCGCAGAACTCCAAGGGAGGCCCCCTGCAGTTTCGCTCTGACCTATGAAGAAGCCCAGGCCCAGCTTCCACCCCTGGCTATCAACCCTGGCCCCACCCTCCCAAAACCTCAGGAATCACACGGGTGATGACTTTTAAAAGAGAAATGTCTTTTTTTCTGAGATGAAAAAATAAAGGGGCATAGAAGGTAAACATCCAACCCAAAGGGCATTTACGACCCAAGAAACCATCAATACCAGCTGCCATCGCACACTTCACAAGGAGAAGCGGTTCCAGCCAGCACATGTCCCCACCCAAACCCCCTGCTGCGGAATTGATGCTCACAGACACCCCGTGGACAGGGGAGAGCTGCCCCTGTGAGTCACTGAGCCTGCAACTCGGCGGGGGTAAAAGAGCAGCTGGTAATTTCGAACTCCCGACCTTGTGGGTGTTTGACTAAATAGAGCAACCAATTTTTAATTTGATCATTTTGTATGGCCCTTGATTTCTGTTTAAATATCTACATGGCCCCTGGCAGGAAGAAGGTTGCTTACCCTTGCTGTTGGGGAAAGTTGGCAGTCTGTTGACTCTGATAGACGATCATTGCTTCTTTCAGCTTCTGTAGCTCCCAACTACCCCCATTGCCTGGCATTCTCCACACATCTGCCCCCATGTGGGCTAGCGCCAGAGTCTGATCTGCTTCTTGTAGTGCAGAAAGGATAAAGCCACTGCCACCGAGTCCGTTCCGACTCACAGCAACCCTGTGTAGGATTTGAGAGACCGCTGCTCTTCACAGGAAGAGACAGTGGCCTCTCTCTCGCCCACAGAGTGGCTGGTGGGTTTGGACAACTGACCTTGTCACTCGCAGCCACGGCCTAACCCACCATGCCATCAGGGCTCCCAAACCCACTGCCATGGAGAGGATTCCAACTCATAGCAAGCCTCTCGGGCATCAGGGAAGTGTTCCACGGGAACCAACACTGTGCATCTTTACAGGAACCAACGGCCTCTCTTTCTCCCACAGAGCAGCTGGTAGGTTCTGAATTTGAATCCACAACTTGGCCTTAGCCTAACCCACTGGGCCATAAGGATGCCTTCATTAGGTCAAGGGCATACCATATACTGTTATGTCCTCATCAGATCGCAAAGCAAATCCTATTTCCAAATAGGATCACATCCAGAATCCCAACTCATCTTGTGGAGAGGCATCATTCAGTCCAATAAGCTAACTATAAGTACTACAAGGATCTACATGCGACCTCCTCCCTGGGGGATGGACAACAGAAAAGTGGGTGAAGGGAGACGTCAGACAGTGCAAGATATGACAATAATAATTTATAAATTATCAAGGGTTTCTGAGGGAAGGGGGTGCAGGGAGGGAGGGGGAAAAAATGAGGAGCTGATGCCAGGGGTTTAGGTGGAGAACAAATGTTTTGAGAACGATGAGGGCAATGAATGTACAAATGTGTTTACACAATTGATGCATGTATGGATTATGATAAGAGTTGTATGATCCATTAATAAAACGATTAAAAAAAGAATTGTACGAGGCCCCAATAAAATGTTTTTTTAAATGTTCTGAAATTTATATATGGTTATGGTAGTATTTAAAAATCATTGAATCTTATATAAAATATGTCTTGATAAAATATCTAATAAAAGTAAATATAAAAAATAGCAAGTAATTAGACATGGCAAAAATTGAGTGTGAATCGGTTCCCCCTTTCCAACCCACCCTCCTTCTACCCTCCCAGTATCGTCACTCACACCACTGGTCCTGTTCAGAACATTTTTTTATCTCACTCCCTATAATAAGAATCTCCATGCCTATTTATAATTTCCATTCCAGTATGTTAGAAAGGATTGAATCTTGCTAGTCCAGCTAAGAAAATAATAAGACATAAAACAGGAGCAGATTTTGTTTCTTTGTTTTATTGATAGGTCTTCTCTCCAAAGAATATCTACCAAGACAGTTTTCACCAGGTTGTGTTATTTCCCTAAGGCTGAATTACAAGTTGTATTTGCTGGAGAGTACAGCCCATTTCAAATGTGAGTCTTCTCAGTGGGTTCTTCAGAGGTGGGCAGACAAGACTGTTAATTCTTCTGGTTGCATCTCTATCCTACGGGTGGATAATTTTTCTATTTGTGGCTAAGTCATTAAGACTTGGGGACATGAAAGGTTGTTCCCCCTCTACATTCATAGAGCTATCCTCTTTCCCCATCTGGTTGTCCCAATGCTTAACACCTCTTATGATCCCTGCTGAGTGGGGGAAAGGGGAACTGATTCACACTCAATTTTTGCCTTGTCTAATTACTTGCTAATTTTTTATATTTACTTTTTTGGTCCCTGCAATGGTAAATATGAGTGGTGGGCTTCCTCATCAGCCCAGCTAAGGGTATAACATCACCCACTGCTTCACGTTCCTGCTGGCGAGCCATTCTGAGACCCGCCAGA
Source organism: Echinops telfairi (assembly GCF_000313985.2). Taxonomy (NCBI): domain Eukaryota; kingdom Metazoa; phylum Chordata; class Mammalia; order Afrosoricida; family Tenrecidae; genus Echinops; species Echinops telfairi. Next base: position 1,095,521 of record NW_022105908.1, read on the forward strand.
GTCTTGTGGTCTTCCAGCATCGTTGGATCCACAAGACTTTTCACTCGCCTGTGATCGTCCTGTGTTCAACAGCATTGCATGTGGTGCATGAGTCTGAAGAGGAATTCATAGACTGGTGTCAGACATATAGGCTAATATTAGATTTATCAGGGCTTGATCAGGACTTGGCTGGGATGTTCTCTTAGTATACAATTACTCTATAATATAAAGCTCTCTCTATACACACGTGAGTGTCCCTGGATTTTTTTCTCTAGTCAACCTGGACTAACACAGTGTCCATGAATTTGGACAGAACTTTTTTCTAAAGATCAGACCAAACAAACAAATAGAAATCTCAACCCCAGCAAGTCCAGGAAAGTAAGCAATTCTCCAAGTTTTAGAGGTTTGCCATTGGACTACCACTAGAGGTTGATTTAGGGAGGAAGGCAGAATGCTATCCTGTGCTTCCATTTGAGAGCTCCGAAGAACTTAGATTTTTGTTGTGTTTCATTTTCTTCAACAAAATCTTTCCGAGCTTATTTCACTATAATCACAAAGTATACCTTTGAGTTATATACCTCAAATTTTCATGAGTAAAATATGAATTACACCTGTCCTTGAGTAGTAAGAGAGGCTAGAAAATTATACAACATCAAACAAGTCTGCAACCATTTTTGAAGCCTGCATTATGGAACTAGAGAAATGGTCAGAGAGAGGTGTAGGACTGGTCAACCCTCAGTGATCTGCAATGGCAATCCAGTCTCACCATCATCACAGCCACTATTAAGCTGATTCTGAAGCCTGGACACCCCTTGTACATCAGAGTAGAAATATGCTCTATAGGCTTTTCTATCACCAAGTTTCCAGAAATAAATGGCCCAGCCTACAATCTATTTGCCACAGAAACAAAAGAGAACTGAAATACAATACTGGGACAAATAAATGTCTCATCGCTTCCTTAGAGGGCAGAGTAGAACTGCCCCATGGGTTTCCAAGACTGTAACACTTTACAGGAGTAGAAAAACATTACTTTCTCAAGAAGCCACTGAAGGTTTTGAATTTCTGACCTTGCTGTTAGCAGACCGACACAGAGCCCACTATCCACCAGTGCTTTTAGATCACCAAGTTTGAGTTCGAGGGGTAATGTATTGTAGAGAAATTCCTGCCGTGTTGGCTCCAGTGCATTGGCCATCTTTCTCCCCACAAGCCCTCTCTATTCTCCAACCTATGCCTATTGAATTGCATAGGCATCCTAAAAAAAAAAAATGCATTTTCTTTGTTTCACACTCACGTTCAAGTTGATCTACTTGTTCTGCCCAAAGATCCATAGTATTATTTTTTAAATATTCCTTCCCCTCCTTTTTAAAGCAGTTTTAAGTTTAAAGAGAAGTTGGGTGGAAAGTACAGGGAACTTCAATATAGTACCTCTCCTATATATGGTTTATCCCATTATAAAGAAGTTGCATTAATGCGGTACATTTGTTATAATTCATGGACCAAGACTGATATATTATTAGTAACTAAGCCCATCATTCACCTCAGGGTTCATTCTTTGTGTTGTACAGTCCTTTGCCTTTTAGCAAATGCAAAATGCCATGTGCCCATCATTGAAATACCATAGAGTCTTTCACTGCCCTGAAAATCCCCTATCCTCCACTGATTCACTCCCTTCCTTTTCTTAAGCCCCTGGTGACCACTATCTTGGCACTGTCTCTGTAGTTTCCCTTAAGGAGCCCCGGTGATGCTGTAGGTTAAGTGTTGGACTACTAACCTCCCAGTTGGTAGCTTGAAGCTGCTTGCCACCCCCCAGAAGAAAGATAAGGCTCTCTGCTGCCATAAAGATTTCTAATCTCCAAGCCCACATGTAATCTTGCTATGGGTCTAAATCAACTCAATGTCAGGGAGACTGGTGGAGTTGTGCTTTTCCCAGAATCTCGTGCGGTTCAAACATACATCATATAACTTTTTCTGACTAGTTTCTTCACTTAGGGATATGCTTGTAAGGTTTCTTCGTGTTTTCTTATGCTCGATAGCTTTTTAATGCTGAGTAATACTCCACCATCTGGATATAGTAGGGGGTTTTTGTTTTTTATTTTTTTATCCTTTCCCCGACTGAAGGACATCATTTTTTAGCTGTCATAAGCATTCATGTGCAGGCTTTTGTGTGAACAAGTTTTCCATTCCTTTGGCTGACACCTAGGAGTGCAATTGGTGGATTCTCTCACGTGTATTTTCATAATGGTAATGCGCAGCAACAATCCATAGACCCAGTCATAAGAAAATGGTCAAACAAATGCACAAAAAGGCATGCTTACATAACTTTAAAATATTGACTCCCATGAAAATATATAGTGTTATCTATTCAGCTGCTAACTGAAAGTGTGCTGGGTCAAGTCCATCCAGTGGTGTCTGAGAAGAAAGGGCTGCTTCCATGTGATCTACTCCTCAGAAATCAGCCATTGGAGACCTTCTGGAACACGTGTATGCGCTAATACACATGGAGTCACTATGGCTATGAAGATATTCAGCAAATGGCATGTAAATTATGCTGTGGAGGAATAGCTAATGATGTAGCAAAGTCCTTGTGATAAAATTTTAAGAGACAAAAAAGAAAACAAAATTATATGTTGCAGGAAACCAAACTACAGCAATTGTTTTTATTTATATGTGTTGAGTCTGGGAGTGAATGTAACAAATATATCTGGATCAAAATACCAAAATCTTAACAATGACCTCTGTATGGCACAAGCACAGGGCACTTCTATTGACAGACTGTTCAGGCCTTCCGCATGAACACATGCCTGTTGTGAAGAGCGAAAAAGAAATGTGTTACAATAAAGAGAATGAAAGATAAGCTCCCGGGGCTGACATAGCTTCTTCCTCTTGTTTGCTGTAGCCCAGGTGCACTGTCAGCACTAGATTCTTCTTATTATTAACATCACTGTTATTACTGTGCTAATCACAGTGTACATAACTCCTTCCTCTGCACTAATCATCCACCACACCTGGGAGACTGATCTCGGTTGGGGAGACATGGCATCCCGAGTAGACAGGCTTTTTGGACTGAGTTCAGAGATGAGTGAGCCAGATGATCAAGGGAGTGGGGAGGATTGTTGCTGGCGAGGAGATGAAAGGACCTTCATTTTTATAGCCATGCTGAGCAGAGACTGAGGGTGGGGGGACTTGAAAACAGACCCAAAACATATGAAAAGCATGAGCAATAAAGAATGAGGGAGGATCCAAGCATGGCCTGGTCCATCGCGGCAATCAGATGTTATGATGAACAGAAACCTGAAGTAAGAACATCATGGAGCCTCTTGTCGGCACAGCCCAGTCGGATTTGGAGCTGACTTCAAGGGGGCAGGGAAAGCCCCTCCACTCAGTAAGTGCAGCATGATGTTCTATTGTAGTGCGGACCCCTCTGGCTGCACAGAGCAACGTGAGCCTTGAGATCCACATTCTCAAGGTGTTAGAAGCCCAGATGTAAACTGCATCCATTAATCTCACAGGCTAGGCAAGGCTGTAGGGCCTCACTGTGGCTTCTGCAGCGTCACAGAGCTGCCCGGTTCTGCCTCCAATATTTATTTCTCTTTCTCACACCCATTCATTCAGAAGGGTTTCCTCTGTGGCTCTTGCTGCCCGGCGAAGTGCAGCTGAGAAGTGTAGCTGAACAAAAGACTTGATCGTTGCCCTTAATGAGCTGACACTGTCAGTATGAGGTCGAAAGAATGACCTTGCTTAGGTGCTGCTGGAATAATCTGGCACCTCCTGGGAAAACTGTAGGGATATGAGGAAAGAGGGCCACCCCAACCAAGCCAAGTGGTGCCCATCAAACAAAGTGAATCAAGCGGCCCACATTCACTGTAATCCATTCTCCAGGCTGATGGCAAATGCTTCTTACTGTCTCCACATGAGGAGGACCTGAAGGCCAGCTTTGGGGGTTTTGAGCAAGAGAGTCATTCTGTGAGGTCTTTCTCTCGGGAAGATCTGAAGGTTACATGGACAGGTATGATAAAGGGAGTAAGAAAGATATGTCAGGACACAGGACACGACTAGAAGTGTGCACTTGAATGAAGTAAACTTGAGAGAAGTTGATGGCAAAAACACAGTGGGTGCATTGGCTGGCTCCCTACTATAAACCCTACAAGATCGGGGATGGCACTGACGCTGGTGCCCAGGTCTCTGGGATCCCAAGCAAACACACTGAATCTGTTGATTCCATGCCACTTCATTAAGGCCGGAAGGAAACCCTGCCCAGGCACGAACCATATGCACAATTGTTGCTGTGTTTGAGCACAATGTCTCAGCCACTGCCAAGCCATCCCACTGAGAACTTTCCTCTCTGTCACGTATCCTCTGCTTTACTAAGCATGATGTCCTTCTTCAGAGACCAGTAACACCTGAAAACCTGTCCGACACATCTGAGGCAAAGTCTCGCCTTCAGTTTGAAGAGACATTCAGCTGTACATTCTCCAAGACAGGTGTGTTCTTTCATCTGGTAGTCCATGGTATAGTCAATATTCTGCACCAAAACCATAATTCAAAAGCTCAGGGTTTTTTCTGCCTTCTTTACTCATTGTGCAGCATTTCATGTGCATATAAAACAGCATGGCTAGGATTAGGTCGACCATAGTTCCATCACTGCTTTTTAACACTGTACAGAGATCGCTTGCAGCAGACTGTCCCAGTACACTATGCGATTTGATTCCTGATGAGTTCCAGTCTTGGAAACTCACGGGGGCAGTTCCACGCTGTGCTACAGGGTCTCGATGGGTCAGTATTGACTCAATGACAGTGAGTTAGTGAACTGCTTCCATAAACGTTGACCACAGACCCAAGTAAAATGAAATCCTAGACCATGTCAATACTGTCTCCCATGATTAGGATGTTGCCTATTGATTCAATGTCAGCCTTTGCTTTCTCTAGGCTGCGGTGTAATCCCTACTGAAGGCTGTAGTCTTTGACCGTCATCAGTAAGTGCTTCAAGCCTTCTTCACTTACGTCACAGCTTGTTCGGCAGCCTTGTTCCCGTCCTGTTTCATGCTCTTCTCCATAGGTACAGTCTTGGAGTATTTACTCAGCAGAGAGATTGAATAAGTGTGGTTAATGAATACAACCCTCACACACATCTTATTTTCAAACATGCAATCTTACTACATGAAGGACGGCCTCTTTCTGAAGGCACAGACTACACAGGAGCACAATTAAGTATCTTTGAATTCTTCTTGTTCATATATTATTCATAATTTGTGTTCCATATAGTCAAATGTCAGTGCATAGTCAATGACACCCAGGAAAATACCTATCTGTCGTTCTCTGCCAAGGCCCATCTGACATCAGCGATGATAGCCCTAGTGCCATGTCCTTTTCTGAATTGGACTTGAGTTTCTAGAAGTTCCTTGTAAGTATATTCCTGAAACCATATTTTAATGATTCCCAGCAAAGTTTTACTTGCATGTGATATTAATGCTGTTGCTTGTTAAGTGCACAGGATAGCAGAAAGAAAGAGTTAAGGTTTTGGAGAAGGTAGAGTTTCATTTTAAACATGATAGGTTTAGGGTCTGAGCAAACTGATGGCATAGTGGACCACTAACCATCAATTTGAACCCACTAACCACTCTGCAGGGGGGAAATAAGAGTTTCATTTCCTGGAAGATTTATAACTTCGACAACCCAAAGGGGCAGTTCTACTCCATCTTATAGGGTTTTAAGATTCAGAATTGAGTCAATGACAAGTTTGGGGGACTTTTTGGTGTTGAGCAGGCAGTTAGAAATAGAGTTAGGCTACTCTACTAATCCTGAGGTTAGCAGTTTGAAACCACCAGCTATTTTCCAGTAAAGAGTCAAGACTTTTGTGTTAGACAGGGTTCTCTCGAGAAACAAAATCAGAATGCTAGTAATTTTATATATATTTATACAGATAGATAGATAAATTGATAGATAACATAAGAAATAAACAGTTAATTAAATTATAAAGCAGTACAAATGGCTCAGTGCAACTCACCCCCATGAGACACTTGTGAGACACTTGTGAGACACTGGCAGTCCTTCAAGTCTTGAGGGCCGCCGGGTAGTCCTCTGTAGAGCAATTCAGGGTATCTGGGCACAGGCAGCAAACAGCAAGGCAGGTCACCAACAGTCAGCCAGATGACAGGGTCCGATGGTCCCCAGCTCAAGAGATACAAATTCCAATAGTGTGGCAAAGCAGGTCTTGAAGGAACCTCAAATTACAGCAACACAGTCCACGGGTTAGGTATCCCACAGGCAGTGTAGTTTCAAATTGAGGCACAGAACAAGCAAGGCAGCCACACACTGGTCCGATGATCAAAAAGCAAGAGATGAGAGGGGAAGCTTGCCGAGCCATTTATCTCTCGGCCCTTCAACTAATCCCACATGTGTTCATTGACCATGTTGGCACAATAAACGTTAACTATCTCAGCTTTCTAGTCCTGTAAAGAGGTATAGGGTAGTAAACTCACAGGGGAAGTTCTACCCTGTTCTGTAGGTTTGCTATAAGTCTCCATCACTCAATGGCAGTGAGGTTGGGGTGGGGGTGGGGGTGGGGATGGTGGTTCTTTTTGGGGGGGTGTTAATTTTTTAGTTGGTTTTGGGTCCAGAAATGTAGATTTATGAGAAAGCCAGCTGCCATGCCATTGGGACACTCAAGCAGTTCCACAGAGACACCCACTTGGCAAATAATTGAGAGGCCTGTGACCAACAGGCATGTCGATCAGCCATTTGAAAGCAAGCCCTTTAGTCCCACTCAAGACTTTGGGGACGGTAGCCCCAGCCAATATCTTGACTACACCCTCCTGAGGGACCATGAAGAAAGACCACCTCGTTAATTCCCCCTGAATTCCTGATCACAGACCGTATAAGGCAATACATATTCATTGTTTTAAGTCAAAAAGGGAAAAAAGATGAAATTAAATGTAGACTTAAGATTCAATCGCACAACAGTGGCAGGAATGGATGGTATCATTCAGGAAGGGAATATAGTAAGTGAGAATAAAGGTGTGCAGAGAATAAGGAGCCCTAATAGTGTAGTGTTTACATTTGGGCTGCTAACCAAAAGGCTGGCAGTTCAAAACCATCAGCCACTCCTCAGGAGAAAAATGAGGCTTTCTATTTCCAGAACAAATTATGTTCTCAAAAACTCTCAGGGGCAGTTCTGCTCTGTCCTGTAGTGTCACTATGAGTCAGAATCTAATCCGTAGCAGTGAGTTTGACTTTTGCCTTCAGAGACTAGAAGCTCAGAAGGTGGCTACTTTAATATTGAGTCTTTAATGGTACAAATGGTTCATGTCCTCAGCTGGTAACTGAAGGTTGGAGGTTCACGTTTACCCAGAGATACCTTGGAAGAAAGGCCTAGTGATCCACTCCCCACCCCCCAATAAAATTCCGTCATGGAAATCAAGTACAGTTCCTTTATAAACACGGGTTATCATGAGTTGGAATCAACTCGATAGCAACTGTTAAAGGTTCTGTGGTAAAATTCTTGCCTCTCATGCAGTAGTCCTGGGTGCAGTTTCCAGCCTCCATTTGAGAACATATGAGAGGAAAGAAGTTACTATACTTAATACTTTTTAAAAACCATGGAAATAACTTTAAGATATATTCTATTATTAATAGCAAAGAACGTGGATACAAAATAGCAATATTTTCTATAAAATATTTAAGTTTACTAATAGCCAAATAAGCTCACATAAAAAGAATGAAATATTATTTTGTATCTATCAATTAGAATTTGTAATAAGCCTATTCAGAATTTTTGTGAGAGGCATTACTACGTAGCTGACAAATGCCTAATCTTTGTGGAAGGGAATTCACATCCTAAAGTTCAATTTTTCAGTCCCTTTACCCTGAAATTTTATTTCTAGAAGTGTAATCTAGAAAAAGGCATTCACTAGACATAAAGATTTAGATGCAAGGATGTTCACTTATTAAAGTATTATTTATGATAGCAGAAAAACAAACATGTTGTAAGAGTTATTATAGAAACATAATTCAGGCATCAAAATTAACCCCTTTAAATATTTTTGTCACAATTAAAAAATAGCTAAACATTTAACATTTTTCTTTTGGAAGTAAAGTTGAACTATTTAATTTTGAAATTGTTTTTCAAAGCCCCCTAAATATTTAAAAATAAAATGCAGTTTGGTTATTTGGTTAAAAATAAAAACAAGTTTGAAAATTTTAAAATATTTTTTAATTTTGGAAGAGGTACAATTCAAAGCTCTATATCCAATATATATATTAGTCTTTTGAAGAGAAGAATGAGTAGAGAATTCTAGGACTGCACTAGGAGTTACGAACAGTTTTTAAGTGTATTTCTCCATGTGGTGGAGATTGTGGATAATTTAAATCTCTTCATATGTGTGTTTCTTCTGATTTTTTTTAAAGTTCCCCCCACAACAAACTTGTGTTACTTTTGTAATTAAAAGAATAACATTTATTTAATGTGTAAATATATATATATATGTATATCTTTCTAGAGAGAAAGCGAGAGACTAGAGTACACTGCAGGAAATGGCCGATTTTCATCACCTAAACTTAGGAGTTTCCCAACGCAAGTATTCTGCCCCACAGACTAAGCCATTTTCTTCTTTATTCACGGGAGTTAGCAACGGCAAGAAACCCTTGTGAGACTGGGGCCCCTTCCACAGTCAGCTTTAATTTGATTTAAGGGCTCCATTCCTTTACCTTGCCATCTCCTCCACCAGTTTTACAAGAAGTTCTGGGCACTATAAAAAATGTGCCACATAAAAAGCAAGCCTTCTAGTTGTCTGATTTTACTGGGTTTTGTGTAGTCTTCTTGTTAAACCAAAACCCAGATCACTCTCAGATGTTTCGATTAATAAGATTGTTTAAACTGTTATACAAAGTATGACAATAAAAACTAGATTGTTTTAGAATTTCCTCCCACCGACAGAGAAAGGGCGAGTTCAAAGAATCAATTACTTTGGTAATTATCACACGAAAATATCCTTGAAGTTCAAACTCAAAAGAAAATTGGTGTCAGTGTCTAACAGCTAAACTCCTTTCTGCCCCAGAAGAAGACACCACCCCCACCCCCACCCCATCCCCGGGAGAGACCATGGAGGGACCGGGAAACATAGTTACAGTATTAGAACTGGGACAGAAAAGCACTAAGTTCACCCCACCCCCAAAAGAAGTTGACCTTAACCTCACTGCTCAAATATTCTGAGGGTTGTAGTGAGAAATATGGCTAACTGGGATTAGCTTCCAGCTGAGAGATTCTGAAAGGTGAAAAAACTACCTGCCAGTTAATGCTTCACCAATACTAGAATCAGTTAGGAAGGGGGGGGGGGGGTCCATGCCAACCACCGCCAATGGCGCGGAGAGGGAAGGAGGCGGCTCTCTGTTCCCTTAAAGAATTGCAGTCTCAGAAACCCCTATGGGCAGCTCTACTCTGACCTCTAGGGTACCATAAGTCAGAACTGACTCAATGGCAGTGAGTTGGTGAAAATTAGTTCATGGTACTGTGGCAGTTCAGCGGTAGACTCCGCACCTTCTCCGCTGCCTATGCGCCCCATTTCACCACCACGAGCTTTCACGTTGCTGTGCTGCGGAGCTTTCCAACGACGACGAACTCGGAAGAAAGCCCGCATGATCTCCTTCTGAAAATCACCCAGAGAAACCCAGGCCGCACTTGATCAGGGAGAGAGCGCAGTCTCGGGCAGGGTTTGTTCCATTGTGCCTGGGGTTGCGATGAGCTGAGTGCCCACTCCGGGTGGCTGGCAAAGCAGTGGAGTAGGTTACGGAAGGCATTCATTGAGAAGTTTTCATGTACTGCAAAGAAGTGTCTGTTAAGGGTGGTCCCCGAGGGTGGAAAAGGCCAATAAGAAACAGAAGACGGATGTTTTGAGAATGATGAGGGCAATGAATGTACAAATGTGCTTTATACAATTGATGTATGTATGGATTGTGATAAGAGTTGTATGAGCCCCTAATAAAACGATTAAAAATTATTTTAAAAAAAGAAACAGAAGACATCAGGGATTGTGTGATAGAGTGCCTGCCTAGTATTTAGCTGCCCACCCGCATGCTTCCCTGATGAGCGTACTTGTAGTGAGCGGCTGGGGATTTGTCTGCAGGGAGCTGGTGGAAGAGACAGGTCATAAAAATGTTGAACTATTTTGCAAATGTCTTGGGATTATCAAAAAGCCCTCCATGCTCTTGTACGTGTTTTTTGGAGCTGCTAAAATCAAAATGTGGCTTGCTCCTAAGGATTCTTTCCTCTCAACTTTTTAGAATTGTTTATTGCTTGGGGTTTGGGGTTTGGGGTTCATTTACACTTAGCTTGCTAGATGGGGGTGTCTGCCCTGTTCAGTGTCCAAGACGCCTTCTGGAATTCAGAGGATTTTGTCTCTGAAGTGAGACGCTGCCTTTGGTTAGCTTGAAAGAAGAGTCCAACAGCAAAAATGCTCACCTCAGCTCTTTCTTCACAACACAAGAAACATGAACACTCTCTAACGTCTGCCATCTTCCAATGTACTCCCAGATTCTTAAACTGCTTGTATATTTGAGTATCAAAGTTTTCCTCTCATCGTCTGCTTGAAATGAATAAGTGTGTTTAATCATGGAGAGTGTCTTAGAACTGAGGAAGGCTGAAGAGGTATTAATGTATTCAAATTGGGGTGTTGAAGATGCACACTGACTGTCTTGCAGACTTTAGGCCATTTAGGTTAGTATTAAATCAGAATGAAAAGTCTTGGAGAAGTACAGCCAGAATGCTCCTAGAAAATTAGATGACAAGATTTCATTTAGCTTATTTTGGACAGGTCCTCAGAAAAGACTTCAGCAAAAGATGGCATGTTTGGTAGAGAGGCCGGATGAACCAGGGAAACCCTCAACAAAGGGGATTGACATGGGGGTGACAGCAGGGGCTCAAATACACCGATGAGTGTGGGCATGGTACAGGATCAGCCAATGTTTCACTTGGTCATATGAGGAACTTCAAAGAGTTTGTGGGAAAATTCCATATCTTTTTTTTATCATTTTATTGGGGGCTCATACAACTCTTATCACAATCCATACATACATCAATTGTGTCAAGCACATTTGTACATTTGTTGCCATCATCATTCTCAAAATATTTGCTCTCCACGTAAGCCCATGGCATCAGCTCATTTCCCCCCCTCCCTCCCCACTATCCCTCCTTTATGAACCCTTGATAATTTATAAATTATTATTCTGTCATATATTACACTGTCCAATGTCTCCCTTCTCCCACTTTTCTGTTGTCCATCCCCCAGGGAGCAGGTTATATGTGGTTCCCCCTTTCTACCCCACCTTCCCGGTACAACCACTCTCAACACTGGTCCTGAAGGGATCAGCTGTCCTGGATTCCCTGTGTTTCCAGTTCCTATCTGTGCCAGTGTACATCCTCTGGTCTAGCTGGATTTGCAAGGTAGAACTGGAATCGTGATGGGGTGGGGAGAAAGCATTTAAGAACTAGAGAAAAGTATGTTTCACTCTTGCTACATTGCACCCTGCATATTCTTTATCTTTTAATTCTGAGTTACAGTCTCAGAAACCCACAGGGTAGTTCTACTCTGTCCTATAATTTCACTATGTGTCAGAATTGAGTCAATTGCAAGGACCTCAGGGGAGACATTTACTAGGGGTTCTGGGAAAGAAATTTCTATTCCTCCCCAATGGAATTGCAATCTATTGTTTTCTTCAGGAGAGGTGAGCTAGCCTTTGGATGATGCTGGCATGTTTTAGAATTTTGATTATTCTCTAACAAAGGTTCATATAGCACGATTATTGTTGCTCTTAGTTGCTGTCAATTCAGTTCTAACTTGTGTATGTTATATGTACAAGGGGGCTTGAAAACTTGGTGGAAAAATAGATGACTGGCTCATCTCCTCCCCCAACCCTTCTGTAAGGGGATGTCCAGTTGCCTACAGATGTAAATCTTTATGGAAGTGAAACCTTCATCTCTGAAACAAATAAAGCAGCTATGGAGTGGGCTCAGATGATTATATTAAGCCAAATAGAGCCCGTTGTAGAGCTGAGGATGGCGTCCTGGTGCTGCTGTCTGGGAAGTTTGGGGCTGCTAACTTGAAGGAGAGCAGTTCAAAACCACCTGCCACTCCAAGGGAGAAAAAGGAGGCTGTCAGCTCCCATAAAGAGGACAGTCTCGGAACGGGGCGTTGCTTGATGGCAGTGAGTTTGCTGTCATTCTGGAAGAGTTGAGGATGGGATCGATCCCACACAAAGTCAGACGGCTTCAAATGTTAAGGTCTGAATAAGAAGAGAAGAAAAGATAATGGATGTGGAAACGAAATCAACAAAGATCCACATCATCATCACGGATTATCGCATTTACTTCCTCCTGCTCTTCTATAGCTTCCTGAGGCACAGGAGCCGGGAGTGAGGGCAGGAGACCTTTTAGCCAAAGGGACTCAGATCGATAGCAACTTGATACAGCCACTCAATTCTGACTCATAGGAAGTGACCCTAGAGCACAGGGTAGACTGTCCCTGTGGGTTTCTGAGACTGTAACTCTTTACAGGAGTAGGCCAAGAGAAATCAAGGCCAAGAAACGTGACAAGTTGTCCTGGTCCAAAAAAAAGCAGAGTCCAGCGTCCTAGGAACCAAAGAGGGAAGAAGAGCATCTCGGAGCCTAAGCCAGAAGGCCTGCTCTGTACTGCTTGTTGGTTTGGGAGGTTTGGAAACACTGGGATCCAGAATTGGTCAGAGATATGTATGCAAGCCTCTTTCTAACGGATTCATTTGAAGAGTCATTGGGGTCACCTGAAGCCGCAAACCAGCTGCTGTTGAGAAGCCACCAACTCCTGGCGACCCCATGTCTGTTCGAGTAGACCTCCGTAAGTGAAATCCCATGACGTTGTCTATGGCTAATCCCACAAACATTTCTCAGCAGGCCTTTCTTTCAAATTCTGATCAGGCTTGAACCTCCAACCTTTCCATTGGCAGCCAACTTCCTTAACTGTTTGTGCCACTTGAAGGCTTTAATAATTAAGTCATGGTAGAAAGGAGCAAAATAACTGTTCCTGGAGTCTCTGGTCTTTGGGGAAAAGGTTGAATATACCTCTCCCTATTAGGTTATCCACATCAATGTTAGTTCTGCATGTTACTTGTAATAAGAGTTTCGGCAGGAATTAGTAGATTTTTCCTGATACCCCATTTCCATAGCACCTGACTTTTTTCTTGGGTCTTGTAGGTAGTGTAGTGGTTACACATTGGGGTGCTAACCATAAAGTTAGCAGTTCCATACCACCAACCACTCCAAGGTTGGTGGATGAGGCTTTCTACACTCTTCAAGAGCTGTTGTCAGAAACACACAGGGGCAGGTCTACCCTGTTCCACAGGGTCACTCTGAGGCAACACTGACTCGATGGCAATGAGTGAGGGAATCAATATCCCAGAGTCCATTCTCTGCTCAGAGCAGGTGATTGTCAACCTAGCCCATTACCAGGTCCTTCATCTCTGAAGTTCACTGCTATGATCCTGCCCATTAACATGGTCTCACGGGCTCTTCCCATAGCACAGCCCCATGACCAAGGCAATGTACTTTCTGAAGAATGCTGTGCCATCTGCCAATTTAAAGATTTCACGGTGCCTCTTGTCCAGGATCATTTATTTGGGTTGGTGAGGGTAGTTAAACAAAGCAGTGCCCTTATCTCAGGAGAAACACTATTTTTCACCCATTGGGCATCAGAGCTAATCCTTACTGATTTATAGCCATTCTCCCTCTGGTGCTGCCTTCAGATCTTCTCCATACTTACACCTGGAGGTGTTACAAATTTTTCTTTTGACTTTAGGTGCCATAGTCAATATAAAACAAGACAGGTGTTTGCACTGTAAAACACATCAATGGCCGCAGGTGGGCAGAGGGGGGTTCAGGCTGGCTGGGTTTGGGGGCCTCCTTTTCTGGTTACTTCAGCTTCTTCTGCCCTATTACAGGCACTGTGTGCTCACCAAGGGTGCAGCTGGCTGAACAAGACCAAAGAGGTCTGTCAGCTGGACACTTGGTTTATAGTGACTCAACAGTTCAGCAACAATTTCCTTTTTTTAAATCAAATTTCCAAATGTGCTCCAGCCTGTGACTGGTTTGCACTGTTTTCACTTGAGAGTGTAGATTTCCAGGCAGGTTTTTGTTTTGTTTTGTTTTTATTTGTTTTCCTCCAAATGGCCCCAAAGCAATTAAAGACTAAATAGGGTTGACAGATGCTGGTAATATGCAAGCCAGCCAGATGTGTGGGAGGCATGAGAGTCATCCTAGCATCTGTGGGGATGAATATATTAAGATCTTTAAGACTAGGGTGGAGATGGTCAGGAAGTGGGAGGTGGAGAAGATGGGAGAGTGCTGAGCTAAGCAAGGTTCAGCTGGAGCACCAGGCATTTGCCAATTTCAAGCAAGAGTGTAGCTAGCTTAGAAAAATAGCATTTTATTTCTAGTGTTATTCTAAGTATCTAAGTCACCAGAGAGGAGGCAGTGTTTTCTCCAGGATGCACCCACTATCATTTCATGTAATTAATGGTCTTATGTATACATCCTGCTGATGTATGCATCCAAATATATTCCTTTATACACTTGAAAGAGTACTAATGCTAATAAGAAATTTATGCATACTCTATAACAAACACAGAAAGGGAAAACAAAATAATAGCCTACCGTGTTTTAATTGCTAAGTACACAACATTTTTTTAATGGTAGCTATTAGTGTCAGATAGAAAATTCTGTAAGTTGGCACAACCTCTGAAAAATCAATGTAGCATTACATATCAAGAGATTTTGACTTAGTAGATCTCATTTCAAGGAGCCCTGTTGGCAGAGTGGTTATGATATGTTGGGCTGCTAATCACAAGGTCAGCAGTTTGAAAATACCAGCTGGTCCTCAGGAGAAAGATGAGGCTTTCTACTCACAGAAAGAGTATGGTTTTGGAAACCCAGGGGGCAATTCTACCCTGCCCCGTTAAGTCACTATGAGTCTGAATTGACTCGATGGAAATGAGTTTAGTGTGAAAATTATGGAATAAAAAATTCTAAATCTCCTCCAATGGGAAGAACAGTTAAATATTTGTGATACATGCATACACTGGAATATTAGGCAGTCACTGTAAATTCTGTTTTATAATGTAATAGAAATGCTCATTAGATCATGGTAACTGAATAAAGTCACCATTTGTCAGTTTGTGGTTGCTTGAGTTCTGCTTGGTTACCAGAAACTATGCAACTGTAATTGCAAACACCAGAGGATGGTTTCAACTGAGCTTCCAAGCTAAGATAGACTAAGAAGAAAGCCTAGCAATCTGCTTTTGAAAATCAATGAATACAAATCTTATGGATCACAAAAGGATATTATCCAATATGGTGCTGGAAGATGAGCCCTATGACAGTTAGATTGTATGTCAACTTGAACTTGTGTGCAGGTAGAGGAGGAGTCCGACCTGTCAATCAGGTGACATCCTTGTGTTGCCTCCTTGGGGATATGCCCCTTTTATAAGAGAGACACTGGAAGGCCCTTTGCCTTCCTCCTCACTGGGATTTTGAATTTTCCTCTGGGGGTAGTCTGTGGGCTACCAACCTGGAGAGCTGTTGGCACCTTACCATGGTCCCCTGTAATCTCTCGGCTTCCTGCTTCACCTTGCTGTGTCATCAGCCTGAAGCTACATGAGTCTGAAGGGGGTGCCAGCTAGCATCAGACCCATGGACTTCAGTCGGATGGGGCTGGAATGCCTTCTTGACATGAAATTACTTCTTCGTATACATGCTGGTCTTGTTTCTCTAGACGACCCATCCTAACACAAATACTCGTGGTTTGTATGGTACTCAATATACTCAATGGCCCCGCCATGGAGTTGAGCATGCCAACAATTGCAAGGATGGTACAAAAAGCTGCATACGAATACACAAGCTACACGCAATTCAAGAGACGAATACACAAGCAAGCTAGACGCAATTCAAGAAACGAACACACAAGCTAGACGCAATTCAAGAGGTCCAGTGTGTATGTGAGTGTGCCTGCTTTTTACAATAAAATGTTCCTTAAATATCTCTTCCCTTTTTTCTAAATCTTATGCAATAAATATGTGCCTTTAAAATAAGATACTATGATTGAAAAAAAGTAAAAAGGCCAGGCTTACTCATTCAATGGCAAATCCCTGAGATTACTGCCCTAAATGGCCCTTCAAGTCCAGAAATGGGCTTATCCCCATGCTTCGATTTTCAACCATATTCAGGTCTGCAAGGGGAACACTAAGAGACGTGCACATCTTAGAATGATCGACCCTTTGAGATCTAAAGGGCAGCATTCACCTAAGGACAAAGTTCGGAAGGGTTAGGAAAGGAGGAGGACGGAAACACTTCTCTTTCATCAGTGAGATGAAACAAAACAAGAATGAATTATTGGATGGAAAACTGACCATCTTCTCTGTACATTTTTATCCCGTTGATAATTAAAAGTTTAAAAAATATTTTAATTGTCTCCCTTTTTGCTTTCTTTAAACAATAAAGATTTATCAAACCATGAATGCAATCCTTCATGAAAATATTCTATTACTCAAAAAACAAACAAGCAAACATAAAAATGCTTCTCCCTGTAGATATTTCGTTTTACCTATAGAGGTTGGCCATCATAGGATAAGCCTCTCAACAGGCTTTCCAGGACTTTAGCTTACCTCTCCTTCGGTTTGGATCACTTGAACTGTGCAGTTCGTTGTTTCTGTCTGTAGAAACATCTGATTGTAAAACGAATTACTTACCATTGAATTGACCCTGGCTCATGGTGACCTCATGGGTGTCAGATGAGAACTGTGCTCCATCAGGTTTCCTGTGGCTGATTTTAAAATAGTAAATTGCCAGCCTTTCTTACTCAGCACCACTGGATGGACTCGAACTTCCAACCTGTTGGTTAGCAGTTAAAGACATTAACTGTTTACAATATGCAGAAGCTCTATCCTGTCTTTGGGAGGGGAGATTAAAAGCATTTTCTGTCTGATGCCCTCGCACTCAGCATCATGCCCCTGGGCCCCTGAAAGCCTGTGTCTAATAATTGAATTTGTGCATCATTCTCAAGATTCTTTCTCTATTTTGTGTCCCATGTATGCCTTGTTCACTCAGTCAAAATCCTTGTGTTCTCATCCCTCCAGATTTATGGGCTCAGTATCACTCTTGCTGGTCTCTAGTGATCTATCCATCCATACACGGACCTTGATTTACAAGGACATTTGCTTCCCTCCCTCTTCCCAAGGAATGAATCTTCATGGCTGCTCTTGGCTAGCCTGTTCCATCGCTCCATCAGACTGTTCAGGAAAGAACAGAGAAGCTTGGGAATTCCACTGAAAATCACCCTAGCAATAAGGGAATCATCAGTGATTAGAGAACTCTCTCCTACCTTGAGCTGGGGCAAAAAATGACCCAAAGAAACCTGGTTTCCCATTATAATAATAAAAGTCACACCCACTAGTGCCATGACAGTTCACCATGACCTGAGAGATTGTCGGCCCCCCTTCCTAAAGAAATCATCTTATTGCTGTGGGCCAAGCATGCAGAATCACTTCCACATTCACCAGCCCACTACAACCCCTGGAAACCAGCAGTCCCCACTCAAGACCCAGCTGGGGATAGCAACAGAGATGATTAAGCGCCACCCTGAAGAATCGCATGCTCACTTGTTTAACAGAAGGAACAGAGGTAGTACAAACAAACTCCATGAATTTCAGCAAACTTGCTTAAATCATGCAAGGAACGCCCGAAAGCCCTGCTGTGTTTAGGAACAGACTCGTAGATGCAGTACAAAAATATACAAGTGTGAATCTCGATTCCCCTGAGGTCCCTCGAGTTGTGAACACCCCAATAAGTCAGTCCTTGATATCCACTGGAAGTTACAGGACCCCGGCCTCGAGAGCCCAGCTCCTGGAAGTGGCTGTCCTCATCTACAACAATTGGGGCATGGAGGCAATGGAGGGGGACCAAAACTGACACAAATCCTATCAGCAGCGCTTGCTGCACAAGGTAAGCAGACTGCCTCTGGGAACCTCCGGGGTGGAAAGGAAGTGTTATCAGTTCAGGGAAATGGGGCACTTCCAGTGTAACTGTGAAGCCCTGGTGCCAGGAAAATTAGCTTCCCTGAAGAAACATACGAATGTGCCCGAACGCCAAGCCCCAAGTGCGGACGAGTTGGCCACTGGGCCTGTGACTGCCCAGAATGTGGGAAAGGTCATAGCGTTCTGTGCAAAGCAGTCACAGGCAGTAAGAGGCCTGGCATGGAGACCTGGGACTGCTCCCACACGTGCCAACCTCTTCCATGGCCGCGGCCAGTTGGCTATGTAAATGCACTTACTCAGTACTTCTGTCTTATTGGGGTCTCTTCTTTTCCTCCTTCAGTTTGATTATAGGCATTGATGGAAACATAGCGAAGCATTACCAAACCCCACCTCTGCTATGCAGCTGGGAGGGAGCTCCCATATGTCACTAGTTTGTACTAATCCTTTGGTAGGGTGAGCTTCTTAGCAAATTTAAGACCCATTGCAGCTGTCATTTTTCTACTAATGTGTAGACTTTGCCTGTTCACCTTACTAGTTCAGATTGTTTCATCCCATGTACAGATGACCAAAATCTAAGTGCAAGAGACCAAGATGAGGTAGCAATGATGAAACATACAACTTTCCTCTAGTTCTTAAATGCTTCACACACACACACACACACACACACACACACAATCACCCGCAACTATCATGATCCCAATTCTATCTTACAAATCTGGCTAGACCAGAGGATG
>NW_022105908.1:1114481-1130609 GCF_000313985.2 Echinops telfairi
GGAGACGTCAGACAGTGCAAGATATGACAAAATAATAATTTATAAATTCTCAAGGGTTCATGAGGCGAGGGGGTGCAGGGAGGGAGGGGAAAGAATGAGGAGCTAATACCAGGGGCTTAAGTGGAGAACAAATGTTTTGAGAATGATGAGGGCAATGAATGTACAAATGTGCTTTACACATTGATGTATGCATGGATTGTGATAAGAGTTGTATGAGCCCCCAATAAAGTGATTTTTTTTAAAAAAATAGAGAGATCAAGATGGGTATACTTTAATTCCCACTCAACTGGACTTATTGGATTGAGCAAGCTCTTCCATTTGCAGTCAACAACACGTCCAGTCAGTGGTGGAATCCAGGACCTCCTAAGGCCAGGGCAAGATAGGTGGTAGAAAGCAGCTGTACCCACTATGACCCACTATAAATAGGTGAGTCACTGCCTGATACACCAAAGTAATCTGAAACTCTTCTCCCCTCGGGGAGGAAGGCCAAGGAAAGAGCAAGGAAACTGGGACTCCCACTGAAAAACACCCAAAGGAAAAGGGAGTAGTCAAGAAGAGCTCAGCTGATAAACTGCGGTAAAACTTACAGTTCACGGACCTCTGATTAGAGAACTCTCTCCCACCTTGAGCACGTGCTATGGGGAACAAAACATGTAAAGGAGCCTGGCTGCCCATTGTAATATTAAAAACCACACCTACTAACGCAATGGCAGTTACCGCACTTCGGAGTAGAAACTTCCAGCCTGACTAAGAGGGGGAGAATGGTCCCCATTTTTATTGTAAGTTCCCCTTTACTCCCCCCATGCGGTCATTAATATTCTTCTCCTTGGTTATCGTACAGTTGTAAAAAGAATGCGTATATATGTGCGCTGTACCACCCTCGGTCGTCTCCATTCCCTGGAGACTGACCCACTCCTCGTTGGAATGCACTTCCGATTTGGAATGCATGCATGGGTGAGTGAGCCACCTGTGCCTGTGTGAAACTTGTCTATTGCCCTTGAGCTACTGACTCTCCAAGTATTTGGAGACAAGTGGAGCGGGAGCCCAGAACCATCTGCAGAGGATAACAAGACGACGCCATGATTATATCTGAAGTCGTTTCTGCGTCTCCTACTATGTTTGTGAGTCATTTGGCTACATCCCTGAGTAACCCACAGTTTCCCTGGTGCAGATCAAGCCTGTCCTGAAGCTGACAGAATGGACATTTGCTAATTCCTGTCCTGCATCCTTCCTCTGAAACCTACTGTTCTCTCCCAGCGGCTCCTGCAGGCAGGCCCCAAAACTTTCCCAGGATGCTGTCAGGCAGAGAGCTTATTTCAAACCATTTGACTGTTTACAATAAGGCAGTGTTTTCATTTTACAAAGAATAAAACTGCGGTGCAAAGATAACAATAAGCTCTCCCAGTTGTTGAGAACCTACCCCGTCCTGGCTCGAACCTCTGAGCATGCGCAGTGGACACCCAGTCCCTATGCTAGCTACCTAACAGCTCCCCAGCGTTCTGCTTCTCTGACTTGTCTGATGGGATGCCAATACACTCCACGAGAAACACAAAAGAGATATCGGTTAAAAACAATGCAATTTCTTAAAAAAAATTTTCTTGCTAGCTGATTTATGAGAGAGGAAACAAGTCAACCAAAACTTAATTCTCAGGATCTGGTAAACATTTACCCCAAACCAATATTTTTGGTCTTTTCAGATGTTTACTACATTGTTTTTTGATAAGCATTCTGTCAGGCTAGTTAAATGAAGTCTGTCACACCATATGTCTCACAAACATAAATTTAAAATTCTCTTGAATTACATTGGATGGTGATAGCACAATTTATCATCAAAGATGTTCAGACTTTAACAACAGAGAGGTAAATAATCTAATCTAAAATGGACTTAGGACCTGAACAGATATTTCAGCAAAGAGGTCATTCAAATGTCTACCAAACTCAGAAAAGGAAGTTCGGAATCATCAGCCATCAGGGAGCTGCAGATAAAAACACAATAAGATGCCATGTAACTGCCACCAGGATGGCTGAGATGGACCCACACAGAAAAGAACAAATGTCGGTGGAGATGTTGAGAAACTGGCACTCTTCTCTGTTATCCATAGGAACACAAAATGTTATCGCAATTGTCGGGGGAAAGTGGGTCAATTCCTTAAATAAATAAATAAAACTAGCACCAGCATATGATCCAGCAATCCCACTGATGAACTCCTGGAACTATTGTCCTGAGATAAGGTATATATCCAGGCCACTTGAAGGTAGTGACTCAGAAAGAGACTTATACACCAATGTTCGTTGTCGCACTGTTCAGAATAGCAAGGGTGGAAACAACATAAATGCCACCAACATAAAAATGGATAAACATGAGCTGAATATACTTCCAATGGGATTGCTATTCAGCGAGTAGGAGAAATAAAGTCTTGAAATATGTTAGGGTACGGATGGAGTTTGAAGATATTATGCTTAGTAAAATAAGCCAATCACAAAGCACAAATACTGTATGGCCTCATTATGTAAAAAGGCAAAAAAAGGCAAACGTGCAGAGACCAAAGTTTATTTCTGGTTCCCAGAGGTAGAAGGGAGGGAAAGCAGAGTGAGGGGAGGTTAGAGTAATGGGAAAATTGCATTAATTAGGGGTAGGATTGCACAGTTCATTACTGCAATTGCTCCTGTGAAAAGGTGCAGTGGGGAAAATTAAATTAGCTAATTCAATTTTCGGTGACAGGTACCATGTATACTGACCCAAAAATCAGCTGAGGCACCTAATTCTACCATAAAATTAATCTTACATGAGAATATATGGTGTGTTTGCAACAATGCCAAAAGCAAATACACCAACAACCCAGTTACTGAGGCTGCTTATATACAACCAAATGCCTCAAGGGGTCAGTCCTTGGTTTGGAGGTTTAGGCTCGTGATTCTTTGGGGCATCCCAGTTAACTGGCTGAATAACATGTTCAGCGTTTCTGTTCTACTTCCTAGGTCATTGAGTAAGGTCTGGGCTCTCAAATCTTGCAAACAGGCCATCCAACATACAACAATTGGTCTTTATTCACTTGGAGTCACATAGGAAGGAGGAAAGGCAGGGAGGGAGAAGGATATGGCATGTGTGGCTACATGCTTCCATGAACAGCTGCCCGCTTGGCCATGAGACCAGAACTGGATGGTGCCCAGGCACCATTTCTGAACATTTTAATCAAAGATTCTACAGAAAAATCCTGATCCAAATTGATGCACTGCAGGATAGAATTCAAATACTCATAGTCTTGATAGACTTTCTGGAACTGTGGAGGGCAGAAAAACTCCTGAAATGATTGCCTTGAGATAATCTTTAAACTTAAGCTAAAAAATATCCCCGGAAGCCATCTTAAAACTAAACAATAGTTTAGCTTAACTAGTAAAAAGGGTCTGACTTGGTCATTTTGTTCCCTTTTCAATCTTTTCAAACTTTTTATTGTGCTTTAAGTGAAGGTGTACAGAGCAGATCGCCAGTTGTACTTTAAACGATGTATACACAGTCTGCTTTAGCTCATCCATCTCAACGTAGCATCCCTTACCTCACTTCCTTCCTGCATTTCCTGTTTCCGTTCCTTTTCCTTTCCAGCTCTCTGTCCTTGGGTAATTGCTGTCCTCCTGGTCTTAAGTGTACGAGTATTCTAATACAGGAGTGGGTTCAGTTCCAGACTTGAAGAGTAACTAACAGTCATCGTCTTGGCAGGGGCAGTATGGGGGGCCGGGCGGGGGGGGCTGGGGGGGGGGATCCCATTAGTTTCTATCAGACCAATAAAACTGGGCTCTTCTATGTTTTTGAGTTAATTTACATGTTTTTTTCTTTCTATCCAGGAATTTCTACTATGATCCTTGAGCACTATGAGGGGGTTCCCCCTCCCACCCAAAATATGGAAAAAAGCTCTGCTGGGTAGAGTTTTCATAGTATACATTTTCTTGTGGTGTTGCCTGGGAAGGTTCTCTCTGGTCACAGTGATTTTTTTTTTTTTTGTAAAAGCAGTTTCACTGGAACCTTGCTTTTTTGTGATGGCTGATTTAAGAGAACAGAATGCAATTTTGTTTACTTCTCCGGAAAAAATTGTGGCAGACAAGAGACTGGTTTTGCCACTATGACAATGCGCTTGCTCATGCAGCCATCTCAGTGCGCCGGTTTTTGGTAAAAATCAGCCGACAGTGGGGACTTGAGTCTCCCTTTCCTCCCAGGCGACCTAAATCACGCAGCTTACCACATTAGTGCATGCTGAGTAGCTTAGCTCCAAGGCAGGGGACTGGGCCTGACAGAGGCAAGGGAAAGTTCCCTTCACCTTCCGGTCTAGACTTGAGGGGCAGGGAGACTGGAGATGCTCAAGGAGCCACAGACAAGGATGTGAGAAGGTGGGTAGATTTGGGGATGGAAAGGGAGATCTTGGGAGCCACAAGTTCCTGTCGGTAAAAGTGTAGGACACGAAGGCTTCTTGGGGCTTATGCACGGTTCCGCCAGTCGCTTCCTCATTCCTACCTGAACCCACCCACGTCTAGCCATCCCCAGAGCCCACACAGACTAAGTGACCCCTGTCATTCCCACCTGATCCACTTTGGAGTCAGGATAGAAATGGAATAGTCACTCATCTTTGACCTTAACATGTTTAATAATTACAACAATTTTAAAAATTGGTATTTTTTTTCTTTGCTTGCTCCATTAAAGAAAAAAATGTTAATCTCTAGAAAGAAGTCTGGGACTGGTAAAGAATTCTTGATGTAAAACTCTCATATTACAGCAAGTTGCCGTCCAGTTGACTGAACCATGCTCTTCTGGAAGGAGCCTTGCTTCTTTGGTGGGTTAAGCAATGGGCTGCCAACCAAAATGTCCTATGGAGTCAGAATAAGCTGGAATTGGTTGTATGGCACTCAGTTCGATTGGGGGTCTTGTCCTATGTGCAGAAGAAAGAAACGTTGCTGGCCTTGTGCCAGCTGCTGCCCATTGGTCCGTTGGGCTCATTGCCTCAAACACTGTTGTCGTTAGGTACTATTGCATCCATGTGACTCATAGCAAAGCCATGTACAACGGAATAAAACACTGCCCGATCCTACACCGTCCTCACAGTTGTATTTAAGCCCATTGTTGAAGGCCTTCCAACCCGAGTAGAAGCAAACTGAGGAACTAGAGCATTTGTTCTCTTATCAAACAAACTTACTTCTAGAAAAAGAAAGAGGAAAAAACTCACTACAACTTCAAGGTATCTTGGATAGGGCTGCTCGGTGATGATCATGTGAAACACACAGAGACTGCTGCCTGGTGGACAGACCAAAGGATGGGATCACTTGAGAACGATCGGGTCTCCATGCTAGACAGGCTCAGATTTCCATGTACAGTATCCGGGGAGATCAGAGCAAACCGGACCTCTTGAGGAAGCAAGACTGTCTGAGAAAGGGACCACTCTAGTGCCAGGCAGCAAAGAAAGGATGGACATGCAAATGCGCACCAAACGTGGAAGACCTTTCCCTTAAAGATAAGGTGGCACATTTCAAAATGTGTCTTGGAAGTTCATGTTCAAACAGATCATGGTGACGGCTGTGCAACATGATGACATCGTTAATGCCACTTAAGTTTACAAATAAAAACAGTTGGAATGGGAGATGTTTTGCTTTATAAATATCTAGTTACCTAAATTTTTTTAACTTGAAAAATGTATTTGAAAAATAACATTTCTTCTCAAAATCACACTATCTCCTTGCATTTTGTGTATCTGATCATTCCTGGGCATTCTTACAAGTTAAAGTAAACCTATAGAGTTTCAAACAGACATTATTTTTTAGAATGAGTCTTTTTTTTTAACTTGTTTAGTTTTTGCCTATAATCTCTCATCTGTCCTTAATTGATACATTTTGCTTTACGCATCAACAACTCAGGGAAAATCCCATTGTGTCCAAAGCAAATAAATGTTGGCGAGAACAGTAAGGTGAGAAAAGTTTACCTTGACATTGTGATTTATTTGAAGCAAACTATTAAACGTAAATCCTTATACTGCTAAAACAGTCTACAACTATGCCAGGGAGGGAAAGGAAGCATATTCTCATCCCAAAATTGAGAAGGGGGAAAATTAAGGAAAATAAAATTAAGTTATCAGATGATTGATTCTCGTATTTTAAAAGATGGGGAAACAATCGACAAATGCCTTGGGGAATTTGCCAGGGCTGAAAATCACGCCTGCATTGTTTTGCTTCCATAGGGCTTTTCTCTCTGTATTTAAAACGTATACAACATTACCCGGCAGGGGAGACAGTCCTAGTCCCAATGGTTTAAGACAGTGTTCAGAGGGAAAGACCCGAAAGACAAAGCAGATGGCCACTGCTTTCGCAGGAGCCATATAATGTCATGGTGCATTTTCTCTTCAGGGCTTCACTGAAATTCAAGCCCAGGGGCCAGTTCTCTCTGGCAGCAAGGATGGGCCCACGGGGCAGAGAGAAAGGGAAGGGGGAGGGTGCATGGAACAAAAAGCGGGGCACTGGGGTCTCCACTGCTTGGTGAGTGTCCATTCTTCCTCTCGGCCAAAGGTTTCCCTGATTTCAGCCCCACCAAGGTCCCCAATGGTCAGACCAGTCTCACGTTTGCCTAGTCCCTAATCCAACTTCCCTCCATGGCACCTTATTCAAATGCCTGAGAGATGGCCCCTGCTCACCTTTCTCAGAGGGGTCATGCGAATCAAAGGTCTGTGGCCAGCTTACAGATGGCTGCCCTTTAGGTCAGCACCTGCCCGTTTAAGACCACAAAGGTCATGTATGGCTAAATCCACCAGCAGAGCATATGGATAGATTCCCTACACGATGTAATTAATACCACTTGGGAAACAATTGGACTGAATTTCCAGAAGAGTGCTTCTCAAAGTGTAGTCCCTGGACCAGCAGAATCAGCATCACCTGGACCATGTAAGAAATGAAAATTTCTGGGTCCTAAGGACTCTGGTGTTACAATGACTAAGTGCTCTCTGTTAATCAAAAACTCACCATTTCAAATCTGCCTGTGACCTCATGGGAAAAAGGGCCTGGGATTCTACTCCATTAAAAATTACAGTCTAATGGCTGTGCCCAGTACCTGCCATCATGAGGAGACCACTGAAAATATGGGTTCTGTAGCGAAGTGTGGTGAAGGAATCAGATGTGCCCAACTATCAGGAAAAATAGTGCTTGGAGTCTTAAAGGCTTGTATCAATACAAGCGGCCAGCTGAATGAGGAAATAGCTCGGTCCACATGAAAGAGGCATACCAGCCTGTGTGGTCCAACTTTTATAAATAATAAAATACAAATACAGAAGAAAGAATGGTATCTGAGCTTAAATTCTAAGCATCTGGTTTATGGAATGTTATGGATTATACTGGAAATGCAAAATACATTAGCAGGGTCCCCACGTGGATTGAGTCCCCAGTGAATTCTCACTGCATATAGACTAGGATGCATGGATCTCTGAAGACGGCAATCGAGTTAATAATGACCTGGGGGCAGGGAAGGGAAGGGTGAGTGGAAATGGGAGTCAACGCCAGTGGATACAATAAGGAAGAAAATGTTCCAAAGTTGATGATGGTGATGATTGCACCATCTTTCTTAATATGATCACACTATTGAACTGTAGGACATATTAGTTAGGCCACCTCAACAACAGTAATGTTTAAAATATTACAGTCTAGCAGACCCTATGGGGGTAGATATCCTATATCTAAAGGATTGCTCTGCGTCAGAAATGACTCAAGGGCTTAGTAGCGACAACAACCTGGGACCTCCTGCTGCAGAAACTCTGCAGGTGTGGCCCAGCAATCTATTGAAACACACCCTTCATGGGATTCGGATGCACACTGAAGTTTGCAGGCCAGCGACTTAGTCTAGACCCCAAATATCTTCACGTTCAATGCAGTTAAGAAGGTAGGCGAAGGCAAGGTTTATCTCCTTACAAAAACTTGGCGGCCTTGATGGTTCAGTGATAGGATTTGCACCTTTCACACAGGATCCCCAGGCTCACTTCCCAGCTTGGGCTCCTTATGCGCAGTCTCCAGCCGCCTGTCAGTGGGACTGGCTCTGACGGTGCTATCATGTGGTTAGCATGCTGAACAGGTTTCCGTGCAGATTCCGTGCTAAGAGGCTTTTGAAAAACACTCCATGGAAACCTTATAGATTACAAAGTCAAACACACAACTGACCGTGGGGATGGCACAGGGCCATGCACTATGCGGTTCAGTTGTGCGTGGGGTCGCTAACAACAGAAATACAATGTGCCAGCAAGAATAGCAAACTCTAACGAAGATAGCCCTGCCCGGTCTTCAGGTGGGGAGGACGGTGTGTCTAAGAAGGACAGCTGTGCCAACAAGTGAAGGGCAAGAGTTTTTGCCAACTCTGAATGAATCCAAAACATTCTGCAGAGAAGTACCCACTACAGACTAGAGGCTTCCTGCTGCAGGGGAGCGTCTGGCCTGAGCCTGCAGACAGCAAGCATGAAGGCACCGTTTTGTGCATGATTTGAGTGTGAATCTGCAATGCAGAGAGGCTACACTTGGAGTTCTGGCCACAGCCTTTGGACTGGAAGGAGAGGCTAGTATATGTGAAGCAGGCAATTTGGAAAAGGACATTGAGAAATCAAGGAATATTGTGGTTTCTTATATGACTGAATTTTGAGAAATGTAAGCAGAAGATGTTTAAAATGTAGGATTTAAAATTTTTTTAAATTTTATTGGGGGCTTTTACAGCTCTTATCACAATCCATACATATATCCATTGTGTCAAACACATCTGTACATATGTTGTCATCATCTTTTTCAACACATTTTCCCTCTACTTGAGCCCTTGGGATCAGCCCCTCATTTTTTCCCCTCCCTCTCCCACTCTCCCTCCCCCATGTCCCCTTGATAATTTATAAATTATTCTTTCATCTCTCATGTCTTACACTGACCGTTGTCTCCTTTCACCCAGTTTTCTGCTGTCCGTCCCACTGGGAGGGGGGCCATACATCAATTATTGTGATTGGTTCCCCCTTACCAACCGCCGCCCCCACCCCCACCCCCCCCACACACACACACCTTCCCATACTCTCCTGGTTTGCTGCTCCACTTATTAGTCCTGAGGGGTTTATCTGTTCTGGATCCCGTGTGTTGCAAGCTCTTATCAGTACCAGTGTACAGATTTGTAAGATAGAATTGGGGTCATGATAGTGGGGGGCTGGGAGGAAGAAAGCATTAAAGAACTAGAGAAAGGTGTGTCTTTCATCGGTGCTCCACTGCACCCGGACTGGCTCGTCTCTTCTTTGTGGCCCTTCTGACAGGAAGACCTGGAATTGTTTGAGGACTTTTCAGTTTTTGCTCTTTTTTATTTATTTATTTAGTTGTATTAGTTGTTGCTGATTTATTGTTTTGTCTTCTTTTTTTGTTATTATGAGATTTGCTTTGTTTTGCACGTATTATTGTCTATGCATGTCTATCTGGACGAGATAGGCAGGATGAACAATCCAGAGGAGAGAACAATGGGACGGATGGTTCCAGGGGGACCTGGGAGAGGGGGAGATGAGGGAAAAGGAGGGGGGTGCCAACAAACCCAGGAACAAGGGAAGAATAAGTGAACTAAAATTGATGGTGATGGTATAGGATGCTTGGGGTGGGGGTGGGCCATTGATCAAGGGCAAAGTAGCCAAGAGGAATTATCGAAACCTGAATGAAGCCTAAACATGATAGTGGAAAAGGAGAAAAGTAAAAGGAAATAGAAGAAAGAACTGGGAGGCAAAGGACATTTATATAGGTCTAAATATAGGCACATATAGATGTAAATACATTTATATGTAATGATAGGAGACTAGATCTTTGTACATATATTTATTTATAAAGTATTATGGTAGCAGATGGACATTGGGCCTACACTCAAGTACTCCCTTAACGCAAGAACAATTTGTTCTACTAACACGGCACTCTGTGATGTTCACCTTCTCTGACACGATCGCTGAAGACAAATGGGTGCATAAGCAAATGTGGTGAAGAAACCTGATGGTGCCCAACTATCAAAAGATATAGCATCTGGGGTCTTAAAGGCCGGAAGATAAACAAGTGACCATCTAGCTCAGAAGCAACAAAGCCCACATGGAAGAAGCACACCAGCCTGTGTGATCATGAGGTGTCGATGGGATCAGGTATCAGACATGAAAGACCTGAAACAAAGCATTCAAACAAAATCATATCACTGGGAATGAGGGAGAGGGCCGAGTGGAGACCCAAAGCCCATCAGTAAAATGTAGTTTTGAACAACCACCTAAGTAAAAAAAAATTTAAAGTGAAATTTTAACATGAAGGGCAAAATTACAGCAACTGCTCACTGGTTACCAACATCTGCATCCTGCTCTTCCGAGACACACAATCAGATTACGTTTCCAAGTCTCCCTTGTAATTGCAGTAGTGGCCAATGAACTAGCGAATGGCACATGGTAAGTGCTATGTGCCCCTTTTAGACCTTGCCCATAAAAATCCCACTCATGCACTCCTCCTTGCTCTTTTCCTCTTCCAACTGATTGGGACAGCAACACCCAAGGAGGTTCCACATAAAAGATGGCAGAAGCACCATCAGCTTGGGTGCCTGAATGACTATGTAGCGCTGAGCTGAGCCCTCAAGTGCCATATCTCTGACCTGGGACCACAACCCAACTTGGGCTGTTGGGTGAGAAGAAGTAAACCTTTTTTGTTGAGTCCTGACATATCCAGATACACTGGCTATGCCAGTTGAGGTATCTTCATCACCAATGCAGATTTCAAAGGGAATTGTTGAACACCTTTTGCATGACTCTGGAGTCTTCTCATCCTTGACTTCAACAATGCCAGTGTGTTACCATCAGTGTAATGGAAACAAGAAGGACAGTGGAGCAATGTCTTTCTACAAAGTTGCTGACTGCTAAAATATGCAAAGGGAGGGTTGGGAAAGTTTCCACCTTCTAATCCCAAACTTACTGAGAGAGATATCAAGGATACGGCTCAGTGGAACATAGGAAAGTATTTTGGATCTAGTTTTCAACAATGGATTCTTAAATATGACCCTCAAAACATGAGCAACAAAACATAAAATAGATAAGTGGATTACAGCACAATTGAAACCATTTACTTATCAAAAGACTTTATCAATAAAGTGAAAAGACAACCTGCAAAGTAGGAGAAATTTTGGAAGGTATACGTAACCATAAAGTTTTATTACTCAGAATATATAAACATCCCCTACTCCTTAACAGCAAAAGATAATATTTAAAAGGGCCAGTAAGAATATGAATAGATGCTCAGCTTCACTATAGTTATTATTGCTAAGTCAGCTCCAAATCATAGAGACCCTGTGTACAAGAGAACAAAAGACTGACAGTTCTGTGCCATCCTTCGATTGTTATACTTAAGCCCATTGTTTCAGCCCCTGTGAGATAGTTAACATTTATTGTGTCAACCTGGCCAATGAACACATGTGGGATTATTTGAAGGGCAGATGAATAAATGGCTCAGCGAGCCTCGCCTCTCTTTTCTCTTTGATCATTGGACCAGTGTGCGGCTGCCTTGCTTGTTCTGTGCCTCATTTTGCAAACTACCTGTGGGACACCTAACCCCTGGACTGTGTCACTGTAATTTATGGTCCTTCAAGATCTGCTTTGCCATACTATTGGACTTTACATCTCTTGAGCTGGGGACCGTCGGACCCTGTAATCTGGCTGACTGTTGGTGTCCTGCCTTGCTGTTTGCTGCCTGTGCCCGGATAACCTGAATTGCTCTAAAGAGGACTACCCGGTGGCCCTCAAGACTTGAAGGACTGCCAGTATCTCACAACTGTTTCACGGGAGTAAGTTGCACTGAGCCATTTGTACTGCTTTATAATTTAATTAACTGTTTATTTCTTATGTTATCTATGTGTATACATATATATAAAATTATTAGCACTCTGGTTTTGTTTCTCTAGAGAACCCTGTCTAGCACAACTTGTGTCAGTTCATCTCCTGTACAGTTTTTCTCTTCTTCACTGACTGTGTTTTACCCAGCATGATGTCCTTTTTAGGGACTGGTTTTAGGGACATCTCCTGATGTGTTCAAAGTACATGAGACAAAGATTCTTCATTCTCTCCTCTAAGAAACATTCTGGCTTTACTTTTTCTAAGATAGATTTTTTTAATGTTCTTCTGGAAGTTCATGGAACTTTCAATATTCTTCACAGCATCATAGTTCAAATGCACCAATTCTTCTCTGATCTTCCTTAGTCATTAGGAAACCTAAAACCACAATGAGATACCACTCTACACCCACAGAAATAGCTTTAGGAGCAATTCTGGGTAATACAAATGACTAACCTTCTTGACTGCTTACCAAAAAGTTGGACATTTGAATCTATCCAGAGGTAATTTAAAAGAAAGGCCCAGTGGTCTACTTCTGAAAAATCGGCTATCAGAAATCCTGCAGAGAGAGCAGCTCTGCTCAGATACACATTGGATTGCTATGGAGCGAGATGGACTCAATCGCAAGCACTACCAGAAAAACGCACGACAACAAACACTGGAGAGGATGTGGAGAACTAGAACCCTTACCAGCTGCTGATGGGATTCTAAAACAGTCCATGGGTCCTCAAAAAGTTAATCAGACAACACAGCGATTCCACTTTTAAGTAAACCCCAGAGACTGGAAAGCAACGCGAATACGTGTTCATCCATGTGGCCTGGTGAAGTGTTGACAGTAGGCAGAAGATGGAAGCAAGTCCTTCAACAGGGGAATGGATACGTGAAATGGGATGCATCAATGCAATAGACTATTACATTGGGCTGCATGAAAAACTCAGACACTAACGGATGAATATGTCACTTATATAAAATATCTGGTTAGTCCAGTACATAGAAACCCAGATTTATTATCCCAGCGGCAAGTGGGATGATTTCTGGTGGTGTCGTAGGTTATGATTTGGGATCATGATGCAAAATCAGCAATTCAAACCCACCAGCTAAGCTGAGGGGAAATCTGCACAGGATCGCTTTAAAGTGCTGAAGAACAAGAATATCATGTGAAGACTAAACTGTGCCTGACTCAAGCCACAGTACATCCAATTGCCTCATATGCATGTAAAGACTGGACAATAAATAAGGAAGATTACAAAAGAATTGATGCATCTGAATTATGGTGTTGGTGAAGAATATTGAAAAATATCAGTTTGCCAATAGAACGAACAAATCTGTCTTGGAAGAAGTATGACCAGAATCTTCTAGAGAAGCGAGGATGATAAGACTTTGTCTCACATACTTTAGAAATATTACCAGGAAAGACCGGTCCCTGGAAAGGGGCATCATACTTGGTAAAGTGGAGCGTCAGCAAAAAAGAGGAAGGTTGCCAAGGAGATGGATCGACACAGAGGCTACAACAGTGGAATCAAACATCACAACGATTGTGAGGATGGTGTAGGGCCAGGCAGTGTTTCATTCTGTTGTGCATAGTATCACAATGATTTGGGACCAAATCTACAACACCTAACTAACTACAGGCAGGTGGGATGGGAGCATGAGGAAGTATTGATCAGTGATGTACTGAGTTTCTTTTAATAGCGATGAAATTTTCTGAAACCCAAAGTAGTGATGGCTACACACTATAGGGCGCATAATTAATGTCACCGGAAGGTGCGTGTAAACATGGTTGAAATGGAAAGCGTTTAGTAATACAAGCTATATTTCATCACTATCAAAAAATCACTACCACAACCTTTGGTGGGGGTGGGAGAGTGGAAAGACCACTCAGAGATGAGACAGTGTTGAAGTGTCGTTTTTTACATTAGGAGTCGTGAGGGTCTGTGTGATAGTTAGGTTTTGGATCAACTTAACTAGGCCAAGATTCTCAGGGGGTTGTAGTTAGAGCCAACTAATCCCCTATGATATGACCCTAACACAAAGTAATCAACTTCATAATGGAATCCTCTGTGAGCAGCCAATGATGTGTAAGAAGATTAAGGTGGACAGAAACTCCTTTACATAGCTCATAATTCTGATGCTATTGAAAATTTCCCTGGGAGCATGAACTATTTTCCAAATAAGTGGACAAGCTTGTTTCTTTCTTGCTGGTTTCGGATCCTGCATCAAATTCATCAGTCCTTAATTCTTGAGCCAACAGCCTGCCACATTGCCTGTCAATCCCAGGAGCTATCTTGAGCTTGCCATCTGACTTTCTGACCTTGGATTCACTTGCCATGTAGCCACAGCCTATGAGGCTCCTGATGAATCTTGGGTTCATCAGTCCTCAAAGGTTTACAAATAAGAGAAGACTGCAGCTTAACATCTGACCCAATTTACTTGGAAACTACCTGGACTTGTCTGCTTCTACAATCGTGTGCCATTTTCTATATACAAGTCTCTCTCTCTCTCTCTTTCTCTCTCCCTCTCTCTCTCTCTCTCCATATATGTTTGTGTGTATGTGTATATAGAACCCAGCCTAAGACAGCCAAGTACCTAACATACACCCATAAAAGTTAAAAGGACTGTGGACCACAACTTGCCTCCCATCTGCATGTCTAGAAGGTGTGAGGATTGACCAGTTGTTTGTGAGCAGAGCGAGGCAATGCAGTCATTTGGGTTTTGTCCTAACAAATCCACCCCAACAAATGCAGCCAGTGGTTGCCCTAACAAGGATTGCAGGGCTGTTCACAAAAAAAGATCTTCACTAAAAGATGATAGTTTTAAGAAGAAGCTAAAAAGGTATGCCTAAAATGTTAGGATCTGAGAAAGGGAAAAAGGAGAGGGGGGTGAGAAAAAGAATTTTAAAAAAAGAATTGGGTAGCTGGGGAACAGAGCAATAACCCACCCAAGGGGAGGGTATTGTTTATATCTCCACAGGGAAAGAGACCAGACTGCAACTCAGTGCTCCAAAATGTGAATGCAACATACCAGCATGAAGCAGGGAACCAGTAGAGAGGTCTGAGGGGCCGGCCCTAATCCTAACTACATGAACAGCCGACCTTCCCCTCAGAAGAATTTATTTCAGAGGAGAGCACTGAAGCTACAGCTCAGGGAGAGGGACATGTTTGATCAGAGCACACGGGAGCAAATGGAGGGGAAGGAAGAGAGAGTGGAACACATCCTGGTCCACCAAGCCTTGACAACGTTATTCCCACTCAGAGCAGCCAATGCACAGAGAGGACCAAATGGCCAACCCCACTATAAATCATGACATCCCTCACTGACCCAAACCCTACAGGGGACAACACTGGAGAAATAGTGTGGGAATTGCTCCTGACCTGATCCCACCACACCGAGGCAAAACACTAAGGGCATGCAACAGAACAGCAAGGGGAGCAGAGCAAGGAATTCCCAAGGGAATACCAAAAATAGACTTTGGGGCCAGGGCATGGCACCCCATCAGACTGGACTAGAAAGCACTCCAAAAGGTCAACAAACAGACCTTGAACTATTTACAGGCTTTTCTCTCTTTTTTTGGTCATTGTCTTTTTGTTGTTTTTGTCTTGTTTTATTTTCCTTTGTTGCTTTGTTTTGCTCTGTTTTGTTTTTGTACATATTAGTATCTCTGAAGGTAAGACGTTTCTAAAGAGAAGTCACATGATGGCCCTGATGCAGCCAGAACCCTGGGAGCTGGAGGAACCGCATGGAGAACCCTGTCAGCACTGAGATACTTACAATGCCACTAGACCCACAAGACTTCCTACCCACTGGCCTGTGATCTTCCTGCATTTGGCATCATTGCATGTGTTTTGTGAGTCTGAAGAGGACTTTATAGATTGGTATCAGACATAAGGGCTAATATCGGACTTATGGACTTGATCTGGACTGGGCTGGGATGTTTCCTCAATATTCAACTGCTCTCTTACATAAAGCTCTTTGTTATACACATTTTTTTAAAAAGGTTATGCTAGCTGCTTAACACAAGTTGTTGACAAGCCTCCTACAATCCTAACACTGTGTTCTTTTTCATATAATCCAACTTCCCTGGTTATTTGTTTTTCATAAAGATTGAATAAGTATGGTAAAAGGGTAAAAAAAAATAACTAGGAGGCAGAGGGCATTTATATAGAGGTCTAAATGCAGGCATGTACGTATGTAAATATATTTATAAATGATGATGGGGAAATAGATCTATGTGCATATATTTATAGGTTTAGTATTGAGGTAGCAG
>NW_022105908.1:1131338-1132158 GCF_000313985.2 Echinops telfairi
ATGACAAAATAATAATTCATAAATTATCAAGGGTTCATGAGGGAGGGGGCGGGGAGGGAGGGGCAAAAATGAGGAGCTGATACCAAGGGCTCAAGGAGAAAGCAAATGTTTTGAGAATGATGAGGGCAATAAATGTACAAATGTGCTTGACACAACGGATATGTGTATGGATTGTGATGAGTGTAAAATGTTTTTTTTTTAAGAAAAGAAAAGAATAACCTAGCAAGGAATTCTGAAGACCTTAGAAATAACCCCCATGCCACACAAAAATTTGTAGAAATGTGTAGGCAGAAAGCACACAAACTATCTAACCACAGCGTCCTGTACCTTCTACTGCCCCCTATTGCAGCTCATGGTCACTGGAATCACTAGCTAGAGAAGATGTCAATAAAGAAAGAGGAGAGAAGGAAGGATGCAAGGACAGAGAGACAGAGAAGGAAGCAGATGCAAGAAGAGAAGATTTGAGACTAAGTGGAGTGAATTTTTAAATTTTTCTACAGGATTGTTCATTCTAATTTCTGAAAAAGTGCTGCATTGGGGTCTTAGAATATTGTTTCAGATGTTGGAATATACTAATAAGGTGCTCGGGTCAACTATTGAACGTATTTCCAGTACAATATTCATGGCCGATGTGAGTGAGGATGTGAAATGGCTCCATTGTCATTTCAGTTCTGTGCCGTTTGCTTGACATCCCTTGTCCACCAAGAATCAATGCCTTTCCGTGGAGTCCTGATTGCTTTCGTGGAGCTTTAGTATTAAGGAATGATACCAGATGCGTGTGTGTGTGTGTGTGTGTGTGTGTGTGTGTGTGTGTGTGTGT
>NW_022105908.1:1132868-1135746 GCF_000313985.2 Echinops telfairi
GAAAAGGCATAGATGCTGAAGTCATAATGCTTTAGTTCAATATCCTGATTCTGCTTCTTGCTGTGTACAATTAACAAGTGACCTAGCCTCTCTGTGCCTGTTTATGAAGAAAAGGGGAGAGGTATTCGTAATAGCCACCTCATGGAATTTTAGTCATCATTGAACAATCCAATTAAATAATATGTTTATTTATTATATTGCCAATATCTGTTTAAATAATGATCCAATGACCATTTAAAATAATAATTAGAGGTTTAATGTTTTCAAAGCAGCATCTAGCACATATTAAAGAGTCCCTGGTGGTAAAAATGGGTAAGCACTAGGCTACTACGCAAACACTTGGTTTGAACCCACTGTGAGGTACCTTGGGAAAAGGGTCTGGCACTATTCACTGGGAAAGTCACAATCATGAAATTCCTTTGGAATGCAATTCTACTCCATACACATGGAGTCACTATGAGTTAGAATCAAATCTATGGCAACTGGGAAGCATAAAATAAGCATTCAGACCTGCTTCTTTCCTACTTGTCCCCTTTCCAGTACTTAATAACTCCTTCCTTCCATTCAATCCCCAAACCAACCCAATCCAATGTCACTGAATTGATTTCAACCCATAGTGGTGGGGTGGGGGGTGGGGATATCTGTTTGCGGTGAATACCGTGGCTTGGGTCAGGGACACCTTAGTCCTCAAAGTGACATCCTTGCTCTTCAACACTTTAAAGAGATCTTGTGCAGCAGATTTACCCAATGCAATGTGTTTAATTGTCTGACTGCTGGTTCCATCAGCATTGATTGAGGATTCAAGCAAACTCAAATTCTTAACAGCATCATTCTTTTTTCCATTTATCATGATGTTATGGCCAAGCTAGCTAAAGTCCTTTTTTTCTCCTAGACATTTCTTCAAATATCTCCACCATCTGTAGGAGAATGTGCTGGAGACTCAGGGGAGTACCATACCACGCCCTGCAGTAGTTAAGGCAGTAACCCAGAGCTTTCCCAGAGTGTTGATGGAACCTTGCCTCTATGTGCTGCAAATGCTTCCCTTAGAAGGAAAAGGACCGCACATACCACCCTTCCCAGAGTCTGCAGAAGATTCAAAGATAAATCAGCCCTAATATTGGAAAGTAGCACCAGTCACTTCATTCTCCTCAGACCCAAATGGAGCAGTAATTTTACCTTTTGAAAGTTTCATTTACAACCATCCAGCTCTCTGTCTCTTATCAAAACATTTCATCAGAGTTTCGCATAGAGTAATTTTAATACTGCTTATCTGAACATCATTGTAGGCTAAATTATACAGCATACCCTGTATAACATTCCAGGTTTAAAATAGATTCATTTGCTAATAGCCTTCCTGTACAATCTAGCCCCCAAGTCCTAAACTCCTGCTGTCATCTCCCTTTAAAAACCTTTCTCCTAGTCTAGTTGACTTTCAAAGGTCATTTTAAAATAAATAGTCTCCAACCAAAGTATTCCACTGGAAAAATACTGGTTGCCACTTCTGCTAAACCATTCCATATTTATTTTAACTCCTTCACTGTTATTTATTTTACAGAATGTGTTGGGACTTATGTTGGTCACTCGATTAAACTCTTGGGGTCTAACAGCAGTGTGATTTTAAAGTGGGGTGAGCCGTACATGGACGATACAGGCTGTTCGGTATGGCTCTACACAAGTCGTCTGGAGAGCCTCAACCTAAGGAAAGAAGCCCATGTGTGCTTTTTTTAAATGCTCTGCTGTTGAGGGAAGCCCAGCGATGGTCTTGAGAGTAAGATTTAAGAAGTAAGCTGTGCAAGAGCACCTGCACACCAGCAAAGAAAGAAACAAAATAGCACAATACAAATTACTCTCTTCTTTTTATTCATCCTGGATGATGTTCCACCAAGAACCGAACCAAAAGTAATTTCCTTATCAGTTGAATATCAATGTGAATATCTTCGATTACACCACTCTGTCTTTAGTTGTTAGGGATGGGGTTGGGTCCATGTTCAATTCATAGTGATCCAGTGAGACAGACTTGAACATCCATTGTCGCCCTTGGTTTAGTTCTTGTCTCTCTTCCTGCTATTCTCTCTCTCTCTCTCTCTCTCTCTCACACACACACACACATACACACACTCTCTCACTTTCTCACCCTCCTGTCTCCTCTCTCTCCCTCTCTCTCTCAGTAGCACAATAAAAATGATTGTCAATTGTATAGGAGACTATGTTCAATTCCTCTTTCCCCACTGTACAATATCGATGATGCCTTAAGAAAGGATCCCAGATCTAAAAATGTCATGAGAATTGATCATCAAAGGCAAACATAATAGTTCCGTAAGAGCGTTGGACACGTCTTGGGGAACACAGCTGCATGTCTTTTGATAAGAAAAGAAGGAAGATGGACCTCCAGTTGCAGGGAAGAATGACTGAAAATGCTTTGGGGGACCCTCCAGGGTAGTGTGTTTGGGGGCATGCACCGAATGGCCCACATTGACCAGGCTTCTGGGTGTTTCCTGGGACTCAGCCTGCATGCTGTGGAGCACCGCGATACTGAATCCTGGAGAAGGCCCACAGCATGCTCCAGACGCCGCATCAAGGGGACCCAAGCTGGAACTCTGCTGGGCAATCTGGACTCTACCTCAGATACACTTGTAACTTGAAAATTATAGTGTCTGAGGAAGCAGAAGACAGCCGAACTAAGATTGGTGAACTTGTAGACAAACAAGGTCCCTGTATGCTTGCCCCATTAATGCCCTATGTGCTGTACTAAGGAATGTATTAATCCGGCAAACCTGTGATGAGCATTTTGCTTTATTTTGTTTTTATTAGTTCCTATTAGTGTGAATCTCAGAGGTGTTATGTCATTGGAGGGCACCCTCTTGAAGTTGTGTTTTTT
>NW_022105908.1:1139918-1141871 GCF_000313985.2 Echinops telfairi
TATATGTACACAGACCAATACCCTTAACCTTATATATTAATATATTTACATATGTGCATGCCTATATTTATACCTCTGTATATGGTGTCTGCCTCCAAGTTATTTCCTCTGATTCCTTTTATTTTCTCCTCTTGCCCCACTATCATGTTCACCCTTCATTTGGTTCTCAGTCATTCCTCTCAGCTACATTACATTTGATCAAACCCCACCAGGCCTTCTACACTCTCCTCGCCAGAAATCTTAGACCTCTTGTCCCAGAGTTTGTTGGCTCTCTGCTCCCCTTCCCCCATCTCCTCCTCTCCCGTGCTCCCCAACCCCAACTCCAACCCCAGAACAATCTGTCCCATAGCTTTCTCCTCAGGGTTGTTTATCCTGCCTATCTTACACAGAAAGACATAAAAATAAATAAGAAAAAAAGCACCTATAAATTGTTTCAGGTCTATCTGCTGACTTTTATGAATGTCTCCCAACCAGGTCTGATAAGGTGCCAAGTACTGCCCCACCCCCTGCCCTTACCCCAACCCTGCCCCTGCGGGAGTCAAAAGTCATTTTTCAGGATTCCTTGAGGACCTCATGACTTTGCTCCCCTTGCTGCGCTGTTATGAGTCCCCCCGCTGTGGGGGGAGGGATCAAACTGGACTCACTTTTCACACTGTCTCCAGTGTTGTCCGCCATAGTACTGTGAGCCAGTGAGGGGACGTCGTGTCTCATGTTGGGGCCAGCCCTATGGTCCTCTCTGAACATTGGCTGCTCAGAGCAGGAATATTGTATTGTCACTGAAGCTTGCTGGACCAGAATGAAGTTCTCTCTCTCTCTCTCTCTCTTTCTCTCTCTCTCTCTCTCTCTCATTCCCTCTTAGTTTGTGCCTGTGGTCAGGACAGACCGTCCACTCTCCCAGCCTATATCTTCAGTGTTGTCCTCTGTAGTACATTCTTCTAGGGAGGGGTCAACACAGTTTGGATTGGGGCTGGCCCTGCAGTCCTCAGAGGAAATTTTAAAGCAATAAATTCACCCATCAAAAAAGTAAAATGAACCAAAACCAATACTTTTACCCAATTAGAAATAGAATAGTTAAAATAAAATGGTTAAACAATGTTTAAGTCACCAGAATAAAGGAAATGATATTCTATCGGAAATAAATGAAGTAGAAGCTAACACAAAGAATCAACCAGGCTAAAAATTGTATCTCTGCAAGGATTAACAAAATTGATGAATCACTGGCAAATCTAACAAATGAAAAGGTCACGATGCAAATAACACAAATAAGAAATTAAATACAAAATGTTATGAGAAAACCCATTGAAATTAAAAGGATAACAAAATACGACAGAAAATTGTATCCCAACAAATTAGAAAACTAGAAGAAATAAATGTTTACAAACCCAGTATCTGCCCCCAAAATGTTTACAAACACAGTATCTGCCCAAACTAGCACACTCTGTGTAGAAATTTTGAACAGATGCATCACAAATGAAGAACCTGAACAGTTCATTTAAAAAAAATTCTTCAAATGACAATAAGAAAATCCTATCAGATGTCATCTCAAAATTTACTACCATCAAGTGAGTTCCACCCCATAGCAACCCTGGAAGACAAGGTAAAACTGCCTCTTTGGATTTCCAAGACTGTAAATCTTAACAGGAGTCGAAAACCCCATCTTTCTCCCATAGAGTGGGTGGGTGGTGGATTCAAACTTCTGACCTTGCAGTTACAGTCAATGCACGACCCACTACATAACAGGCCAGAGAAATTAAGGTAATAATCCCAGAAACTAAACAAGAAAACTCCTGAAATTAATAGGATTCAGCAAAGTGGCAGGGTAGAAGATCAACATGCAAAAAATCAGTTGGATTTCTTTACACTAAAAAGAGTACTCTTTGAAAAGGTGTCCAAAACCCATTAAGTGGGAAAGAGATAGTCTCTCTAACAAATAGTGCTGGCAAACCCAGACGT
>NW_022105908.1:1142957-1144404 GCF_000313985.2 Echinops telfairi
AAGGGAGACACTAGGAACGTCTCCTCCTCTCTGCTCCTTCACTTTCCTGCTTGCTGGGAACCTGTGCCTACCTCCAAGGGCAGCCCTATGTGGGCTGCCAACCGTGAGAGCTATCAGTGCCATGCCATGTTTCCACTGACCTTAGGTCCACCTGACTCTGTCTGTCATTTTCCTGCCACCTGCTGCACCCTCTGCATCATCAGCCTGATGTGGGTCTCCACAGCTGCACAGTTCCACAGCTCCACAGCTCCACAGCTCCATAGCTCCACAGCTGCACAGTTCCACAGCTCCACAGCTCCACAGCTCCACAGCTCCAGCTAGCATGGGACTTAAGTTGGACTGGGCTAGGGTGGATTCTTGATATGATTCCTTCTTGATATAAAGCTCATTTTTATACACATATAAGTGTCACTGGTTTTGTTTCTGTAGACAACCCACCCTAACACAGAAGGTTACCAGGGTTCAGAAGGAAAGAGTGTAGATCTCTAACTAGAAGTTAGGTACATATTAACTTGAGGTAAGGAAAAAGCGATATTCAATAAACGGAAAGTAAGCACAAAAATTATTAAAGCAAAAGACTACACTGGGAAGGGCTGCATGCAACAAAGGTGAATACTATTACAGACACAGCCTAGCAATCAGTAATAGCAACAAGCTACGTGTGTTTAAAAGATAGACACACAAGCTGAACAGGTGTGGGAAAGTGAATGGAAATGCACCCACTGGTCAATACAGGTTTGATAGAGGCTATTTCTGCATGTCTGTTTATATGTCTGAAAATATAGTCTTGAATGTAGTGGGGACAATGGGGCAAAGTAACGAAAACTTGTTAGCTGTAACCACATACCTTGAGGCAATGAGCCACTGGATCTGTGCAATCAGAGACATAGTCAGGGGGAAATCAGATATGATATAGTAGGGTGTTAGGTCCCATCTAGTTGGTTTCGACCCATAGAGACCCTAAGCACGATAGAATAAAGCTTGCCTAATGAGACCATGCAATGCTCATCATTGTTCCTGTGCTTGAGCTGATGGTGCAGCCCTGTGTCGATCCGTCTTCACTGCTTGACCGAGCATGACGTCCTTCTCAGAAATTGATTTCTACCCACTAGCCCAGGGCCTCCAGAGGAGTCCTTGTGGTGTAGTGGGTACGCCTTAGCCTGTCAACTGCAAGGTTGGTAGTTCAAAATCATCAGCCACTCCACAGAGTGGGGGTGGGGGGGCTTCTGCTCCTGTAAAAAGTTAAGCTTAGGAAACTCACAGGGGCAGGCCTATCCTGTCCTATAGGGTCTCTATGAGTGGACAATGACTGGGTGGCAATGAAGGCCCAGGGTCTCAACCTTGAAATAAATCACACACCAGGACATAAGTCGAAATAGAGTTACCTATAAAAAGTTAGACCCTGAGCTATGCTGCATGTGGATTAGAAGCAGAATTATTATGGTCC
>NW_022105908.1:1144972-1146828 GCF_000313985.2 Echinops telfairi
ATACAGAAATATGTTAAGTAGTAGCATTGTTAGAGAAGAAATGTGAAATGGTAGCAGAAATGTGAAATTAAATAAATCACACAAAAATATACATACACATATTATATATATTATATTATATATTATATTATATATATATTATATGTATGCTGGAATACTGCTGTCGCCTGGACCTTGAACTCTACGTATGTGTGAGAGACTGCAGTACGATGGTGTAAGAGTGGGTCAGATGCACAATCAAAGAAATCCTTCCAGAAACTTCTCAATAAAGATCTCTAAAAAAAAATCAACAAAATGTAAACAAGCAAAGAGAGAAATGGGCAAAGAAAAGAGCCCCAGGCAGTTAAATAATACTATATGAAATGATTCTCAGGCCCAGCAGTAGTCAGAAAAACTCAATTAAAAACAGCAATTAGGGAAAAAAACAGCAATTAGATACCAGATCTGGTCCATCAGATTTGCAAAGAATTAAATACTCTGATAACATCAAGGATGGGGAAAAGGCAACGTGCATACATTGCAAGTAGGAGTATAATTCGAAGCAATTAATTTGATATTAACTAGTTTAGCTAAAGATGTGTACATACAACACAACAGATTTGTTTTTCTAGTTTCCACCCTAGAGAAATTCTCCCTTATGTGTCCAAGGTAACATTTACAACTAAATTCTTTACAGCCCTGTTCCTAACAGTGAACATGCAGGCATGCTAACTTGAATGGATAGACAATTAAACAGTGGTTTATTTATAGCAAGATTTATATATCAAGTAAATTTAATCTGAATTTGCCTATCAACAAGGTTTTTTTTAAAAACCTTATAACTAGAATGGGTATATTATGATACAAAACAATGCTATGCATGCATTACAGAGATTAATATTAGTGTATGAATGTATCTCGAAGAAGGAAAAGGAGGGAAAGAGAAAAGGGAGTAGAATTTGAGCTTCTTCATAAAGACTTTTAAAAGTATACAAAGCAAAAATGGCAAAATATTAGCAATTCTTAAGCACAGTTATATTATTTGTTCTTTTCTGTACCTTGAGCATATCTTATAATTCAAAATATGTTTCAAATAATAAGAGTAAATAAAGACATTCTCAGGCCTGCAAATATTAAGAGAGTATATTCCTATAGACTCCTTCTGAAAAAACATACATGAATTTATGTACTTTAGTAAAAAAAGACAGAGGAGGTGGAAGAGGAGAAAAATAAATAGGCAACAGACAACAAATAACTTTAAAAATCACGTGAGAACTCTAAATAAATGGACAGTACAATGTATTATTACGGTTTTATGTTTTAAAACAAAGAAAGTTAAAATAGATAAAAATAAACGAATATGGGAAGGGGCAAGTGGGAAAAATGAGAACATGCTTATTAATGTGCTAAGGAGGAAGATAGAGATATTAAGTTTAAACTTTATCAGCAAAACAGATTTCAGTATGCATGTTAGAAGTTTTAGGATTGAAAAGCAATGCATAATTTCCAAAGCCATAGAAAGAACAAAAAGGAAGATTTTTAAAGGCTTTTTTAATTCAAAAAAAGACTGAATATCAAAAGCAAACCAAGCACAGAAAAAGCATAATAGAAAACACACACTATGTAAGTATCATACTAAATATGAGCAGATTTCCTTCACACATTAAAGACAAAGACTGTCAGATCTGATGAAGGGAAAAAATCATATTTACAAACCATATCTGCAGATCGGAATCAAATGATAAGAGAATGCTACTCTCATTCACTGCCAGTAGTTCAGG
The DNA here is from genome assembly GCF_000313985.2 of Echinops telfairi. NCBI lineage: Eukaryota > Metazoa > Chordata > Mammalia > Afrosoricida > Tenrecidae > Echinops > Echinops telfairi. Next base: position 1,146,733 of record NW_022105908.1, read on the forward strand.
CACATCAAGAAGAGTTGTATAATCACTACAATCATTTTTAAAACACTCTCTTCATTATTATACTCAAGTTGGGTGGTAGAGATTGGGGAACTAATA
>NW_022105908.1:1146928-1152266 GCF_000313985.2 Echinops telfairi
GCAACGCATAACCATGACACCGCTCGGACTCCTAAGAGAAGAGTGGATGAGGCAAATACAAGTAAAAGAACCAAACTAACATCCCTACTACCAGAAACCACCAAGAGACAGACACATGGGAGAAAGGTGATACAACAGCTCTAGTACTAACATCAGATAGAAGGAAACTCAGAAACGCTACAACCATGGAGAGGAAAATAAAAGTCATATATAATGACAATTGGTGACCACAGTCACTAATATTATTTGTAAATATAATCGCCAACAATGGAATTATATTAAATAAGTAGCCAGAATTTCATTGACTGATAGGTCAACATTTGATTGTTACCAGCCATTCTTCAATAGCCATCTATTTCTTTCCATCCTATAGCTGGTCTGTATTATATTATTTTCTATTGTTGGTCATTAAGGTCCTTTGTAATTTTTGGTAGTATAAGTAATAACTATTTTCCACGTGATATTTGATTTTTTGCATAGTTTACATTTGTCCTCAGCAGACAATGAGTATACAGCGTTAAATATATGTAGGTACAACATTATTTATCCTTCTGTGTGTTTAAATTAAGTCGTGGGATGAATGGCATGAAAATGTTTTCTATGCTTAGATAGGACCAGAAATTTCATTTAACAAATGTTTCTCTTAATTGATCATAATACCTGGAAGGAATAGTCAAATCTTGGCTCTTTCTTTCAACAACTGGGTAACGAGTTGCCTTGGTCCACATGGTACCTCAGGTCTGTATAGACACAGAGATGGAAAGACAGAAGCCCTCTCTTCGTAGAGACTGGATTTCTCAGAAGACAACATGGAAACAGCATGCACAACACAATTGACAATTGCTATGAGAAAGAAACCAAAATAATTGGACCCCGACTTTTTGGGTCTCAACCCCTTTTTTCATTTTTCCAAAGAAACAGGGTTAGAAGTTGTAAACTCAATTGGGTTGTTGGTAGTATTGATTGAATACCCAACACAAAAATAATTTTAAAATAGACTATTTGCATTCTTCCAAAGTGCTCTTCTCATCATTTTAATGTCTCTTGGTTTATTATCCTTTCTCAAATAGCCCCTTTGTGCCTAATGTGTAACCTTCCAAGTCTAAACCATCAAGGTAAATCCTTAGAAATACTTTATCTGTCTTTATGCCTTTCCCCTTCCAGAGACTAGTGACTGCCTACTGATAGCATGCAGGGTCACCCAATGCTTATTTGATATGTTGCTAATTAACTAGTTTCAGGAAATTCTAAGATCAAATCAGAAACTACAAAAAATAAAGACTCTCTGCCACAATTTTCACAGCGATAACACTTACTGATGATGGCAGATGATGGGAAAAACCAGCAGCGCCAACAATGGCTTCCCCATAAAACACCCTCTAAACTGTGGTCCAAGCACATTGATGTGCACGCTAGAAAAGGGCAGCTCTCTTCACATATGGGAAGAGGCATTTGCACACAATGAGGAAAAATGAATTAAACTTTAACTGAATATTATCACTTCCAGCATGTGGTTGGTTCATTGGCCATCGCTTAAAATTGGTGAGCAAATGTCAAGCAACCTCAAAGAAATGGTAATAGTCCCATCATATTCTGTAAAGTTAATGTACCTCAATTACCAACCAGCAAGTATTTCTGAGCAGAGGCCTTTGTGCTGGGGAGAGAGACAGTGGTAAGAGAAGTCTAAGCCTTGACCCCAAACCCTAGCAACATAGTTGGCTATAAAAAACAAAGCTAATGAACAATTAAACCACTCATCTGTCAGTCTGTCATGCTGAAATAAGTGGATTTTGCATTGCTATGAAGTTGGAAGTCGTGCCACTGGTATTTCAAATATCAGCAGGATCACTCAGGTTAGCCAGGTTTCAATGGAACTTCTGCACTAAGACAGAGTAGGAAGGCAAGCCTATTGACCTACTTTCAAAAACCTTATTTTTCAAAAGAACATTTGCCAACTTGCGTCTTTGGACATATCATCAGAAAGGCTAAACCGCTAGAAGAGGACCTCAGGGTTGGTGAAACAGAGGGCCAGAAAGAGATGAATTGGCACATAGTTAAAATAATAGACTCAACTATGCGGGTGATTGTGAGGATGGCGCTGGACTCAAAAAATTGTATTCTATTGTAAAGAATTTCATGAGTCAGGACTCCAAGGTCCACTAACAAAAAGAAATTAGATCTGAATGAAGTTATTAAATCTTGTGGCTTAAAAGCAGTAGGAAACCAGAAAGGAGAGAGTCCATTTGGTTTGAAGCGCTCGAGCTGTCTCCATGGAGGAGAGTGGGCTGAGATGGGTCAGGGAGCGTAGACAGAATTTTGGGAGGGAAGGAGGACTTTGAGGAGACCTCTCGAGCATCAAGTCGTAGAGGTGGCCATGAGCCTCAGAGACTTGAGCTCCGGAGTTTCTTGTGAGTCACATCCGAGTGCGATGACCACACTGTAGTGATGTTGTCTGCTTCATGTCAGTTTCCTTACGTGCCCAGAGCCCCTGAGGGCAGGGCTTGCACCTTTCCACCTCTGTCTCCATAAGACACAGCATGGAGTTGGGCCCACAGAAGAAGCTGAAACAAGACAAGTGTCTAGGAAGAGACAAGCACATGCTAAGTCCATGCTGCACAATATGGGATAACAAACGTGTGGGGTGAAAGTAGATGTTAGAGGACTTGGAAGACTAGTGTGGCCAAATAGCCAAGGACCAAAAAGAATGCATATCAAGGATGAATTCATTCGCAGTCAGAGTTCTACAAATGTCCCTGGATGTAAGTACGAGGAGGCAGAATAAGTAAGGTAGGATTCTGAAAGGTCTTCCTTGACTAGGCACAGAGGCAGTTGATAAGTCTCTTAGGGCTGTGAGGTCACAGGATGCCTATTTCATGGAGTTGATTCACACAAGCTTTATAAGCATTGTGTAAGGCGCAACATATTATAGGGCCATGTTTCACTCAATTTCTTATACATTTTGCAAGAACTCAGCAGAAATGTTCTATAACTCTAGTAGGCAATAGGAAGTTATTGTACATTCCTGTAAAGAGGGATCTTTTATAAATAAGATGGGGTTTGTTACTGGTTATCAGCTTCAAAAATGACTTTGGCTTGTCTTACACAATTTGCCATTTTGGTCCCCTGGTTTGATACCTGAATGCAAGTTATTTTTGAATGGGGGTAGTAGGCATTTAGTAGTAAATTTCTGGCCTCCGTGCAAGAGAATAGGTTCAATTTCCCGTAAGGTCATCTCATGCACAGTTACTGCCCGTCAGTAGAGTCCATGCTCCTGTGCTACTGAGTAGATTTCAGCGGGGCTCCAGAATAAGAAAGACTCGGGTAAAAGGCCTGGCAAACTGCTTCCATACAGCATTTCTTTCTATTGTGTAAAAGGATTCCATGAGCCAGGGGTAAATTCAACACTAGCTAGCACAACAACAATGATCCCTGGGTTGGGATTAGAAAGCATTCCTGAATGTTCTAGGTTAGAAATTAGAGGCCTAATAATATCCAGCCACTCCTGTTCTCAGTGGTGGTGGTGGTGACGGTGGGCGAAGTGTCTGGCAGTCTGTCTTGTTCGGTAGGAATGCTTTGGGCTGCAGCTCATTAAGGGCAGTGCCGACAAACACGTGCACCTGGGTCATCTGCACAAGGTCTGCTGAAGCAGATCACAGCCTCTAGAGCAGTGGTCTCAACCTTCCTCATGCCACAACCCTTTGATACAGTTACTCATGTGGTGGTGACGCCCAACCATAAAATTGTTTTCGTTGCTACTTCATAACTGTAATTTTGCTACTGCTATGAGTCACAATGTAAATATCTGATATGCGGGATGTATTTTCATCATGACAAATAGAACATCATTAAAGCATAGTGATTAATCACAAAAACAATATGCAATTATATATTGTGAAATATTTATTTCTAATGACAAATAAATGACATTTTGTCTGGAAGCATGGTGTAACATGGCTAACAGTCTTCAAGCAAGGTACTCATATGTGGGCGTATCTGCATGTGGGCAGACCCACCTGGAGACTGATAGAGGAGCAGTATCTCGGTTCCTAAGACCATCGGATGGATATATGTGTTTTCCGATGGTCTTAGGCAATCCTTGTGAAAGGGCAGTTCGACCCCCTCCCCAAAGGGTCGCGTCCCACAGGTTGAGAACCACTGCTCTAGACTCCCGAGCATAGGGCTGAAGCTGGAGGAAGCACAGTTGAGAGGACAAGTACAAAGACTTGTGGTCAGGCACTGGTCCCACCTAGCTGTGGCCTGCCTGGGCTTTAGAGAGCGGCAGAGAATTCCAGCCTCACCGTACAAAGGCCAGGGTGGGGCTGAATCACGATTTATGTACATACCTTTCTTTAGTCTAGACTCAACTCCTCTTTTAAAAACAATTCCTTTGATAAAGCTCATCTTGCAATGCATGCATCTGGCACATGGACTCACAAGCTGGACCCTCAGGGCATATCAGTTACATTTTATTAAAGAGCCTCTTTCGTCCACAGTCAGAAACTCAAGGACATTGCAGTCAAGGCACTGTTTGCCCATCAAAACCAACAGAGAACACATCCTCATTTCCACTCCGGTCTCCTAATCTCAAGCCTGAGTCCAAAGGGCCTTTGACTCCCTTACCTGAGCGTCCTGCTGATGCAGGTACTACATTGAAAGACAGTAGATTCTCTTACTGAAAGGTGCTCCTTTGAGGGTGTCTGTTCCAGAAGAGGCCCCTTCCTTGAAAAGGTGCCATGCCCCCTTTCCAGATAAAAATCAAAACCATACCAGACATAGATTTATAAACAAATTTCAGCTAAGCCAAACAAGGGTTTTCCATTAGAGATAAAAGTAGCGATGTAGCTTTTCCACATCTGTCTGGCTCTGGGCCAGTTCTGCTTGGATGGGCAGGCAAAAGGCCTGGCAGGATCCTCTTAGGTAGACATGTGCCTGCACTCTGTGTTAGCGCTTGTATTCTGAGTGTTCTGTTTGCAGAAGGCTAGGGGCAACGGGGAAAACCCAAACTCCATGTGCAGAGTCCCCGTGTGGCTTAAGCTTCCATTGCCTACCTTCGGACTGTTAACCAGGGATGAGCGCAGTCTTGCCATCAGAGTGCTTTGAAAAGTAGTCTACATCCACCCCTGCCAGCAGGGCAGGAACGGGGCAACCTCCCTTGGGGCTTGCCTGGGGTGAGCTTGATAGAGGCTGCTGTACTGGGGTCTCAGAGTCAGGAGTCACACTCTGACTGCCTTGGTGAGAAGGCCCTGGCTCAATCATGTGAGCTCTTCTGTCTCACATAATGTATGTGTCCCAGTCATGTCCTGTTCCCACTTCTGTAGTCTCCCCTGACACCGTGATG
>NW_022105908.1:1152366-1154053 GCF_000313985.2 Echinops telfairi
ACTGATCTGCCACCAATCATGCTTTTGTGACAGTTTTCTTTGCCCTAAGTCTCTGAATCTCAACAAACCAGTGGGCACCATTATGACGTCGTTCTAAGGGTGTCTTTCCTTAGATGATAGGTCTTTGTCTTTTCTTTGTCCTCTTTAAGACTTAATAGATGTGTTCCTTAAATTCTATTTGAGATTTCGGATCTCTTTTGTACCCTTCGCACCTTCCATAGCAAAGCACCTGAAGAAACCACCTGGGAGTTGGCCTACCGCTACAATCTGGAAGATAATTTTCTGAGTAGAAATGTCAAAGTCACACAACTTTCTGTCGACACAGCTACCAGGCAATTTGAGGACAAATGATTATGTATTTCCTAACTTTTTATTGAAGTGCAATTTCCTTACAATAAAATGGAACCATGTAAGAGAACAGGTGGATGTGTTTTGACAAAGGTATACTTGTTTCACCAGCATATTGAAGACATAGAACATTTCCATCGCCTTAGCTAAATCCTCATTCCCCTTGCCCTTGAGCCCGGCAAGCACAGGTCTACTTCCTGTCCCTATAGACTATAGTGCCTTTGTTGGAATTCCATGAAAATGGAATCACACAGTATGCACCCTTTAAAAGCATGGCTTCTTTGTCATTGTTAGCTGCAGCCAGGCCTGGCCATGTACAGTAAAATGAAATGTTGCCTGTCCCTGCACTATCCACATAATTTTTTGCATAGCAGGCCAGTGGGATTCATGGGGTTTTCACTTTTTCAGAAAACCAATTTTCTGAAGTAAATCACCAGGCTTAGTCTAGATGCTCCATTGAAACCTATTCAGCATGCAAGTCTTCAGTGACAAATAGGTGGCGACTGTACATGAAGTGCATTGGCTGGAAACAGACTTGAGTTTCCTGCAGGGAAGGCAAGAATTCTAACCACTAACCACTGCCAGTGTTCCTGCCTATTATAAAATAGTTGGTTCCCTTTTCACTTCTTTATAGTGGTTTGTTTGTTTGTTTGTTTGTTTGTTTAATGGTGTGGTCATTCCATCATTTGCACCTGCACTCTCCATCGGCGTTTCCAGTTTGGGGCTGTTATTGAATAAAGTTTCTATGACCTTCCATGTGTTAGGCTTAATGTGCATGCATTTACATTTCTTTTGAATTCTACATAGAGTTGAATTGCTGAGTAGTGTAAGAGTAAGGAGCCCTGGCAGTGCTGTGGTTAAGTCTTCAGCTACTAACCAAAATGTGGTAGTTCCAACCTGTCAGTCATTCTAGGGGAGAAAGAGATGGTGGTCTACTCTATAATGATTTCATACTTGGAAACTGACCTGGGGGGCAGGTCTACTCTGTCCTATAGGGTCACTATAAGTCACAATTGTCTTGACAGAGATGTATTTGGGTGTTTGGACTGTATTTGACTTAAGAACAGCCAAATCCTTATCCACTGTGGATGTACCATTTTGCATTCCCACCATCATTATAGAAGAATTTCAGTAGCTCCACATACTTATCAACACCTGGAATTAATAGACCGTTACATTTTATCTTGTAGTTCTTTTTTATCATTTTATTAAGGGCTCATACAACTCTGATCACAATCCATACATACATCAATTGTGTAAAGTACATTTGTACATTCATTGCCCTCATCATTCTCAAAACATTTGCTCTCCACTTAAGCCCCTGGCATCAGCTCCTCAT
>NW_022105908.1:1154317-1156579 GCF_000313985.2 Echinops telfairi
CCCCTAGACCAGAGGGTGTACACTGGTACAGATAGGAACTGGAAACACAGGGAATCCAGGGCGGAGGATCCCTTCAGGACCAGTGATGCGAGTGGTGATATCTTGTAGTTCTTGGGTAGCACTCAGTTAAGAGCTTAGCTCCTAAAGGGTAGTAGTTCAAATTCACCCAGAGGCGCCTCAGGAGAAAGGCTTAGTGATCGACTTCAGGGAAAGCCTCATTGAAAACCCCAGTTCTACTCTGACACTTCGTGTCTCCGTGAGTTGGAATCAAAGTGACAGCAACCGGTTTGCTTTGTGTTTTTATTTCAATGGATCTTATTTCAATATTTTAATTTTATTTGCCTGATAACTAATAATGGTGAGCATATTTTTATATTCTTACTGACCTTCATGAAGCTGCTTTCGTGGCCTGTCTAAATCTTTGAGACGGATCACTTTTAATGGCAAATCTACTTGGGATCTTGAGTTTGACTCTGGGCTGTGTGCTTCAGGAAGCAGTTCGAGATCTCTCCAGGTGTCGGTGGCTTACTTTGAGGGCCAGGAAAAACAGCTAGATTATCCACACGGCTGTGTTTCTCGTCCAAAGACTAGAAGACCATAGTCTCCGTTTCTTCACAGCCAAGACGGGCCTTCATCCCAGGACAGAATGCAAAGAAACAGTCACAGAATATTACAATGTGATGAACCGGTTCTTTGTTATGTTCAGATACTGAGAGTGTCCCAAGGGCAGAATTATATCGTCATTTAATAACATCAAAGGAGCGAGTCCTATGAGACCTGAATTGCTCTGTGTGCAAGTATCTCTTACTGGTTCCATGATAACAATGTCCTCCCTGCCATTTGGAACGTTGATGTGGGTCTTTTCCTTCATATGCATTATTTGTATTTTTGTCTTTGTACTGTTATGATTTTATCCTTACCACTTTAGCACAATTTTGTTTTTTATTATTTTCTGTTGGGTCTCCCAGCTGTGAAGCACAGGAGGAGTGGATGCTTAATGATAATAACTGATTCAAGGAGATAGACGGGGTGAAGGGGTGGGGGCAGGGGATAGAGAGGGAAAGGGGATTTGGAGAATAAATAAAGAAGGCAGGAATGGGGAGGGAGCACCAGAACGGACTGTAGTCGCATAACTCATGTTAAAGGTGATGTAAACATGGGGGCATGGAATGCTCTAAAACTGATGTGGTCATGATTGTACAATTCTCTTTGATATAATCAAATGATTGAACTCTTAAATCGTATGCTATGTAAACTACGTGCCAATAAAATGTTGGGGGCGGGGGACAACCGAGGACCAAGTCTTCAGAGTTTGGAAAATCAACATTTAGTCTGTCTCTAACTTTACGGGAAATCCCCTGGAACTAAGAATTGGGCTCGTTGCTTGGTTTTCTCTGTGACTCTAGGGCATGTTCATGGGGCAGGGAGAGTCCGCTGGCAGAAGTCTCACCTGCAGAGAGGGAGAGTCAGCTTGATTCTCAGTCAATGCACCTCACGTGTGGCCATCGTGTGTTGCAGGACTGCTGAGCAGATTTCAGCAGAACTTCTAGACTAAGACACATGAGCAATACGGGCCCAGTATCCGCTCCTGAATATCAGCCGGTGGAAGCCCTCGGCATCCCACGGCTGGACCCACAAGAGACTGGGCCCAGTGCTGGACGGAGCAGCACTGTGTTCTGCTGTGTGGAGTCTCCATGCATCACAGACTGACTACTGGCACCTAACCATGCCAACAGGCCGTGCCCAGGCCCACCACAGGCATTCAAGTGGACAATGAGGGAAGGGTCATCGGAAGAATGCAGAGGGGGGCTTCTGAGTCCGGGCTTCGGCCAGGGGAAGCCAAGGCACCCTGCTTTTGCAGGTGCGTTCTCTAAGATCAGAGCCCAGCAGGCTCCATGCCTGCTGTACACAGAACAGCGACTGCTCTAAACATTGCCATGCAAATTGCATTTTCCCTCCCGTCCACAGAAAGAGTTTTGTAAACCGACGAGTACTCAGGGCCAGGATATGCTTCTCCACAATTCCCACGTGCCAGTCCCGCGGGTGTTGATGTTTATAGAAGGCTGGTTAACCTTGCACAGGACCTGTGAGCACCTGACCGTGTGTGCCATTCAAGGCTGTGGAGGCAGCATGTGCGGGGATGCAGCGTGCACAACCATGGCTTGTGTGCAGGGCCGGCGCGGTCCTCAGGCCAGGCTTGCACGGCCTCGGTCCCCTGATTGCTCGACCACAGCCCGGGGCTTCACTTTCCCTGAACAACTC
>NW_022105908.1:1158478-1246427 GCF_000313985.2 Echinops telfairi
AAAGACCGACCCTGAAAAAGGACATCAGGCTTGGTAAAGTAGAAGGCAGCGACACGAGGAAGGCCCTTGGCAAGGTGGACTGACCCGTGACTACACCGACGGCCCAGGCACAGGAACGGTTGTGAGGGTGGTGCAGGAGGAGAAAGCAGAGTTTCCTTCTGCTGTGTAGACGCTGCTAAGGGTCAGAACCAACCCAACAGCTCCTAACAACAAAAACGGTCTCTACCCGAGGATGGCACACTTTTGAGATGTAAAAGCCAATCCTATCCCTCACGAAAATTCAAAAATTATTTGAAAGTCACAAATGTATTTTTACAAATGAATGAAGGCACCATTATCGGAATAACATCCTTTAAAATCTTTTCTGTTTTACTGCAGAACCAAATGGAGGTACTGATGGAGCCCCAGATGGCTCAGGAGCCACGGTGTTCCGACCCCCAAGCTTTGCCAAACATTATAATAGTCTCTGAGAATACAGAGATGAATAAGCCGTGGTCCCTGCCTGTTGGGCTTATTTATGTGTCTTTTGTTCTGAAAGTTTCCAGTTGCCTTTTGAATAAACCACCCCTTTCCAGGGATATCTTTCAAGCGGAAGTGCTACCAAAGTAAACTGGATCTAGAAGGTTCTGATCAGGAATTAGGGGAACTGCGCATGAGTTGGAGGACAGAGGTCTGAGGTTCTGGCAGAGTAGAACTCAGAACAATGAGAAATGTGGGCCAAAAACAAAAATCAAGACAGGCCAGTGGTTTACCATCATCAAACCTTCCAGTAGATATTTAATGCCACGCAGGCCAGCACTGGTGCAAGATGTTTCCAGTTCATTTCAAACCATGGGGACTTCATGTGTGTCAGAATAGAACTGCGCTCTGGGGCATTTTCTATTCCATATGGCTGATTTTTTAGAAGTAAATTACCAGGCCTTTCTTCCTACAGGCCCTTGAGTAGACTTGAATTTCTAACTTTACAGCGAACAATTGAGTACGTGAACGTTTGTACCACTAACAAGCTCATAGCATCAGTTAGTCCGGTGAATTTGCTGCACACAGAAGCAGACATATACAAGCATGGGCATTTTGTCTAGCGACACTCAGCTATGTACAGGAACGAACTTTATATTAAGAAGCAACTTTGCATCAAGAAAGCACCCTGTCCAACTCAATTCCACACATCTGAAGCTAGCCAGGCCCTCGTCGGACTCACAGACTTACAAGCTAACGACTCAGCAAGGTGAAGCAGGAAGAAGGGACCTCATAGGCCAGTGGGGGCAGGATTGTGTGGATCCAAGGTCGGGGAAACTTGGCAGGACACCAACAACTCTCCTCCGGGTTGGCGGCCCACATGGAATCCCCGCTGGCATCAGATAGAGAGTCCCAGTGAGGAGGATGGTGAAGTGACAGTGAGAGAAGCAGTTTGAGTGTCCCTCGCTCGCATACAAAAGGCCACAATCCCAAGGAGATGTCATCAAGCTACCAGTTGTTGACAGAATTGACCATACCCCTAGCCAGAAGTATCTAGTTGAAATAAAATCATCCAATTCCCACAATGGCATATAGCAGGTGATCAATAAATGTTTGAATTCTTGTGTGATTTTAAGTTGCTGCAGGACGCAAATCGCACATGAATGGCCTTACTAATGTTTGTTTCTTACATAAATTATGTCTCAAACAGCAGGTATACCTCAACCAGACACTTGTGCAAATAATTGGATCACGAAGGGAAGCCCAGAAGCACACCAGCCTGTGTGATCATAAGGTGTCAACCGGACGAGGGATCAGAAGTTCAAAAACAAGCAACCAAATAGATGTGAAGGGGTGTGGATGTAGTGCAGACCCAAAACAGACCTGTAAGCTAATTGGACAGTTCCTCTCAGAAGAGCTGCACAAAGGGATGATAAATTCAGGGTGCGGTAGAGCACTGATGAAACACATCACCATCATCCTCTGCTTCTTTAATATTTCCTCCCCTTACTATTTTTTTTAACATTTTATTGGGGGCTCATACAACTCTTATCACAATCCATACATGCATCCATTGTGTCAATCACATTTGTTGCCATCATCATTCTCAAAACATTTGCTTTCTGCTTGAGCCCTTAGCATCAGCTGCTCATTTTTCCCCTCCCTCCCCGTTCTCCCCTCCCTCATAAACCCTCGATAATGTATAAATTATTATTATTTTGTCATATCTTACACTGTCTGACATCTCCCTTCACCCATTCTGTTGTCCATCCCCCAGGGAGGAGGTTATATATAGATCCTTATATAATCAGTTCTCCCTTTCCACCCCACCCTACCAGTATTGCCACTCTCAGCATGGTCCTGAAGGGATCAGCTGTCCTGGATTCCCTGTGTTTCAAGTTCCTATCTATACCAGTGTACATCCTCTGGTCTAGCCAGATTTGTAAAGTAGAACTGGGATCATGATAGTGGGGTGGGGGCATGGGAGGAAGGAAGCATTTAGGAACTAGAAGAAAGTTGTATGTTTCATTGTTGCTACACTGCACTCTGACTGGCTCATCTCCTCCCTGTGACCCTTCGGTAAGGGAATGTCCTGTTGCCTACAGATTGGCTTTGGGTCCCCACTCTGCACTCCCCCTCATTCACAATGATATGATTTTTTTGTTGGTTGATGCCTGTTACCTGATCCCATTGACACCTCATGATCACACAGGCTGGTGTGCTTCTTCCATGTGGGCTTTGTTTCTTCTGAGCTAGATGGCTACTTGTTTACCTTCAAGCCTTTAAGACCCCAGATGCTATATCTTTTGATAGCCGGGCTCCATCAGCTTTCTTCACCACATTTGCTTATGCACCCACTTTGTCTTCAGTGATCCTGTCAGGAAGGTGAGCATCATGGAATGCCAGTTTAACAGAACGAAGTATGCTTGCATTGAGGGAGTACTTGAGTTCCTCCTCTTACTATTTAGGCTTATGTTTTACCTCATTAATATTGTTAGATCTACGTATGTTCATTTGTACAACTAAGGTCATTTGATGCAGGAATGCCAGGATGGATGACCCTTCAGAAACACTAATGGGAGTGATGATTCGCTGAGGGGGGAGGGGGAGCTGATAGCAATGACGACTGCATACCCCACTCAAGGGGAGCAAATAACAGAATTGTAGGTGAATGGATACATTGGATGGGGTAAGATAAGGTCATATATATATAATGGTTCCAGGGAGAAGGGCGGGGGAGGGGAGGGATAAAGGGGAGCTGATATGAAAGAGTTCAAAAAGAAAGAAATATTTTGAAACTGATTTTAGTAGCAATTGTACAATTATGCTCGATTCGTTTGAATTATGGAATGTTATGACATCTGGAATATCTCCCAATAAAATATTAATAAAAATTAATAAAATATATATCAATTAAAAATACAATGAAAGAAGGAAAGCCTAAAGATGACAGGAAATGTGGGGGTTCACCAGCCCTGACTTGACCATTCTGACAAGATGCTCCCAAAGAACAGGGATTTCAGCATTTTGAAGGGCAATAGAAAGTCAAAGAACGAACAAAAATCACACACTCTGCCCGAGTCAATTCTGACTCCTAGTGAGCCTACAGGACAGAGGAGAACTGCCCTTGCGGTTCTGCGACTTCTCTATAGGAGTCGAGCGCCTCCTCCTGCTCCCTGGGAGAGGCCGGTGGTTTGGAGCTGCTGGCTCACCGGTTAGCAGCCCACACGTAGCCCACCATGCCCCCTGAGCTAGCTTTGCTGAATTCAGATGGCGCAGTAGACGTCATTTTGCAAAATGGAAACCCATGCTTCAGGATTGGACCTTGAAAGCAGCATGCTCAGTCACATAAATCAGTTACCAACAATCACAGATATCTTTATTATCTCACTTACGCAAAATATCCAGAATAAGAATGTTCATAGAGACCAAAGTTTCTAAGTGGTACCACGGCTGGAAGACGAGGACACGGGCGTTATTACCTAAGGGAGACTGAGTTTCTCCTCAGGATGGATGATGAGAAAATTTGGAAATAAATAGTGGTGATGATTGTTCAACAGTGTGAATGAAATTAATATTGTGAAATGTATATGTGAAAATGATTGAAGTGGCAAATATTTTGTTAGAAAAGGATGATTTTTTAAAATATAAATCCAAATAACCTTTCCCCGCTTAGATCACCTCTCCTATATTCACATGTGGGTACAAACCCGTTTACACAGATATTTTCTTTCATGGAATAAGAACTGAAGAAGAAGAGAAAACATACTTGGGGGAAATAAGCCCTGGCCTAGGGGAGGTCAGACAACATTATTCCTCATTCAAAATCTCTGCGGAGCTCTCCCTATTACATTCCAGGAAGGAAAGTGTGGCTTGTAAATGTCAGTCACCCCAATCTCTGTCAGCAGATCAGCAGTTCAAGCTCTGCCTGGGGCCCCGCAGGAGCCAGGACGTGAAGAAAGTGACCTTACACCCAACGTCGCATGCAAGTCATTCTGCCCACGCCAGTTTGACTCCGAGTAAGACTGGGATAAAGGGGATTCTTGGAAAGCTATATGAATTTACCTTGGAGAATGAAGCTTTTCGAGGGCCCTAGATTTTATGAGTGAACCATTCCATTCCCCAGCCCTGCAGTTTCACACCTCCATCGGCTCTCGGCATATCAACAAAACCTCCTAGGATTTGATGGGAAAATAGTGCTAAGTCTCACGTTGTTTCAGGAATTTCCCAATATGCACTAAATTAACTTTGGGGCCAGATGAGGCCGGGTGGTAGGAAATCGCTCCATTGGACACAGATGGCAGCCCTAATGTTCCCAACAGCTGTTGCACACACTTGAAATCAGATTGGGATTAGCACTTACCTTCAGCGTGGTCACACCCGGATGGGGTGGCTTCTCTGTAATATACACCGAGCTTAGCTTATATCTCTGAAACCACACGATATCGCAGGCCTTGGGAACATTTGATCCAGGAAATATGAACCTGGGAAGAAATCATAAAGCATCAGGTACACGTTAAGCAGGAATTTATCTGCTTTGTGTCTGACTCGGCCTCACGTCCATCCAGCTTTTGTCTGACTGAGTGAAATATTTATAGTCAAGCTGCTTTCCAAGGCAGAGTTACAGGGCTACTCAGGTTTGGTGTGAAATGTCTGTGCCCGGTGAGCACCTGCTGAAACCGAAATTCCAAGTGCAACCAGACCTAAGCTCACCTGTTTGAACGCCGATATCAGAATGGTGACCAAAGCAGAATTTACAAAGACATCCATTCGGTGTCTCAGTGTAACTAGTTATTAGCAAGTCCATCAAGTCTGTGACCAATTGAAACTCCCAAAGACCCATTTTGTCTTGGGTGGGAAGCAGGAGCCCATTTGCAACCCCCGTTAGTAATCCCGTTGCACAACCTGCTTCTGGAATTCTCCTCAGGGGTATTTTCAGAGCTTGTGGGTTAGTCTTTCAACCATACTTACTACTGTATCCTTGGTGGTAAATTTGATTTTTAGACATAAGCAAAGACTAGTCAGACCCAGACCCAATGATTTGAGGGGGATCAAATTGGGTGATACCAATACACCTATGTCAAAATGAGGTGTGACTTTTAATTAGTAGGGCAGATTTCCTTTTATGGCTTAAACATATGGTATGGTCTTAAGGGCATTCCAAAATGTTTCTTGACATTTTAACAGCATCAACATGGTAAAATCTGTAATACCTAAATTCTAGAATGTTTGTTTAGATTTAATCGATCACACCACCCAATATTATAGTTTTTATATAACCCTAATGATGGCAAGTTGGTTAAGCAGAAATACATAAGCAACTCTGAATTACTGATGTCTAGCTTCAACATTCTTCACATTTTCTCTTGCTTTTCAGGAAGTCTTATTAAAGATCTACTAACCCACTTTAAATTTTGGTCAAAAGAGCAATGACCTAAACGCAACAGCAGTTAAATGCTTCAAGGCTAGTAAGGTGACTCCACGGCTGGGGATCTGAGACTTCACTCTTCGTGCGCACACATGCAGCTTTAGCCTGTGTCCAAGCAGCAGACATGCTCACAAGCCAGTTGGTAGATAAGGAAGATGGGAGGGAAATATTTTTCTTTCAAAGATATGGCGTGGTAGTTGCATACCCTACTTTGTCCCTTCTGTTTAAGTATCCTAGGCAGAACTTTGCTTCAAAAAATTCTGGAAGCCTAGTTTGACATCCAATCATGAACTCAGATAAAACCTGTGGATTTCACATAAAAGCTAAAAGGGAGGATGCACCTGGGGGACTATAAGCCATCTCTGGTGACATTTTGTTTAATGTGATAGATGGCTTCAGTTGTGTCTTAAGGAATTAGATAGGGGAGGGGACATGTTCAGGAAGAGATAGGATAAGCAACAGAGGTGAGCCAGTTGTGAGATGATAGCATGATCTGAGCAGGCATCTGGCTGAGGTCAGAAATGAGAGGGTGAGAATAGATGTGTGGAATCACGAAGCTTTCTTTGTGAAACCCCAAAATCGTGGAACTGAAAGTAATGGTTTTTGCCGGGATGGACATTAAAAAAAACGTCCACACTGAGTGCCATCAGGTCAATTCTGGCTCATAGTGACTTGCCTCTGTGGGTTTCTGAGACTGTCACTCTTTACAGGACTAGAAACTCCATCTTTCTCCAAGGATCAGCTTTCTCCCAAGACTGCTGACCTTGCAGTTAGCAGCCCAGCACCTAACCACTGTGCCGCTCGCACTCATGGTCCCGATGGATGGACATGCTCTATTGGGATTTAGATGATGGGGTGGGGGGGGGAGAAGCCACCTCAGAAAGCAAAAGTCCTGTGAAACAGCTTGCGTGGCTTAAGCGAAAGGTCGCAGCCAAATTCACCAGCAGCTCTGAGAAAGATGAGACTGGATGCCATAAGGATGGACCGTCTCAGAGAGCCATCTAGGGTCGCCATGAGTCGGACTCACCTGGATGGCAATGGGGTTTTGCTTTGTTTTACCTGTGGGTGAGTTGTTGAGCTGGCTCTGCTTCATGGTGGTACCCTGTGCAGCAAAACAAAACATTGCTTGGCCTTGTGTCATCTTCTTGACTGTTGGCAAGTTTGAGCCCACTGGTGTCGCTATGGTCTCAGCCCCTCAGAGCCCAGGGAGCCCTGGTTTTCTCTGGCACTCTGTTTCACTCTCTTTTCCAGCCACTGGCCTTTCTGGATGCCGTATCCAAAGTAAGCGCAACAAGATCTTGCCATCCTTGAGTCTCAGGAGTATTCTCGTTGTCTTTCTTCTAACACTGACTGTTCATGCTTCGGGCTGTGGTGGTATCCTGCAATTCAAATACATCACTTCTTCTGTCTTCGCTTTTGACTGTTCAGCTTTGCCTGCATAGGAGGCGATTGGAAGGACCGTGGGTTGGGTCAGGAGCCGCTAAGTCGTGAAAGTGGTAGCTTGGCTTTTCAAAACCTAAAAGGGGTTCTCGGCAGCAGCTGGGTCCATGTAACAGGTCACGTGACTTCTTGCCTGCTGCTTCCATGGACATCGATGATTATCCACGTGAGATTCAATCACTGACAACTAAAAGCTGGGCCTCCCACTGCACAAAAATATTCCCAGTGTGAAAATGGTAACCTTCCATGCCTTGCGGGGCAGAAGTCCATTTTAACAAGTTTATTTTTAGCAAATGGTAACAGATCAAGGAGTGATCACTGTTAAGGTAGAGAATAATTTAATAGCATGTGGGATTACTAGAAAACAAGTTGGAGGGAATCATTAACCTCCCAATAGTACTGATGTGGACATTGTTTTAGAGTTAGCACTCTAATCATGCCACAAAGTGAAAAGAGTATTACATTTCAAGTCAAGACATTTCACGGCATCTGCTCCCACCATCACATTACGTGAATTGAAACCAGCCAGCCACACGACCAGGTTTTCTTCCTGAAAGGAAGTCCTCCCGCCCCAGTACTATGGAACCTACGAGCAAACCCTTCCTGCTGCCACGATCATCCAAATCCAATTGCACCCAAAGGCCCAGCGCGTCTTCTGGGCTGGAGACTTGTGCTTCTCAAACAGGAAGCATTTCTCCGAGATCTCACAACAAAGCTCTAATTTCTCTCCTGCCACATAAAGATCCGACTTTCTGCCTTAGAGAATTGAAAACATTGTGAAAAAAATTTAAGTCTAAAACATGCTTTTAAATTTTTGATGACTGTTAGTAACTAATAAGCAACTGTCCTTGTCAATAATCCCCCTCATGACCTGCCCTCCTGTGTGTCAGAGCAGAGCTGTGCCCCAGAGTGCTTTCTGTGGCTGACTCTGGGAAAGATCACGTGGCCATTTCTCTAAGATGCTGCTGAGTGGACTTGAACTGCAAACCTTTCCATTAGCTGCCAAGTATGTTCACCATTTGCACCACCAAGAGAGTCAAATTTTATTAGTAAAATTCTCTTCAACTTACTGAAAATTAAATTAATAATTAAAAGACTGAGAGATGAATAATAGATTTTAGTAAATGAAAATGGGAGAAGAAATCAATTAAAATAAAGTAATATAGTAAATGTAATATTAAAGATTCTTTTATTCTTCTGTATTATTATAAAGAAATAAAACAACTCCAAGAAATGTCAAAAATGATAGAACAGACACCCATCAATTCACCATGAATAAATTCTAACTTCTAACCATATTTGCTGCAGAATATTTGAGAGGCTCTTTCTAACACCACCTCCTTTCTCTAGAGCTCATCGGTGTTTCCAATTGGGTATGGAGTAAGCAGGACTCCAAATAAGTATTTTATCTTTGACTGCAATTATTTTATCACTAAAGCATACTTTAAAAAGCTTAATGATTGCCACTGGAGTAATCGCACACAGACTGTATACCTTCCTGACCATTTAAGGTACGTATGAAAGAAAAGGGAGTAAAGATGGTGCAGGAGACACGTCAGCGTCAGTCTGTCCTACGGAAGGTGGCTGGAAGTCAACATCCTACTGTGCTGAACAAAAGGGCCAACAAAAGACAGAAAGAGAAATACTTAGCACAGAAAGAGAAAATAAAGGGTTAAGTTAGAAAGCATAAAAAATTTTAAAACAGATTGAAATCATAGAAATAAAACCAACCCTCCTTTATGGCAATAAAAGTCAATGGATTAAGGAGTTCCTTCACCCCATCTCCACAACAAAAGTGTAACAAAACTCACACATAAAGTAAACAAAACCGGACTGTACTGTTTACAGGCACACACTGTAAAGTGTTGACACACAAACAAACACACTTTAAGGGGGATCATTTGAGACACACTCAAGTAAAAAATAAAAAGGACAAATGTAACTATAGTATTACCGTATTGAGTGAAATCCCAGACAAAAATGTTAACAGTAAGAGTGTGTTTTCACACTGATAAGGAATACAAGTAATAATAAAGATGAAGGTCCTGAAACTTCATATGCCAGACAATTTTATGAGACAAAACAGAACATTACAGGAGCCCTGGTGGGGCAGTGGGCTACACACAGGCTGCTAGCCCTTGGTGGGGTTTGGGAAGAGCCCGGTTGTACCATGGGATAAAGATGAACCTGTCTGCCTCTGTGAAGATTTACAGGCTCAGGGATGCAAAGAGCAGTTCCACTCTCCCCCATGGGATGAGTATGAGTCAGGGTCGACTACACAGTAGTGAGTTTTTGGATTTTGGTTTTTAATTAAAATTATAAGGAGAAATTGGCAAAAATGCAGTAGTGACAAATCGGTTACAAGTATCTTCATCAGTTCTTGACAGATTAGCTTTGTATGTATATGAAGGAGCTATGTAAAGTTGAACAGATTAACTTCCAATCCCATTTTTCTATGAACTTTCTGAAGCCCCATCATGTATCACTATGCATATTGAATAATATAAATAATAAACAGTGTTAATCTGTATATCAATTAAGTGTTCATTCAAAACAAAACAAAATTGACCCTTTTGTCAGCTTCCATTAGGAATTAAGAGCATTGAACCACAAAGAGTTATAAAACCGAAATTGTGCAACTCAAACTCATTACCCAGTGTAGCATCAGAAACAGACGTTATCATTACACTCAGCCAAACCAAACTGCTACTGAGTCAATACTGACTTATAGTGGCCTGTAGAATGGAGTAGAAATGCCACTGTGGGTTTCCAAAGCCTCCTCTTTCTCCTGATCATTAAACTCAAACACGTGGAAATTAAGAAAATTATTTCCAAAAAGAAAATGATTTCCTAGACAAGAGAGAAATGAAGGCAGCAATGAGAACTCAGTAAGGGGGAAAGATGGAAAGTGGGAAACTGCACAAATGCTAGGAAAAATATATAGGTAAATTCTGAGGTGGTGAGAGCTTTCTCAATAACAGGGACAAAACACATGAAAGAAAAGAGTGATAGGTTAGACTCTCTCTTCCTTTTTTTGAATTCTTTTTTAATTATTTTATTGGGGTTCGTACAATTCTCATCACAATCCATACATACATCCATTGTGTCAAGCACATATGCACATTTGTTGCCCTCATCATTCTCAAAACATTTTCCTCCCACTCTAGCCCCTAATATCAGTTGCTCATTTTCCCCCTCCCTCCCCACTCCCCTTGACAAAAGTTCTCTTCATAGTTCATAAACTATTATAGTTTTGTCATAAGTTACACTGTCCGGTGTCTCCCTCTGCCCTCTTCTCTACTGTCCTCCCCCAGGGAGGAGGCAATATATAGATTCTTG
This sequence comes from Echinops telfairi, assembly GCF_000313985.2. Classification (NCBI taxonomy): domain Eukaryota; kingdom Metazoa; phylum Chordata; class Mammalia; order Afrosoricida; family Tenrecidae; genus Echinops; species Echinops telfairi. The sequence goes on from NW_022105908.1 coordinate 1,169,145, forward strand.
TAATCGGTTCCCCCTTTCTCCCCCACATTCCCTTCACCCTCCAGGCATCGCCCCTCTCACCACTGGTCCTGAAGGAGTCATCTGTCCTGAATTCCCTGTTTCCAGTTGCTATCTGTACCAGTGTACATCCTCCGGTCCAGCCAGATTTGTAAGGTAGAATTGGGATCATGATAGTGGGGGGGAGGAAGCATTAAAGAACTAAAGGAAAGTTGTGTTTCATCATTGCTACCCTGCACCGATTGGCTCGTCTCCTCCCCACAACCCCTCAGTAAGGGGGTGTTCAGTTGCCCACCAATGGGCTTTGAGTCTCCACTCTGCACTCACCCACCTTTACAATGATATGATTTTTTGTTCTTGGATTGTTACCTGATCCCTTCGACAGCTCGTGGTCACACATGCTGTTGTGCTTTTTTTACTTACATACACATGCATACGTACACATACATGCAAACACATATCTTACCATAAACAAAATTATAAGGCAATAAAATATTAAGTAGAAATATATGTTATCATATGGCAGATAAATATTAAATACCCATATGTTCAATGAATATGGCCGATATACAATTCTCAACTGCTAATTAAACAATAGCATAAAAATATGTCCCAGCGATATATTTAAAAAATTCTTTGTGAGCATAGTAAAAAACGTATTCCTTGATACATTAAAAAAATTCCTTGTGAGCATAGTAAAAAACGCACTCAGCTATGTATATATACAAAAATCTTCCTTCAAAACGGCAGCAAGTTTAGCACTTTAAGAATAACACATCATGACCTGGCAGGGTTTGTTCCAAGACAAAAAAATAATGTTCACCTTTAAAAAATATAAGAGCATAATTCATTTCCTCAATTAACTAAAAGATAAATGCAGCTTGATGGTACTCAGATTTTTATTGAATACCTATTCTGTTCCAAGCACTATTCACACCAGTCCACAAAGCTCTCAAAAATTTCAGATATTCTAATCCCTGAAGAGTGTTGAGGGAGGGTAAAAATCAATACATATGATAACTAAGTAAAACCACAGATACTATTAAAAGTTGATAAAGGTCTTGGGGTCAGGGGAGAAATGCAATCAAGGATATAAAGAGCTCCAGGGGCAGATGCTTGCAATTTGAAATAAGATGAGTAAAAAAAGTCTACATAGACTGACTCAAGAAGAAACATAAATTCTATACAAATCTATAACAAGTAAACTTGCTTCACTGGTAAATTCTACCAAATACTTAAAGAATAATTAGTTGAAATTATTTTCAAACTCTTCAAAAAATTGAAGAAAGAAACACCTCTCAATTCATTCCGTGAAGCCAGTATTACCATACTTTGATACAAAACCATACAACAAGCTCACAAGTAAACTAAATGTAAATATCACTGGTGAACATAGACACAATGCCGTCAACAAAATGCTAGAAAACAGAGCCACATTTTTTTTTAAAGAATTATACACCAGGACCAATAATGAGAGTAGTGATACCAGGAGGGGAAGGGGAAGATGAGAGGAGAAAAGGGGAACCGATCATAATGTTCTACATATAATCCCTTCCTAGGGGGACAGACAACAGAAAAATGGGTGAAGGGAGACAGCGGTTGGTGTAAGACATGAAAAAAAAATTTTTTTTTTAATTATCAAGGATTTGTGAGGAGGGAGGGTGAGGGAGGGGTGAATGAGCTGAGATCAAGGGCTCAAGTAGAAAGAAAATGTTTTGAAAATGATGATGGCAATATATGTACAAAGTGCTTGACACAATGGATGGATGGGTGGATTGTGATAAGAACTGTAAGAGCCCCCAAGAAAATGATTTTTAAAAAGAAAAGAAAGAGACATGCAAACAAATTTTTTTTCTTGTTTTTTTGTTTGTTTGTTTTTTCTTTTTTTTTTAAATCATTTTATCAGGGGCTCATACAACTCTTATCACAACCCATACATACACCAATTGTGTAAAGTGCATTTGTACATTCATTGCCCTCATTATTCTCAAAACGTATCCTCTCCACTGAAGCCCCCGGCATTAGGTCCTCATTTTTCCCCTCCCTCCCCACTCCCCCCTCCCTCATCATGAACCCTTGATAATTTATAAATTATGATTTTGTCCTATCTTGCAAACAAATATTTTATATGCCAAAATAGATGGCAAGGTTTTATTCCACCAAAAATGATTCTTCAGATTCTCAACAATAAAATAAAATTAAAAATAATTTTTTAAAGAATTATACAATATGACTAAGTGATATTTTTCCTTGGAATGCAAGGTTGGTTTTATATCTGAAAATTAATTGATCTAATACAGCATATCAACATAAGTAAACAGCATAAGTAAACAAACCTGTATCTACAAGCACAGAAAAGTTATTTTACAAAGCCCAACTTCATGACAAAAGTTCTAACCAAATTGGAAATAGATGGGAAGTTCATCAACCCAATAAAGAATATCTATAAAAAAATCCATAGCCAACATCATACTTACGAGTGAAAGAGTGAATGTTTCTACACTAAAATCAGAAACAAGGTAGGAAATTCTACCCTCAGCATTTTCATTCAGCATTTTAATAACCAGAGCAATTGTAAATGGCCTCCAGATTAGAAAGGAAGACGTAAAACTATCTCTATTCCAGATGGCATGATTTTGTATATAAAACTTCTGAAGGAGTTCAATATAAAAAACCATTCGAAATAATAAACAAATTCAGCTAAGTTATAGTATAAGAAATTAATATATGAAAATCAATTGTATCACAATAGTCTCCTAATTAACAATCCATACAGAATTGCTATGAATCAGAATCAACTTGATGCTAGTGAGTTGAGAACAATCCAAAAATGAAACTAAGAAAACAATTCCATTCATAGTAGTATCAAAAAGAATAAAATATTTAGGATTTAATGTAACAAAAGAAATTAAAAAGTTTAGACTTCAAAAATAACAAACACTGTTGAAAGACATTGAACGAGACTTAAACAGGAAGACACTCGTGCATGAATTGGAAGGCTTGGTATTATCAAGATGATATTATTAATAATACTCTCCAAATTGATCTATAGATTCAACTCAATCCTATCAGAATTCCCTCTCTGACTTTTTTAAAGAAATTGGCAATGTTTTGTATGTCATTCTATGGCATTGAAACTGAAAACTAAAAGGATCCAAAAACGTTAAGATAACCTTGAAGAATAACTTTGGAAGATTCAGACTTCCCAATGTCAAAACAATACAAACCAATACATATTACAGCATAATGGACACATAGATCAATGGAACATAATTCAGAGTCTAGAAGGAAACCTGTATATGTATATAGTCTATTGTCTTTTACAAGGAGGCCAAGATCATAAAGTGGGAGGTGAGAGTCTTTCAATTAATGGTGCGGGGAGAACTAGAAGGTCAAATGGGGAAAAAGTGATGTTTAGATCTTTCCTTCACACCGAGGACACTCTGACTCCAAAGGAACGGAAGACCGAAATGCTGGAAATAAGAAATCAGAGCAGCAAATCTTTGGAACCTTAAACTTGGCAATGGTTTCTTAGACAATGCATCCAAAGTACGTGCAATTATAAAAAGAACAGATAAATAGGAGTCCATCGATTTAAAACTGATGGTGTTTTAAATGACATTATGAAGAACGTGAACAGACAGCCAACAGTCTGGGGGGAAATGTGCAGCTCATATACAGGTATGCATTGTGCAATGTCAATGATAGCGTCTATAAAGTAAGATGTTATGTGATTTGAACATTGTATAAATCCAATATTAAAGCCTTATGGAGCACATTTATTGGTCATCCTCAACACTGCTGGAGGTGCCAGCGGGGCTGGATCAATGACCAGAGTTAGAAGAAACGCTGTCTGCCCCACACCACAGTCCCCACTGCTGTCGTCCACCTGCCCACTGGACAAAGCCTGAGAGTCTGTGCCCAGAGCTATGGCCCCAGCTCACCTGTTTGTTTCCCACCTGTGTTCCACAGTCTGCATTTGGATTCTTTAAAAGAGCCTAGATTTGGCACCTTTAAAACCATTAGGAAATAATAATAAACTAAAAGAGAGCTGCTTCACCTTAAAAACAACCACCACCATCACCTTGTGGGACCAAGTAGTCAGGAATTGACTGAATGGTTGCTTAAACGACACATGCCTGTACCTAATTTATATCTAGGAAATATGAACATTTCTTCCAACCCCTTAATTAAAACACAACCCAACTGAAAATGAGCAAAGGTTCTGAGCATGCATTTCTCCTCAGAAGACAGAAGCATGGGCAATAAGTCCACGAAAAGATGCTCGACAATGTCGATCTCATTGTCTTGGAGGCAATTCTGACAGACAGCGGACCTGTGGGTTTCTGAGGCTCAGCTTGCTGTGAGCAGGCCGACACCTAGTCCACCACGCTGCAAGGGCGCCTGTGACAGATCAATCGGGATTTGCAAATGAAAATAACCATGAGATACTGCTTCACCTCTACCAGTTAGATTACATTAGGAAAATAACCCATATTTGGTGGGGAGTGGAGGAATTCCACATCTCGTATACTGTGAGATGCATGGACAATGTTGACGCTACTTTGGAAATTGTTTGGGTAGTTACTGAAAATGTTCAACATACACTTTCCATCTGACCCAGCAATCCCACTCAGACCTCCACACAACGATCATCACAGCATTAGTCACCAGAGCCAAAAGGTAGAAACAAAACAAATGTCCAACAATTAATGAATCGATAAACAATGTGGCAGATTCATACAGAGGAATATTGATCAGTCATAAAAGGAGTGACATACAGATACATGCTACAATATGAGTGAACCTTAAAAAGCATTGTGCAGAAAAACCAAACCAACCTAACTGCCCACAAGTCGATTCTAACTAGTGGCGATGCTGTCGAGCAAGGCAGGACGTCCCTGTGGGTTTCCGAGCCTGTGACTCTCGAGGGAGTAGAAAGGACCACCTTTCTTCAGAGAAGCACCTCTCTGGACCTTTTGGAGAGCAGCCCAACTCATAACCATTGCGCTCAGGTTCTCACACAAAAGAGGATCTCGTATGAGAGTCCGTGTCTATGAAAGTGGGGAAAAGGTCAATCAAGAAACAATAGTAAGTTGTAGGTTGTCTAGAATTGCTGAAGGGGTTGGAGATAACGGTTGAGGATTCGTGGAAATGTTCTACTGTTGATTGTGGTGGCTTTCACAACTCTGAATATACTAAAATGCATTGAACTGTACACTTTTAAGTGGCAAATTGTATGATATATAAGTGATATCTCAACAAAACCCTCACAGAAATAGTAATAAAAAGAAATATGCACTAACTAGGGAGAGAAGAAAACTTCCTTATCTCCTAAAGGCTAACCATCAGAAAACACAACACATGTAAGTATGATATGACATTCCTCACTAAAGCCAGAAATGAAATAAGAATGACAGCTCCCACTACCATTTAAGATTGTTCTTAGCGTCCCATGAAATGCATTAAGAAAAGGAAAGATAGAGATCTAAGTGTTGAGGAAAAGAAGAAAAAAAGAGTCCGAATATTCTCATGTGGCAATCTCCTATTACCTATCTAGGAAACTTGGAAGAATTCACCCAAAAGCCCAGGAACGCAAAATGTGTTTGGCAAAGTAGATAGATGTTATATTTATAATAAGTAACTGTTCCTCTATGCACCCATATTAACATGCTAGACAATGTATTAGGGGAAAATAACCCATTTACAATAACAAGAGGACACATACAATACTTAAAAAATATAAAGCTATACTTGTATCACGCTATACAAAATTACCAAAAGACATGGAAAAAGATTTAAATAGAAGTCAATTGAGAAATGCAAAACTTAATAGTATAAAAATTATGTTCTCCCAACCCTCCCCAAATAGTATACAAATTAAGTAGTTCTCATCTATCTTCTTTCCCAAGATATTTGACCAGAACTGTCTCATGTCGAGTGTGGCCAGTTTTCGTCCAGTCAACCCGGAGACGTGGTGGCCCTGTGTGTATTGAAGTCATTATTTCCACAGAAATCCCAGAAAGATTGTTCATATTGGAACTGGTTGGTTCGGCTTATCTTATCACCACCACATGTGATGTTCAATGTCATTTGTTTCTTTGTTGTAAAAGGATACTTCAGGTCAAAATTGGTATCACATTCCCTGCTCCATTACCCCACGTGCCAGCAGGTGCTGAGCATTTAGGTGACTTTCAATAAACAGGCTGAGCGCCTCCATTTTATTTGAAACAGATGCAGGAAAGGAGCCTAAGAGGAAACCAGATTTCTTGGTTTGTGAAAAGATTACCTTTGTATAAACATCCACAAGGAGCTAAGTATAAATAAGTGGTAAGTCTAAGATAAGTAGCAAACAGTCCCAAGGCGTTTCATTCCACCCTCGGTTATCACACTTGTGTGCAATTATTTTAATTGTTTGTTTACGTATTCCAGCTGAGTGCCTCATCAAGGCCTAGGAACTCCATAAATATTTGTTAAGGAGGAAAGATAATGAAGAATGCACTCCCACGACCAACCGAACAAAAGAGAAACAGCAGAGCCATTATCTAATTGTTATATTTGCGCTTCTTCTCAGGCTGTTATCTAAAGCTGGCTTTCTGTTTAAAAATCAGCTCTGCTCAGCCAGGAGTCCTCAAACTCTGGCTTGGGTACCCTGCCTGCCCATGCCTTCCTTCCACTATTGATAAAATCCAGAGGTTTTCTTATCTTAGAACCTCAGTATTTCCTTCCATCTGGGGCACGCACACACATACAGATGTGTAGTCTCAGAACCCCTCACAAGCAGTTCCACTCTGTCCCATGTGGCTGCTATGTGTTGGCACCAACTCAGGGGCAGTGAGTTATTTGGTTCGGTCTGGTATGTAAATATGTATTTTCTGTCTCTCCTCACTAGACTAGTTCAAAGAGGATGTCTTTCAACTGTTCATCACAGCATCTTTTCCTAGAACTGGGCCTGCCAGGCAACAAACATGTTAAACCAGTGGCTAGCCAGGAATGCGAGAGGGCGAACGTATTTTATGGAGCACAGGGAAAATAGAGGGCTTCCAATAATTATTTTAAGCACTAACCTATCCAAACTCGCAGTCCCATGACATCGATAGCCCCAGTACAGCTTTCATCTACTCCTGCATGTCCTCTGAATTAGATGCAGAATGGTTATGAATAGCTGTGTTCTATACGTATCAAACTGGTGCATGTGGACACTGAAGTGGAACAATACCCTTCTTGGTATGTGGCAATCAAAGAGATGGAAAAGGAGAACAAGGTGGCGGAGGTGGGGAGAAAATGCTGCTCTGAAAGCAACGTCAACCCACTGCTTTTCAGTCACCTCTTGTCAAGGGTCAGTGGCCACGCAGGATGTGCATTTGCTGAGAACTGAACCTCAGTCGTGCCCATGGAATCACCCTGGCACAATTCCAACCCCCCTTCCCATTGACTAGTGGTGCGGCCGTCTGTCTCCCAGCCCTCGTTCAGCAATTTTTGCCAAGATATGCATAGAAACGCCTGCCTTCTCGTTCACTTAGTTACAGTTTCATTTCCTTAACTAGGCTGCAGATATCCAATTACTGTTAAAATTAACCTTGGGCCAGTAGTGGTTGTTACACAGAACTTGTGATGTTTTCCTCCCAGAATGCTTCAACTCATTCCCCACCCCACCTCTGAGCAGTTTCATTCACAACCAGACCCAGGAGTGCAAATAGGATTTCTTCAGTAAACATTCCATGAATGAAAATTCTTGAGAAGTACACTGCTTTTCATTTTTACCTTGTCTCTTATTTCTCATTAATATATTTTGTAAAAAGGGAAGAGGCCAGATATCCACAATACACGAAGTGAAATTGGACAGGCAACGGAATTCTGATCTAGGGGAATCTGTGACAGGATGCTGGTGATGCAATGGGTAAGCATTTGGCAACTAACCAGAAACTCGGGGGTTTGAACCCACTAGTGGCTCCACTGAGAAAAGACCCGCCATTCTCCTCCCATGAAAATTGCACCCTGGGACACCAGGGTGAAACACTAAGGGAATGCAACCAAGTAGCAAGGGGAGCAAAGCAATGAAGTCCCTGGGGGATACCAAAAATAAACTTTGGGGCCAGGATGGCACCCTATCAGATGCCACTCGAAAACACTCCTAAAGGTCAACAAACAGACCTCAAACTATTTATAGGTTTTTCTTTTGTTGTTGTTGCTGTTGTTTGTTTGTTTTCTTTTGTTGCTTTGTTTGGCTCTGTCTTGTTTTTGTGCTTATTATTATCTCTGCATGTCTAGCTAGATAAGAGAGGCAGGATGAACAATCCAGAGGGAAAACAACTGGACTAACAGTTCTGGGGGACTTGGGAGAGGGAGAGGCAGGGGAAAGGAAGTGGGTGTTAACAAACCCAGGAACAAGGGAACAATGAGTGATCTAAAATCGATGGTGAGGAGGGTGTAAGATACCTGGTAAGGCTTGATCAAGGGCAATGTAACTGAGAAGAATTACTGAAACTCAAATGAAGGCTGGATATGATAGTGGGACAAAAGGAAAATAAAAGGAAATAGAGGCAAGAACTAGGAGACAAAGGGCATGTCTAGAGGTCTAAATATATGTATATGTTATGTATTAAGGTAGCTGATGGACATTGGGCCTCCACTCAAGTACTCCCTTAGTGCAAAAACACTTTGTTCTAATAACCTGGCATTCCATGATACTCACCTTTCCGACGTGATCACTGAAGACAAAATGGATGCATAAGCAAATGTGGCGAAGAAAGCGGATGGTGCCTGGCTATCAAAATATATAGCATCTGGGGTCTTGTAGGCCGGAAGATACAGAAGAAGCCATCTAGCAGAGAAGCAACAAAATCATCATGGTAGAAGCACACCAGCCTGTGTGATCATGAGGTGTCAATAGGATGAGGTATCAGGCATCAAAGACCCAGAACAGAAAATCATATCAATGTGAACGAGGGAGAGTGCTGAGTGGAGACCCAAAGCCCATCTGTAGGCAACTGGACATCCCCTTACAGAAGGGTCGCGGGGAAGAGACGGGCCTGTCAGGGTAGCAGTGTAGCAACGATGAAACATACAACTTTCCTCTAGTTCTGAAATGCTTCCTCTCTCCCTCCCCCCACAATATCAAAACTCCAATTCTACCTTACAAATCCGGCTAGACCAGAGCATGTACACCGGTACAGATAAGAGTTGAAAACACAAGGAATCGGGGATAGATAAATCCCTCAGGACCAATAATGTAGCAATACCAGGAGGGGTAGGGGAAGGTAGGGGAAGAAAGGGGAAACAATCACAGTGATCTACATGTAACCCCTTCCCAGGTGGATGGACAACAGAAAAGCGAGTGAAGGAAGATATTGATCAGTGTAAGACATGATAAAATAATAATAATGTACAAATTATCAAGGGTTCATGAAGGAGGGAGGGTGGGGAAGGGAGGGGGGAAATGAGAAGCTGATACCAAGGGCTCACATAGAAAGAAAACATTTTGAAAATGATGATGACAACAAATGTACAAATATGCTGGACACAGTGGATGGATGGATGGATGGATGGATGGATGGATGGATGGATGGATGGATGGATGGATGGATGGTGATAAGAGCTGTATGAACCCCCAATAAAAGGATAACATTTGTTTTAAAAGATCATACACTGGGAAACCCTATGAAGCAATTCTACTTTGTCATACAGGGTCAACTTGATGGCAATGAACAACAGCAGGAGGAATCTAACTAACTACTGAAGCCAGCGGTACAACGTCTGGGAAATTAGCGCCCCCGAACATGCATTCACAGCGTCCTCCCCAGCTTCCTGCCATCTCCCCAGAAGAGACTGCCTTCTCAGCCACCCCTCATCTAGCTGGTTCTCTATACAATTAAGACAGTCTGCTAATGTTAAAATAAATAAATACAGTAAACCAAAACATACTTGGTTAGCACAGTGGCCACACGGTTTACATATATTTTTAATTACTTATTTTTCAGCTACATCTTCAAAGGTAGCTGAATTTGAATTGTCATTTTCAATATAAAAGTACTTCGAAGTACTTAGAATTAATCTCCCTGGCTTTGTTGTTGTCAGGTGGTGTCGCGTCGTCTCTGACTCACAGCTACCCCATGCACAACAGAAGGAAACCTCACAATGGTTCTTCCCTTGGGAGCCCAAATGTTTGAGGCCATTGTTGCAACTACAGTGACAATTCATCTTGTCAAAGGCCTTTCTCTGTTTTGTTGCCCCTCTGTTTTACCAGGCATGACGTCCTTTGTCAGGAACTGGTCTCTCCTGATAAAATACCCAAAACATCCAAACATAACATACCATGTCTTGTCATCCTTGCATCTAAAGAACATTCTAGCCAGACTTCTTCCAGGACAAGCTGTTTATGCTTTTGGCAAATCTACGGGACTTTCAATATTCTTTGCCAGAGTCACCATTCAAATGCACCACTTCTTCAATCGGCCTTAGTCAATGGCCAACTTTCACATGCATGTGAGGTGATTGAAATATCATAGCGTGGCTTAGACATACCTTAGTCCTCAACCCTTTAAGTGGGTCTTGTGCAGCAGATATAGCCAATGCAATGTGTCATTTGATCTCCATGAGTTTTGGTTGTGAATCTAAGCAAGATGAAAGACTTGACAGCTTCAATATTTTCTCCATTTATCATGATGCTATTTATTGGTTCAATTGTGAGGATTTTTGTTTTCATTACATTGAGTTATAATGCATACCAAAGGCTGCAATCCTTGATCTTCATCAGCAAGTGCTTCAAGTCCTCCCCACTTTCAGCCAGCAAGATTGTGCTTTCTGCATACCATAGGTGATTAGTAAGCCTTGCTCCAATCCTGCATCTAATTCAGCTTCTCTGATTATTTGCTCAGCATACAGGTTGAATAAGTGTTGATGAGAGGATACAATCCTAACACACACCTTTCCTGAATTTAAATCATGTTACATGTCCTTGTTCTGTTTGCAGATCTTAGGCTGTAGGAGCCCTCACTGGGGCACAATTATTCCCAGCACAGACAGGGAAAGAGAAGGGAAAGAGAAAAGGGAAAAGTACAAAAATTTAAAAATCAGACATAATTCCCCTACTTTAATCACTCCAATGGGTGTCACCACACTGCACAGAATATGCAAAATCTGTTCATGATTGTAGCACGACTGCACAAGTAGACCCAGCTTTCCTGACCCTGCGGCTTCCCACCCGCCCCTTCCTCCCTCTCTTCATTTCCTACTGCTCTCCCTCCCCCTCCATGCCCAGTCATACTGGCTTCCTTAGTATCGCCCGACGTGATGGATCCTCTACCTTGGGTCCTTGGCACTTGCTATTCTTACTTTTCCACAAATATCCACTTGGGCTTACTTCATTTGAGTTAAATAGAACCTCATTCATCCCATGTTAGTCTCTTAAAATTTATCACTCTTTAATCTCTTATCCTTCTTAGTTTTTCTTTTTTATTCCTTAGTTTTTCTTCATAGCAAATTTTCACCATTGAATTTATATATATAAGCATGGAAGTGTGCACACATGTAAGTATGTATATAAATATGTATTTTGTCTGAGCAGTAGACTCATTCCAAGAGGGTCAGGGTTTTGAATTGTTCATCATGGCATCCTTTTTCCTGAAACAGTGCCTGCCATTCAACAAATATTTGTTAAATTCATGGATAAATCAATAGTGGAAGAGGGAGAAAGGATTTCAAGGAGCACAGAGAAAATAAGAGTTCCGTTAAGCACCAACCTATCCAAATTCACAGTCCCATGAACTTGATAGCTTCACTACAAACTTATACTACATTCTTGCGTATGCTAATGAGTAAATGTCTTATATAAATACCAAATAGGGCATGTAGAAATTGACTTATATGAAGTTGAACAAAATCAAAGCAGGTATGCAGAATTGCTAAATGTATGGCAATGGAAGAGACACAAGAAGAAAGTAGCACAGCCTAAGCCAGGATTTGGTTTACAAAGATAGAGACTTAGATGATGCTCCGAAGGCAACTTTAGGCAATTGCGAATCAGGAGGAGGCAAGCCTGCAGTGATCAAGAGGGTGACCATAAATTAGTGTGGTATTCCGAGTGGAACACCTTAGGGCTCGATGAGAACTGAAGACCAAATGAAGCAAGCAGTTACCACAGAACTCCAGGCACTCGCTGCTCGGTTGGAATGAGAGCTCGGCATTGATAGGCTGCTAATAGTTCAGGAGGTCTAGATGTTCAGATGAAATTAGATGGAAACTAGCTCAAAAAAGAAAGACAGCCCTGAGTTGGCCAGTTCTGGGTCAAGCAAAATGCACTGTGTACATCAAGTTCACAGACCACCAGCTTGCAAGCTCTGCTGTGTAAGGATAATTAAGATGAGACAGGATCAGGCTTGGGATAAGCCACATGACTTCAGGTTGTGTTCAAGTCCCTGTTCTCTGCTATTTGATAGGAATAACACCTACCTCCACGTAAGGTTCTGACAAGGTTTCAAGGAGAAAACGTAGCACACCTGGCACAGGAGTTGAAGTAGCCTTTTTTTATACATTTACTCAATAACCATTTTTCATTGCAGTTTCTTATTGAAGTGCTTGTTGCATACCTCCAGAACTGTGCACGTATCAGACATTTACAGCTTATTTATTTTCACAAGCTCAACACAGCCACATCATCAGCACCCAGATCAAGAAGCACTAATTCACCAAAGGCCTCCGGATTTCTCCGACCACTACTCCCCCTGTGCCCAGTAAGCATGAACATGTTTACTTCTTTCTCCTAGAAGCAGTTTGCCTGCTTTGTCCTTACATAAATGAATCCATTCAGTGTACATGCTTCTAGGTCTAGCTTATTACACTCAACATTATGCCTTTGAGATTTGTCCACCTTTACAGTGACATAGTATTCCATTGCCATGTAGCATTTCAGTGTAGAGCTCCACCACGCTTCATTATGCATCTGTAATGGATGGACAAGGTGATGTTGCCAGTTTGACTATGATAAACGGTGCTACTTACAAACACCCTAGTGCATGCCTTTTGGTGAATCTTTGTGCGTATGCTCATTGGGTATATTTCTAGGAACTGAATTGCTGAATAAACTCGTTGATACTATGAAATATGTTTCCAAAGCAATTGTATCATGTTACACTTTACACTTCCTTTTTTAAGCTGTGTTAGTTTTTCCTTTTTGATTAATGAAGGGGAACATTTTTTATATACTTATGCACCATTTGGATATTATCTTTTATGAAGTGCTGGGTCAAGTCTTTTACCTACTTTTCTATTTTTTTAACCCTTTTCTTACTGACTTGCAGGACATTTTTTGTTTTTCTGTCTATGCCTCCTTTGTTGCCGAACTGCAAAAAAAAACGACAAGACAGTGGGGATTTTCGTCCTCCCATTCTACCAACTACCCTTTCTCTGTTTGTATATCTTTTTGACAGAAGTTTCTGATTTTTTAAAATAGTTTTTTTTTTCTAACCCTAACCCTAACCCTCACTAGCACTTTTTGAATCCTTTTTATACTGAATATCATTTTCTAATGAAGAATATCTTTTCTCCTGAGAATATCTTCTTCTAATGCAAGTGTCCTCTTAAAGTTGGTTTTCCTAAAAGGCTTATCAATTTTATCATCATTGTCCACCTACCTTCAAATCTGGGATCCATCTGGAATTGCTTTTGTGTAGGGTGTGTTTCTTTGTGCATACTGATTTTGTGTCTGGGGTCAAGATCCATTTTATTTTTCCCTGTGATACTTAGGTTATATGTAGACTTAGGTGGGCCAGGATTCTCCCATGATATGAGCTAACAGAGTGTGTGTAACATAGATCCATGATGGGATCTCATATGAAGCATCAACAGTTAATTGATACACTAGAGGAAGGGTTCATTCGAGGTTTGGCCCCTCAATACAGATTGCCAGTGTCTGGAAACTAGCTCATTTATGTTGGATTCTGATCCTGTGACTGATTCGCCAAGCTCCATTTCCCCCGTGGATTCCAGGAGCCATTAGTAGGCTGCCAAGCTTAAATGCATTTGGTTGATTTCCGATTTATTCATCCTGTAGTCTTCCTGCTTCATCTTCCTGCTTCCAGTTTGAGGTACCCTGATGGTGCAGTGCTCATACGTTGAGCTGGGGGCCACTTACTCAGCAGTTTGAAGTCACCAGCAACTCCGAGGGAGAAAGACTGGGTTTTCTACTCCCGTGATGCGTTACAGGCTCCGAAACTTGCAGGGGGCACAATGAGTCAGCAATGATTCAATGGCTGTGAGTTAGGAGTTTTTAATGCCACAGGAGAAGCCTTCCATCTGACCCACAGACTTGAACCAGACTGGATTTACCCACGTTCACAACCAGGTGAGCCATTTCTTAATATAAATCTCTTTCTATGTCTGGAACATATATAAGCATGCAAAAATCGCTGCTTTTTCTTCTCTAAAACCCAGCCAAACACAATTCCAAAATGACAGCATGAATTTTTAATAACATCTCCCTTTCCCACCATGATTTTAAAATAGATGTTTCATACTGTTGACTCATGTTGAGTTTTTGGTCAATCAAACATTACAGGTGCTTCTAATATGAATTCAGTAAGCCTGTCTCTGTCATCCTTACAGGATGGCACAGCACAAAGCGTGGGTTGTGTATTTGTTTCAACTAAACTTGGGATATTATATTTAGAAAGAAAGAACGTTGAGAGAGAAAAGGTATTTGTCGCTGCCCCTGCCGTCCTGCTCAGCACGCTAGTGTAAGGATCAGTGACTACTGCTATCACGGTCAACTGTGACCATGGGGGAGCAACAACAGCATCACGGAAGGGATGGCTTAACACCCTGCTGCCGTCATAGCTGGGCCAAAGTCACTTTTGTGGCAACACCCACTCAAACTCTCTGCCATCAAGTCAATTCTCATAGCGCCCTTTTGGACAGGGTAGAACTGCCCTGTGGGTTTTTGAGATTATAAATCCTTACCGGAGTAGAAAGCCTCATCTTTCTCCCACTGAGCAGCTGGTGGTTTCAAACTGCTGACCTTGCAGTTAACAGCCCAATGTGTCACCCACTGTGCCACCAGGTCGCTCTGGTTAATTCTTATTGTGCCATACTTAAATATCTTCCCCAGAAAGTTTCATTACTTATACGGTTCTTTTTCTTGTAGCGGAAAGTATCCCAGACACATCAGAAACTCAGAAGTATACCTCACATATGTCACTGAATTAGAAGATCAGCATGTTGGGGCTCTGAAAAGCAAAACAATAAGCAGGAAATAAGGCCATTGAACGAAAAGTTT
The DNA here is from genome assembly GCF_000313985.2 of Echinops telfairi. NCBI lineage: Eukaryota > Metazoa > Chordata > Mammalia > Afrosoricida > Tenrecidae > Echinops > Echinops telfairi. The sequence continues at coordinate 1,184,413 of NW_022105908.1, forward strand.
ATCATCTACTACACGGGTCATAAATGGCAGTTTGATGCCACCCACAGACCTATTTTATTTTTATATAATCATTTTATTGAGGAGCTCTTACAGCTCTTATAACAATCCATACATCAATGTGTCAAGCACATTTGTGCATATGGTGACATCATCATTTACAAAACATTTTCTTTCTACTTGAGCCTTTGGTATCAGCTCCTCTTTTGTCCCTCCCTCCCCTCCCCTCCCCCCTTCATGAACGCTTGTTAAGTTATTATTTTCCTATTTTACACTGTCCACTGTCTCCCTTCACCCATGTTTCTGTTTGTCATTCCCCTCGGAGGTGGGGGGGTTGGGTAGTAGTGATAATACATAGATCACTGTTATCAGTTCCCCCTATTCTGTCCCCCACCCCCACCTTCCCTCTACCCTCATGGTATTGCTACTCCCATCACTATTCCTGAGGGGGTTATCTGTCCTGGATTCCATGTATTCAGAGCTCTTATCTGTACCAGTGTCCATGCTCTGGTCTAGCCATATTTGTAAAGTGGAACTGGGGTCAAGATAGTGGAGGGTGGGGGGTGAGAAATATTAAAGAACTAGAAGAATGTTGTGTTTCATCAGTGCTATACTGAACCCTGGCTGACTTGTCCCTTCCTTGTGACCCTTCTGTGAGGGGATGTCCAATTGTCTGTAGAGAGACTTTAGGTCTTCACTCTGACCCACCTCCTTTGTATCAACCTGATTGTTTGGGTCTTCTGATGCCTGATACCTGATCCTGTCGACACCTCATGATCATACAGGTTGGTGTGCTTCTTCCATGTGGGCTTTGTTGCCTTCCTGCTAGATGGCCGCTTGCTTAACTTCAAGCCTTTAAGACCCCCGATGCTATATCTTCCAATAGGCAGGCAACATCAGTTGTCTTCACCACATTTGCTTATGCACCCATTTTGTCTTCAGCAACTGTGTCCGGAAGGTGAGCATAATCTTCCAGGTTATTAGAACAAAGTATTCTTGCGTTAAGGGAGGATTTAAGTAGAGGCCCAATGTCTGTCTACTACCTTAATACTTAATCTATAAATATACGTGCACAGACCTAAATCCTTATCGTTATATAGTAATATATTCATATATACATACCTATATTTATACCTCTATAAATGCCTTTTGTCTCCTAGTTCTTTCCTCTATTTCCTTTTATTTTCCTCCTATCCCACTATCATGTTCGACCTTCATTCAGCTCTCAGTAATTCCTCTCAGCTAGACTGCACTTGATCAACCCCGCTAGGCATTCTGAGCCCTCCTCACCATTGATTTTAGATCTCTTGTTGTTCCCTTTTCTCTGGGTTTGTTGGCTGCCCCACCTTCCCTTTCCCCCACCTCCTCCTCTTCTGTGTGCCCCCAAAACCATTGGTCTGACTGTTTTCTCCTTAGGATTGTTTACCCCACCTGTCTTATATAAATAGATATTTTTAAAAGTAAACCTATAGGAGTGTTTTCTGATTGGGTCTGATGAGATGCCAAGCCCTGCTCCCCACGTCAGAAGTCTAGTTTCAGCATTCTGCTGGGACTTTGTTCATTTTCTCCCCTTGTTGCTCTGTTGTGCACCCTTGTGTTTCACCCGTTGTGGGGGGTCAGACTGGGCACAATTCCCACAATGTGTCTCCAGTGCTGTTCCCTGTAGAGCTGTGGGTCAGTAAAGGGGTTATGTCTCATGGTGGGGCCGGCCTTACGGTTTTCTCTGTGCATTGGTCACTCCTAGCGGGAATGTTGTGCTCCAGGCTGATGGGGCCAGGATGTGGTCCACTGCCTTTCTCTCTCGATTTCCCTCTTAGTTTGCCCCCATGTGGTCTGGGCAGACCTGCCACTCGCCACGGGCTATCTTCAGTGCTGTCCTCTGTAGTGCATTCTTCTGGGAAGGGGGTCAACGTAGCTGGGATTGGGGCCAGCCCCGCAGTCCTCTCTGTTAGTTTACTCCTCCATGCCATTATTTTACCCACAAGGCTTTGGGCACTAGATTGAGGTCTGGTGCCTCTCTCCCTTTCAGCTCCTTGTTCCCCCAACCACCTTGTCTTTTTTTGTCCTCTCCTCCTTTTTAGTTAGCTGCTATATGCATCCTGGGTTGACCCTGGCCCCTGGCAGTGTCTGGACCTCACCCTGGGAACATCCACAGACATTTTATGTTTCCATCTGCTCAGCCCTCTTGATAAATGGACCAGCTAGGATGTGGTCAGGGAAAGGGTCAATTAGCTTTTTCCTCTAGGACAAGAGTTGGACATTAAAAACACAACAAAGGCTGTCATGGAACTACTTTTAGATGATGGAAGACTGTGGGAAATGACAGCACACATATCCTGCCTATCAACCTTCATATTGACAAGTCATGTTTGGTCTACAAAATCTGTTATCTGTCACCACTAAGGAGCCCTGGTGGCACAGTGGGTAAGCATTCCGCTGCTAACCCATAAGGTCAGTGGTTTGAACCCAGCAGCTGCTCCATAGGAGGAAATGTGACAAGTCTGCCTCCAGAAAAAAAATGCAGCCTTGGAAATTCTATGGGGTAGTTCGATTATGTCCTATAATCAATGCGAGCCAAGGTGACCATGTAATTTTTAGGTCCATATCAGAACACATTGAAGAGTAAAAGAAAGTGCTAATAATGGTCACTATGGGACAAAGGGGGTAAGCTAGAATTGTCCAGGCAAACCAAGATAAGCAATCACCCTACAATTTACCAAGCACTAACAATATGCCTGTGAGGCATGAAAGATCAGATTTACTTTCAATGAAGGCCCCGTTGGCAGACACGATTGAAGAACTCATCCATCTTTGGCAACTTCTCACATCCAAGGTGCGCCCTCTAGGATGCCTGTCTTTGTTTCCTGGTGCTGCTGTTACACAAATACCAAAGAACAAGTCCAGGTTCGGGACATGAATGATCAGACAGTGCTTCTGTCCGAGGACTCTAGGGGAGGCCCCTGTGTCTTCTGGCATTCCTCATGTGGCATCTACCCCCGCCCCGCTTTGTGCTTTCTCATGCCTGTATCTGTGATGCTGCATGTAACTCAGACGTGATGATATTTAGAACATTCCCCACACTATTATGGCCTTGTTAACATAACAAATAAAAACCCCATTTTCCAACAGGATTATATCCACAGGCATCAGAGTTTGGAAACCAACACATATTTGGGGTGCACAATTGAATTCCTAACAGATCCAGTGGAACCTGGTTTGACAGTCACTTCGAGAGGGCAAGCCCCTCATTATGCAGATGAGAAAGATCAGCCACAACAGAATCTTTTGCCTCCTTGGCCTAAGAACCCCTCCCAGTGAGCCCCAAGTCAGTGCTCTTTCGCTCCCCAGCAGATTTCTTGGAAGGAGTCTGGTCGTGCAAACAGTTTGAAGAGCTTGGCTGCTAGTTCAAACCCAAACAATCACTTTGCTGGAGAAAGACCAAGTGATCTGCGTCAGTAAAGATTACAACCAAGAAAACCCTCTGAGGAAGTTCTACTCTGTAACAGATGGTAGGGTCACTGTGAGTCAGAATTAACTTGACGACACCCAGCAACAATAAGGTCTTTTGGTGGTCTTTACAGGGGCATTTTAAGGATGCAGAGGCTGCTTCATCTGAGCTCTGGCTATTTTGAGTTCTTTAAATGAACATGGCAGCAACATGCTGTGCAAACAAGTAGACCGTGGTTGGAAGTTTTTCAAAGCTAGCCATGTGCACAACAGCCCCAGCCTCAGCTCAGGAGGGCTCCGCGGAAGGGCTGGGGCTTTGTTCTGCAGCAGATGGCAGGAGAGCACTCATCCTTGAAGCCATACAGGCCACACATGGTGAGCTTGGGAAGAGCTCGGGACATTCCAAGACTTTCTTTCCAAGAGTGATATTCATGCCACCTGTGCCCCCACCTCCTGTCCACATGGGGCATTCTTCAAAGATTTAGGAGCTGAGATGCCCAGTGTAGTGGGCTTACACTCTAGCTTTTTGTTTTCCATTATGGCATCTGTATCACAGAATTAGAATCCCTGAGTGGTACAAGCTATTAAAGTGCCCACAGCCAATCTTTAGATTAGAGGTTCAAGTCCACCTAAGTCCACCTTGAGAAAATCCCTAGAGATCTCCTTCTGAAAAGTCAACCATCATAGACTTTATGAAGGACAGTTTGACTCTGACGTACATGGGGGTGGGAGTGGGGGAATTACCATGAGTCAAAGTTAACAGCAACTGGTTTACCATGGAACTATTTCAATTGCTGCAAAGTTAGAGAAACCCAGGAAAAGAAATAAATATGATCAGGGAGAAAAATGAAATCACATTAACCCAACAGTTTTCACAGCTGTCAGAGCTAAAATGGACTTTGTCTTTCTGGAATCTAAACCTAAACTCCTTAAGCATCTTATTCAGGTATTATGAAATGCCTACCATGTCTCATGTTTGGCTGGTATATAATAGGTGCTTAATAAAGGCTTCCTGGAAAATCTAAAGAAAAATGTTAGATGTCATTTTTAAAGGGTTATATAACATGATGAGTGAAATTCATGCCATGAGTTGTACATGTTAAAAAGTGTAGAAATGGCAAATTTCTTATTTACAACCGGGGTAAGTAAAAAAGAATTGTAATAAAAGCATAGGTACCTCTAGTAAACAAAAAATATCAAAATGTGAAGCTTACAAATTTCTAAAGATCATCTCTCTAACACTTCCAGAGAGACTCATATGTGTATAAGAAAAAGCTTTATATACAAGAGCAATTAAACATTGAGAAAACATCCCAGCCCAGTCCAGATCAAGTCCATAAGTCTGATATTAGCCCATATGTCCAATACCAACCTATAAATTTCTCTACAGACTCATGCAATACATGCAGTGATATCAAATGCAGGAAGATCGCAGAGCAGTGGGTGGAGAGTCTTGTGGATCCAGTGGCAGTGGAAGCATATCAGCACTGGCAGGGATCTCCACATGGCCCCTGTAGCTCCAGGGCTCTAGGGTAACTCCAAGTGTCTTCTCAACAGGAATGTCTGACAGGGAGTGTGCGTTTGTCCCGCCTCCAGTGAGCTATTTATCTCCTTAGCACCTCCAAATGAGGACATCAAGCTGAAACCTGATTGACAGGCTATACTCCACCCCTTCAATCCTAATCCTCTCAAATTGACAACAGATTATGTAACTACCACAGGAACCTAATACGACAAGTATACTATGAAGAGAACTTGTCTGAAGTTACCCACTCATCACAGAGTACATTAGAGCTTAAAATTCTGAGCACCCTATTTGCAGAAGACTATGAATAGCAGTAAAACCCAAAATCCATTTTCAGGATCCCCATGTGGATTATGCCTCCATTGAATTCCTTCTGACTATGATCCAGTGATATAAATAGTCTTGCCAGCAGGCAGAGTACATTGGAAAGAGAATTACTACAACCCCTTTTGCCAGTTTAGGGAGAGACCATCTCTCTTAGGGTGTGAGCTTGACAAATGCACCATATTGGGGTATCATGGTCATGAGTCACACCCTACTGCCATGGTCAGAAGACCTTGGATCAATCTTGTAAGTTCTTCTAATATAATGTATGTGTCCCAATCATGATCCCACTGCAGCCCCTGTAGTCCCACATGTAACTGCGATATATTGATTTCCACCAGTTACGTTTCTGTGACAGGTTCCTTTGCCCTCTTAGTCCCTTTCTTAAGTGTCTGAATCTCAGTAAACCCGTTGTTGTCATTATGACCTTGTGCTAGTGGTCTTCTTCCTTGGGATAATATATCTTTGTCTTTGCCCTCCTTAAGACTTAATAAATGGTCTCCCTAAATTATAGTCGAGATTTGGAATCTCCTTTGTATCCTAAATCAAGAGACATGCTTAAACGTTTCGTTTTTAATAAGCCCATGAATGTATGAACTGCAACCTAGTAATACTTTTTGACTCACACTTGTGTGTGTGTCCCTTTGCTCTCTCTCCTCTCTCTCTCTCTCTCTCTCTCTCTCACACACACACACACACACACACAAATTTAAATCCGAGTTACTCAATTCCCTCTTCCTCTTCCTTCTGCCTCCACATGAAATGACCATACCATTTAATACTTATTTTATACATCTTTAACTTTGACCTTTTGAAACTGACTGATGCAAAATGGTATTCAACTCAAAATAAATAATGGTCAAGTAGGGAAGGTAACTAAAAGTGTAAGGAAGCAGGGCTTTCCAGAAACAAACCACCCTAAGTTTTATAACAAAGAGGTCCTTGACTTGCACATTTGCATTTCAATGGAGCAGAAAGCACCATTTCTCTCTGCTTTCCCAGACTCTCAGGAACTCCCTCTCCATATAGTTTGATTAATCATTTCAAGTTTGAAGTCTTTTAAAATGCTACTTCATGCCGAAAGGAGGAGAATGGGCATAGGGAAGAGCACAACAAAATAAGAGTCCAGCAGCATCTCAGAATCTGGCCACAGAGGAAGAGATTGCTGTTGGGAAGCAGAATACACTGGTCAAGTGGCAGGAATACAAATGTGGTCAGCTGCTAACCCGAAGGCAGAAGTTTCAGGGTTTGAGTCCACCCAGAGGTGACTCAGAAGCAAGTCCAGGTGATCTATTTCCAAAAACTCAGCATGTGAAAACCTTATGGAGCACATGTTTACTCTGACACACAGAAGTTGCCATGAGTCAGAGTCTACTCAATGACAACTTGTTCTATTGTTGTTAGGGGCCATCGAATTAGTTCCAACCCTTAACAACCCGATGCACAACAGAATGAAACTCTGCTGGAACCTGCTCCATCCTCACAATTGTTCCAGTGCCTGAGCCCTTGCCACAGCCACTGTCAATCCATCTCCTTTAGGGCCTTCCTCTTATTCACTGCCCCCCTACTTTACTAAAAATCACGTCCTTCTCCAGGAACTGGTCTCTCCTGACAACATGTCCAAAATGTGAAACATAAACTGCTTCTCTTCTCTGAGAAGAGAGGCGATAGGGAGACTGCTTTTTCATAATTTAACAGCAAAATTAAATCTCCAACTTAACAACGAATTATCTGTAGAGTGGACAGGAGACATGCTGGTGTTCTTAAATGTTAACACTTAACACACCTCCTAAAAAGTGTATACAGTGACGCCTCTCCACAGCAATCGAACTTCACATGATTCATTGAGAAGAATCCGTGAACGCTGTCACAGGATGCAAATGTCCTCAGAGGTGATTCTCTTGTCATCATCCTCTAGCTTCATGTGACCCCACGTATGGTTCTAATACATACCAAGGGAAACTGTAAAGAACCCGCTTATGGAACACTTACTAATGAGAAGACCTATCTCAACTCATTACCATCATATTGTTTCTGACTCATAGTGACCCTATAAGAGGTTCTGAGACTTAAGGGAGCAGAGAACCTCATCTTTTCCTCACCATGAAAGGATTACACAATCGAGGAAGTGAGCAACTATTTCCCTACCCTTGGAAGTTGGCAATGTCTGAGAAATAAAATGGAAACCTACAACACAAGGCTGGATGTTCTATCCCCCAATGAATAAACAGTACAGAGAAGAAAACCCTAGTACTGGACACCCACTATTGCAGAGGAAACCACTCTAGACACTTTGACCATAGAAACACCTGTTTCACAAGCAGAAATGGCAGGGATAAAAACACAGAGCAGGCAGATATAGTGAGGGTGTCACCCCAATTGGCTGAAAGGGTGGCTCATGTGCAGGTTCTGATAGGTGAGCTGGAGGGGTCCATTGGAGCCCAACTATGGGGACCCAGGAGCCCCTGAGTGGTGCAAATAGTTGATGTGCCTAGAATATTTGGAAGAGTTGATGTTGCTTGCAGAAGGGTCTGGAGATCGACAAGGAAAAGTTAACTATTGAAAACCTTATGGAGCCTATTTCTACTCTGACACACATGGGGTCACCATGAATTGGAATTTGTTTGTTGATGTTTTTGTGAGGTTCCAGGGTATGCCTGAGAATGAATGAGCACTTCCAGCAAGATGGCACTCAGGTAAGTGAGCCATGTTGGGAGCTCAGAGGTGATCATTGAGCTTGGGGATCAGGAGACGGAGTGGGGAAACTGAGACATATAATTTAAGCTTCATGGCACCCAAGAGCTCTCTGACAACCCAAGGGTAGTTCTCGCCTCACTCCCCACCCCCCACCCCACCTCAGTAGTTACTTCAAAGCACCAGTACTATGAGGTCTGAGGCCAGCCCCTGCCTGTTGTCTGCCCATGGCTTTTCCTGTGGCAGACTCCTCCTCATTGTCCTCCACGTACTTGTGGCTCCAGCAGCTGCAATCAGAGGCCGCCAGCCATCTGCCAGCAGCTTCTGCCACAGCCAGACCCTCCTCAGCCTCAATTGGAACCTGCTGGCCAACACAAGCTCCATGGCCCCCCTGCTGACCTGGTCTGAAACTGAAACCCCCACGCCAGCCAGCCTGGACCCACAACACCTCTATCAGTCCAAAGTGGACCCGCGGTAAGCCCACTGGCTCACCCCAGCCCATACCCATTGCCTGTCTACCTCTGCCAACTCTAGCCTACATCCCATGGCTCCCTGCCTCCTCCAGCCCCAACACCGCTGTGGCAACCCATATGATTGCCCTCCACAGCACTATCCTCACTGCCTGCAACCACCTTGCCCATGTTCCCTGAGAGGACCACCTGATGTGCCCTCCATGTAGGTAATCCCAGCTGTCTATGGGGAAAACAGAACCTTAGTGAGCTAAAGAAGTAGCCCAATCCCATAGCACAATCAACTATAGGTAGCCCTTAGATCCACTCATACTAACCTCCCAGAGAGAAAATGCAGGGCTCCCTAGTGCCCGGGATATTGGTGCGGAGATCCTCCAAAACAACATGCAGAAAGAAATCCACATCAACAAGTTCTATAAGAAAACAAGAGAAACAAAATGCAATGTCGGAGGAAATCCTGAACCTAACAATGTTCATAGAAGAAGCAGACATTGATCTGCCACAGAAAGAAATCTTCAGTATGCTGCCTCGAGTCACACAGGATATGAGGGAATGAATTCAGGAAAAGGATGAAGTAATAGAGAAGATAGGGTCCACAAACCAAAGGGAAGTACACGGGCTAAGGGATGAGGCAGTCTAGGAGATATCCATGTAGAGTTCAACAAATGGGAAAGTCAGTCAAACAAGATAGCCAAAGGAGCTGCAAAAATTTGAGAACCATGAGTGATGCTATGAAGATGAACAGCATTTGAATAATTGGGATACCAGAAGAAAACCAAAAAAAGAAATCAAGAACAAAAATAGTGAGGGAATTCCTAGAAGAAAACTTCCCCAACATAATGAATAAGAATCAGACAATCATTCAAGGAGCAGAGAAGACACCAATTAGACTGAATCCTGGGAAGAACACACCAAGACATACAGCAGTGAAATTATCCAACTGCGAGGTAAAAGAGACAATCATAAGAGCAACTGGATTAAAAGAGGCAGTCACCTACAAGGGGACTCAGATAAGAACATGCTCTGATTTATCAGCAGATACCATGAAGAGGAAAGTGGAGTAGCATCTTCTGAAAGTTGAAAGAATAATGCCAACACAAGAATCCTCTACCCTGCCAAACTATCCATCAAAATAGACGGAGGGGTTCCCAGACAAGCAAAAATTCGGAGATTATGTTAAAAAGAAACCCAGCACTATGAAAAAAAGTTCTTGCCAACTCACTTTGGAAAGAAAACCAACTGTTACCAAGCACAAACAGGAGACCACCGCATAGCACAATTCCAGCCAGAAGTCAACACATCAAAAACAACTCCCAACAAAACAGTGCCCAAATGATGAAAAGAAGGCAAGAATGAGTCACACACACACACACACACACACACACACACACACACACACACACACACGTATACACCATACCAATAAGGATGGAGGTAGGCAAATACCTAACTCAAAAGGTACGAGAGGTCAACAAAGAATCTACATATATGGACATAATAACTCTGAACATCAATGGTCTGAATTCACCCATTAAAATATATAAGCTAGCAGAATGGAATAGAAAGCATAACCTACCAATCCGTTGTCTGCAAGAAACACATCTTAAGCTCTCAGACAAAGGCTGAGAATCAAAGGCTGGGAGAAAGTATCCCAAGCAAATGGCAATTTTTTTAAAAAGCAGAAGTTACAATCCTAATCTCTGACAAAATTGACCTTAAGGTACAAGGCATAACAAGAGATAAGGATGAGCAGTATATAAAGTTGAAAGGATCAGTAGATCAAGAGCCAATAAGCCTAATAAATACATATTTGCCCAACTAGAGACCTGTGGAATTCATCAACCAAATTCTTTAAAAGATGAAAAAAGAGATCATAGGTTCAACAATTATAGTAGGTGACTTCAATAAACCACTCTCTGAGAAAGATAGATCAGTGGTGGGAAAGCTTAAAAAAGAGGTCTTATAACTAAACTCTACAATTAGACAACTCGAACTGGTAGACATATTTAGAGCTCTTCACCCAAATGCAAAAAAAAAAAAAAAATGACATTCTTTTCCAGGGCATAATGCACATATTCTAAAATAGACACAAGTCGAGCCTCAGTAAATTCAAACTTATAGAGGTCACTCAGTCTTCCTTCCCTGACCATTAAGCCATAAAGCTGGATATCAATAAAAGGAAGATTTGAAAAACAAGGGCAAACACTTGGAGGATGAACAACTTTCTTCTTCAAACTGAATGGGTACTGGCCCAAATTAGAGTGAAATTATGAAGCTTTTAGAAACGAATGAGAGTATAACATACCAAAATCGGCAAAAGCAGTTATCAGGAGATGTTTGATAGAGATAAATCCACATATGAAAAAGGAATACTTATGGTCAATACTCTATCACAAAACCTCCAACAATTGGAACAGAGTCAACTAAATAATCCCTCTAATAGCAAAAGAAAATAAATGATAAAAATTAGGGTGGAGATCACGAGGTGTCGAAGGATCAGGTTTCAGGCATCAAAGAAGGAAAAATCGTATCGTTGTGTGCTCGCCTCCCCAATATGGTCACTGAGGACAAATGGTGGCATAAGCAAATGTGGTGAAGAAAGCTGATGGTGCCAGGCTATCAAAAGATATAGCATCTGGGGTCTTAAAGGATTGAGGGTAAACAAGCGGCCATCTAGCTCAGAAGCATCAAAGCCCACATGGAAGAAGCACACCAGCCTGTGTGATCACAAGGTGTCAAAGGGATCAGGTATAAAGCATCAAAGAACACAATTTACGTCATTGTGAATGAGGGGGAGTGCAGAGTGGGGACCCAAAGGCCATTTATAGGCAACTGGACATCTCCTTACAGATGGGTCTTGGGGAGAAGACGAGCCGGTCAGGGGGCAGTGTAGCAACAATGAAACATACAACTTTCCTCTACTTCTTAAATGATTCCTCCCCCAAACTGTCAAGATCCCAATTCTACCTTACAAATCCAGCTGGACCAGAGGATGTATACTGGTACAGATAGGAACTGAAAACAGAGGGAATACAGGACAGATGAACCCCTCAGGTCCAGTGGTGAGAGTGGTGATACCAGGAGGGTGGAGGGAAGGTTGGGTAGAAAGGGGAACTGATTACAAGGATCTACATATAACCTCCTCTCTGGATGTCGGTCAACAGAAGAGTGGGTGAAGGGAGACGTTGAACAGTATAAGATATGACAAAATAATAATGACTTGTAAATTATCAAGGGTTCATAAGGGAGGAGGGAATGGGAAGGGAGGGCAAAAATGAGGAGCTGATGCCAGGAGCTCAAGTGGAAAGCAGATGTTTTGAGAATGATGAGGGCGACAAATGTGCAAATATGCTTGACACAATGGATGGATGTATGGATTGTGATAAGCTTTGTCTGAGCCCACAATAAAATGATTTTACAGCATTGAAAACCCATTCCTAATTAAGACACTCGAGAAGATGGGTTTGGAAGGAAATTACCTCAATATATCAATACAAGCTACATATGAAAAACCAACAGCCAGCATTACAATCAATGGAGAAAAGACGAAAACATTCTCACTGAAAAAGAGGACAAGGCAAGGATGCCCCTTGTCCTCACTTGCATTCAACATCATCCTGGAGGTCCTAGCTAACAACATAAGGCAATGGAATGACAGCAAAGGTATTTATCTAGGGAAAGAAAAAGTGAAGCTATCTTTATTTGCAGATGATAAGGTTTTATATACTAAGAACTCCAAAGGCTCCACAATAGGAATGCTGGAAGCGATAAAGGAATATGGCAGAGTGGCAGGATACAAGATCAGCAAGCAGAAGTCAGTTGGATTGCTATATACAACTGATGGGAATATAGAAAAAGAGATCAAGAAGGTAGTACCCCTCACAATAGTCGAACATAAATTGAGATATCTAAGAATATACCTAACCCCCCCCCTCAAAAAAAAAACCCCAAAATATCTGTAGAAAGAAAACTACAGAACATGGTTACAAAAAAACAAAAGAGACCATCACAAATGGAAGAAAATGCGAGGCCCGTGGATCAGAAACTCAATATTATGAAGCTGCCGTACTGCCTAAGGCATCATATAAGTTCAATGCAATCTTGATACAAATGCTGGCATCTTTCTTCTAAGAAATGAAAAAACTGACTACCAACTTCATCTGGAAAGGGAGGAAGCCCAGAATTAGAAAGAACTCCTCAAGAAGAAGCGTGTCAGAGGGCTTGCATTGCCTGACTTTAAAAGCTACAACACAGGCACAGTTGTCAGAACAGCATGGTCCTAGAACAATAGAAAGAAACGGAAACCCCAGAAATAAAATCATCAGCATACAGGCAACTATTCTTCCATAAGGGCCCCCAAAGCTTCAAATGGGACATGGATGCCCTCTTTAACAAATGGCGCTGGAAGAACTGGATATCTGCCTGCAGAAAAATGAAGTAGACCTTTACCTTACTCCATACACCAGAACAAATTCAAGGTGGATCACAGACCTTGAGCTAAAACCACAAACTATCAGGCCCATCAGTAAGAAAATTGAGACAAACCTAAGAGCCTTGGCGCTACCAGAAATCGGGAATGATGTACACACAGAGGAAGCTCAAACAGACACGTGAGACATACTAAAGAGAACACGCCTGTGTTCATTGAAAGACTTCATCAAGAGCCCACAGACTGGGCAAAGACGTATCAGACAAAGGATTATTACTAAAATCTACAATACCCTGCAAGTCTACAAGAAGAAAAACTGAATTGCCCACTAAGGAAGTGAGCAAAAGAATTGAAAAGAAAATTCACAAGTGAAGAAACCCGATTGGCCAATAGACATATGAGAAATGTTCCCAATCACTGGCCATCCGGGAAATGCAGACTAAAACAACTATTAGATACCACCTAACACCCTGAAAGACAACACAGTTTAAAAAATCAGAAAGCAACAAATGTTGGAGGGGGTATGGTAAGATGGGAACTCTCATTCACTGCTGGTGGTCTTGCAGATACATACAGGCACCGTGGAAAGCGATTTGGCGATACCTAAAACAAATGAAAATTAAGTTACTCTCCCATCCAGTAATCCCCCTACTGGGCATATACCCAGAAGAGGTAAGAAACAGACCATGACCAGACATCTGCATGCCAATGTTCATAGAGGCACAATTGCAAAAACACTGGAAACCGCCTAAATTTCCATCCGTAGACAAATGGATTACAAAACTCTGGTATATTCACACAACAGAGTACAGCACATCCCTAAAAAGCATCGACGAAAAAATGAAAGCTATCATCTCGTGGAAAGAGTTGGAGGAAATTATGCTGCGTGAAGTTAGCCAGGCACAAACGGACAAGTACGCATGAGTCCACTGAGCTATGTTCAAACAGCATCACAAGTACAGAGGGAAAAGATCATATCGCCCCGTTTCCAGTGAAGGACCAGGCGCGGTGGCAGGGGCAGAGCAAACCCAGGATCCATATGGCATCACAAACAAGAAGGAGCAGACGACACTGGGACCGAGAGCTCTCTTCTCCTCCTTCCTTGGGCCGTTAAGGCCCACAGAGAGAGGAGGAAAGAAAAGGTGGCACTCTGGGACAGGGCACTAATCCACCCACGGGGCGGGTATAGTTTATGTGTCCACAGGAAAGGGAAAGAGAGAGCAGAGTTCATTCTGGCACACCAGTCCTCAAGGGTGACGGACCTGCACGGAGAGGACCGCAAGCCTGGCCCCAGCTGGAGTTATGAAGTCCCCTCTCTACACTGCACACAGAATTTTAAAGTATCTCGTCACCATTAATCACGTAAGACAGCATGTACTGAACTGAAATTTGCTATATATAGTATATTGAGCAAAAAGTTAATAACATCCCTATATGTCAATAATCCAAAGGAAGGTGACCAACTGGAAAAGACCAGTAAAATCTATGGCCAGGCAATTTATAGAATTGCAAAAACATGCAACAAGTGCTATCAGGTGTTTGATTTGATATGTAACCAAAGGAGTTGAAACAAATGGATACATCTTTCTCTTACTACATTTTTAAGAAAAATTAAATAAAGGGAAAAATAGAGATTCCTAGTTGGCAAGTACCACCACCTGTCCGTTTGTTGTACTATGGTGTGTTGTGCTCGCTGCTGTGGCGCTGGAGCTATGCTATGCCGGTGGGTCAGCCGTCATGGACAGGTGTCCACAGAGCTTCCAGTTGAAGACAAACTAGGAAAGAAGACCTGGCAACCTCCTGAAGATTACCTAAAAACCTCTATGGATGGTATTGAAAGATAGCCCGTAAAGAGCTCGAGGAGGACCCCCCACCCCCACCCCGAAGAAGGAAGACACTCGAAATCCCCAGTGGTCCCCGTCGACTCAAGCCGACCAACCATCATGAAGGTAGCGCTGGACTGGGCATCCCTGCGTCCCATTATACGTGGCGGCACCACCAGTTGGAGCCAGCTGCTGGGCAATTAACAAGTGGGAGGGTCTGTCCAGGAAAAGACAGCTTTCCCCAGGGAAATATAAACTGTCACAGCTTTTCTGAATTTACTTTGTCAAGATGTTCCGCAGGCCTGGAAAACTGGGCATAGCTTTTAACCGAATGGTGTGCCGAGAAGTTTATGGCAAAGGAAAAGTCTAGATGTTTACAAGGATGTTCACCAAATGCTGCAGACATCAGTGGACACTTGCCAAGAACCTACATGCTAAAAATCAAGGGACTGATTTTATAAACAAGAGTATAGCCATATGACAAAATACTCTGAAGCCATTAAAAATGATGATATTCAATTTATTATGTTGACTGCCAAGATGTGTGCCATGCAGCAATGATTTTGCAGAGCAAGTTAAGGAAGAGTAAATGTGTTCTGATCCAATGTGTACATCCTCATTAGGTGTTTGGAAAGAGAGGGAACAGATCTGGAAACCTAAGACAAAGTTTTAAAAACTAGCTGTTGTCGGGCCAATTCCAACTCAATAAAATGTTAGCAGTAGTTATATCCAGGTGGTGGGGTGAGGGGTGATTTTTCTACATTTTCTTCAAGAAATAGAGGTTTATATAATAAAAACAAGCTTGGAACCTAATGTAAAAGGCCAGGCAGAGCCTCAATACATGCTCTGGAATATAGTTGTGACCATGGAATTGGACCCAGCAAAACACAGCTTGAGTTGGGCCTCAGATTTTGGCTGAGCAAGACACTGTGTGAACAGTCCCCACGCTGGAATTTGGCCATTATCATTCCTCTGCAAGCAGCATCTCTCCTGCTTCCCATTTGCGTTTCCCTCCCTCCCCGCTGCTCTAAACAAATATTGACACTGAGGTGCAGCTCCACCAGCAGCTGTGTGGGGGTCAGACTGCTGCCTCCACATCTGCTCTGCTTCCAAAGGGCTTCACCAGGAAGTGGGAAAACCTCACAGTAGCCATATGTCCCCAGGAAGGAAGAATTAAACTGAAAATGCAGAGTTTGAGTTTGTGAGTCTGGCGGTTGCGATGCGCACCTGGGAATTGAGTGCATGATCGTAAGATTTTTGGAAACTTCAGGGAAAAAATTTAACCCAGGCCATGGGCACCATCTTTGAGTGGTACCAGCGGTGAGCCTGCTTGGCTGCTAACCAAAAAGTTGAACGTGCCTCAGAAGAAAGGCCCGGCAATCTCCTTCTGAACAATCGGCCACAGAAAACCCTAAGGAACCACTGTTCCACTTGGACACACATTGGCCTTGAGTCGGAAATGGCTCCTTAGAAACTGCTGGGTGAGAGAAAACCCCAAAGTATCCCTTTCCAGAAACTCTGTGTTCTAAACACACACACACACACACACACACACACACACACACAGAACATGGGTTGGGAATTGGTCGTTGCACCCTAAGTGGACTCCATTTCCTAGCCTGGAGTCAGAGTCTCCACCCTAAGAAAGTCCTCACAGGTCCTGCAAATCTTTCCTAAAACGAGAACGAAGAGCAAAGGGGAGCATCCTACCCAAGTGCCCCACTTACAGGATGCGGCAGGGGTGGGGAAAACTGGAGGTAAAAAAGGGGCGAGCCGCCTGTGTGTCACTCCAATGTTTACAGCAGGTGTGGTCTAGAACCCTCCCCTCCTAGTGCCCAGCTATTGTCTCCCGACAGTGAGGTCTGTGGCCCAGCTATCCCTAGGAGCAGGTGAAGAAAGCAGCATGTCAGGCCCCACTCCAAGCCATCTGAGTCTAATAACTTAGTGTACCAAGTGCACACTCTTGCCGGCCAGTTGGCTCTGACTCATGGCTAACCTGCAGACACCAGAACAAAATGTTGCTAGGTCCCACTCATCATTTTGATCACTGGGGGATGTTCAAACCAATTTGTGACCGCGGCTTAGTGTTTTCAGTGCCATCAGACTTAGGGACTCGTCTTCTAAAATTATATCATTCTATCAAAAAACTCCTCTTCTGATCCATAAGAGCTCCATTGTCTGATTTTCAGAAGTAAATCACCAACCATTTTAAAAATTCATTTTACTGGGAGCTCTTACAGATATTATAATAATCCATAACTCAATTAGATCGAGCATAATTGTACAATTTCTGCCACCATCAGTTTCAAAACATTTTCTTTCTTCTTGAACTCTTTGATATCAGCTCCCCCTTTATCACCTCCCTTCCCCATCATACCCCCCAGAAACCCTTATTATATTATTTTTTCCCTATATCTTACACCATCCAATGTATCCGTTCACCTCCTATTCTGTTATTCATTTCCCTCCAGTGGGATTTTACAGACATTATTGCTATCAGTTCTCCCTTTTCCCTCTTTCCCTCCTTCCTGTACTCTCAGGGAATCATTAATTCCATTACTGTTTCTGAAGGATTTACATATCTTGGATTTCATGCATCAAATGACCTTAATTATATAAGTGAACATACACAGGTCTAATAAGATTAATGAGATATAACTAAGACCATAATAGTAAGGGGAAAAATATTAAAGAACTAGAGGATAGTTATGTGTCTCATCAGGGCTATACTGCACCCTGGATATATCATCCCTTCCATGTGGCCCTTCTGTGAGGGATTGTCCACTTATCTCACAGGTTGGTTTTGGGTCTCTACTTATCTCATAGGTGGGTTTTGGGTGTCCACTTTGTCTACATTCCTTCACCTCAATTTGACTGCTTGTTTTTGAACTTCGGATGCCTATTTCCGTTGACAACTCATGATCCTACAGGCTAACCACCAGCCCTTTGCAGTACTAGTGGCAGAGCTGCCAGCATCATATCAATGCACAAGCCACACACTACAACAAACTGACAGACAGGTGCACATTATAAGTTGACGAGTGCTACCTGCACTGGGGCTATGCTTGTCGAACTTGACCATGTATCAGAGTCTCCTGGAAGACTCATTACAGCACAGCTCAGCAGGCCACCCAGAGAGATTCTGGTGTGGCAAGTCTAGGCTGGGCCCTGAGGTGCTGCATTTAGGGATGCTGACGTCCACAGGCAGCGTATTAGCAGTCAGGAAGGAGAATGACCTGTAACAAAGGCAACTGGGAGCTCTGGGGATGGCTCACTGTGGTGGACCTGCTCCTGGGAGCACCCGTGTAGGGAAGAGCAGACTTTTTTGAATTCTTGGGTCCATTTTGACAGCTTCATTCTGCTCTCTGGGGGAGAGGAGAAGAAGTCCCTTCCTGCCTGATGTGGCACTCACTGGACAGGTGTGGGGGGGGTCTCAAAATGGAGTCAACCTTTTGACTTTTAACTTATTGCCTCCTTTGGTCATCTCCATGAATGGGGGAAGAGAGCAGGTCAGGTATAGCTGACCCCTGAGCGAATGAGAACCAGCACCGGCAGAGAAAGGAAAAGGCCACTCATCTAATTGCTGACACAGTGAGAAGGAAAGCCCATTTTTCAACTCTTACTTCATTAATTTTCCCTGCAATAGTTCGCCCTTTGGGGTTCTCCAGGAGTAAGGATAACTAATGTGTTTCTGATCACATTCCAGATGGGGCGGTACATGGCTATTCCAGATGAGCAGGAAAGAACTATTCCATTCATTTCACACATTAAAAACAGACACACACACACACACACACACACACACACACACACACATACAAAACCATTAAGTGACTTTCCAAAGCTCACAGTGCTGCAAACATGTTGGACTCAGCACCATGACCACAACATCAAAGGCTTTCAAGGAAAGGATTGTCCCCAACAAGAGAAAATCTGGTACTCATTTAAGTCCACATTTTGCCATTCATAAAATTATAGGCGGTGCCAAAACTTTGAAAATGCTGTGCTCTCAAAGTGCGGTTTTTCTGAAGTGCAAAATGCCCACAGAGCAGTGAGTACATAGTCAGTGTTTGCAAACAAATCCATTTCTTTAAAGTTCAGGTAGAGAACGCAGCTCCCACGCCTGCCAGCCTCTGGGGCAACCATCTATGCGGTCCCGAGGCAGCCTCACCACCACTGGCACGTGCATGTGCCCGCGTGTGAACATGGTGTCAATGCATCTCACAGAGGGTCCCTCCGCTTCCCCAAACACGACGTCCCCTCCAGAGGTTGATCCTCATGACCCAGACGACGCAGTCTGTTGTGATTCCGCATCGGTTTCCGTTCACTGCTTTTCAGTCGTAGATCTCACCCTTTCTTCCCAGCCTGCTGCAGTCTGGAAGGTCCCTTACAGGATGAGGTCGGACAGATGGGTGACATGGATTCCAACAACACAGCAACACCCCGCAGCCGCCACAGCGGGTCCAAGTGGGAGATGGTTGGTGCCTTGAGACCACTAATGATGGAAATGGCTCCTCCTTAGCAACCTTCTGCTACCCACCAGAGGCTTTCAGGCTATTTACCTGGCAGTAACATTGTTTGTTAATTGTGGCAAATATTCACGTAACGAATCCTTTACCGCTTCAGTGTTCTTCACATGTACAGTTCGGGGACATTGTGTTTGGCATGTTTTCAACTATCACGATTTGCCCATTTCCAAACTTTCCCATCACCCTTAGCTGAAACTCTGTGTTCCCGAAAGGGTGAGTCTCCCGTTTCCTTCCCCTCGGCCCCTGGTGACCACTAGTCCACTTTGGCCTCCATGGTTTGTTCCTTCTGGAGATTGCAGCTGAAATTCTCATGGACAACACGGAGCCTCCGTGTGTGCTTGGTGCGCTCGAGGGGCAGTGAAGAAGCAGTGAGATGGAGTGGCGCAGAGGCTGGAGCAGAGGGACAGCTGTCAGGATGGGACTGGAGGGCACTGTTTCCTTCTGTGACGCATAAGGTCGCTCTAGGCAGAGCCAACTTGACGGCACCTAGCATCAACAAAACAACACACATCCCATCCCCCCCCCCACACACACACATATGTCTCCGACCACTTTTTATTGCTGGATTACTCGTTCCTCTTGAAGAGAAAATGGTAGGAATGACATCAATCTTATCCGCCAGGTACTGCTGCTGCCATGTCTGGGCACGTAGCTAAGTAGCGTGTGCATAAAGACTGTTCCTGGGGCTTGGCGTGCTCTTTGCACGGTCACTGTTCGGGACGGGTTAACTCCTGCTTCCAGCCCTCAAGTTGCTCCCCTTGGCCTTCCTCCTAAGTCACGTGCCCATCCATGTCCTCCTGCAACAGCACCCTGCGCTATCCCTGTGACAGCAGGGGTCACAATGCATTGTAAATACCTTCTCGGGTATCCCTTTTCCAAGACTACACCCGCGTGCTCTGAGATTCAAATTCATTTCTTCAGCCCTTCATTATGTAACGCTGACCAGCTAAAAGGTGAATATGAAAGACGGAGACTCAAACAAACAACAGAAACCACGTGGTGGTGGGGAGCAGGGAGCACAGGAAGCTTGTCTCAAATTACAGTATTAACATCCTCAGAGTGATGAAAGAAGATATTACTTCATAACCATCAATAGGAAAATAGTACCCTATATTTTACAAAGAAACATTCCGAGAACTAAAGTGCTCTTTGGGGGATTATAAACATTATATTACAGATTTTGATTGGCGAATTGGAAAATAAGGATGTAGACACATCCCAGGACAGACATGAAGAAATGGAAGGCACAGTAGACAAGAGAATTAGACTGAGAGCCTCAGCCAATCAGAGTGTCAGACAGAGGGAGCCAAGGAAAGAGAAGTGGAAAGCAAGCGCTTACAGAACAGAACTGGAAAATAACAGTTTCCAGATAGAAAGGGCATCTTGGGAGAAATTAGTCTTACACTAAGGCTAGAGCATTTGAGATTTCAGAACATTAGTGACAAAGGAAAAATATTATAAACTCCCAGAAAGCAAACCATGAGCCATATTCCAAGTATCAGAATTGAGTACAGCTTTGGGCTTCGCAAAGGCACCGCTGAAAGGCGACAGAACAATGTCCTCCACATTCAGAAAGGAGATGCATTCTAGCTTAGTGTCTGTAAACAACAAATAAATGACCAAGAGGGCATATAAGATAGAAACTAAAACCTTCTAAAAGGGATTTATTCCACCACAATAAGGACATGGGGGAAAAGAAAGACCTGAGATGCACAAAACGGGAGTATACTATAGGAAAGAAGAGAAGGGAGGTTCCAGGAGGACATAAGGAAATTCCTGAATAACAGCCGTGCACCCCATCTAGATCGTCATCACTGGTACAAATCCGATTAGGGTTACTCTAGAGCCAGCCACATGAACATGCTCTCTGAGATCAACATCTTATTTTTTTTAATTTTTTTTTTCTGAAGAAAATACTTCATCAAAACAAGAAACTTAAAATAAGGCACAAGATTCAGAGAGAAGGGGATTCAACCAAAAAGACAAGCAGAGGGAATTCCAACAATTAAAACAACAAGAAGTCCCAAGATGGCAGGTATGTAGTTCAGGTCTTCGGGAACCGAACCTAAGAGGAAAACTGGAGTAGATATAAGGACATTTGCGGAGAAGCTTTGAGGACATGTGGGGGAAATTAGTAATCACTAAGAAAAGTAACCACTGAAAGCTAAATATGAGACTACCGTACACACCTATTAGGATGGCTAACTTCTAATAGAATGATAGTGCCCAAAGCTAGCTAGGATATCAAACAGCATTGCAGGTGGGAATGCAAAATAGTGTAACCATTCCCGCAGACCATTTGGCAGGTTGTTATAAAGCTGTTAAACATGGGCTTACCATATGATCTCCCAATTGCAATCCTTGGCATTTGCCTAAAGAAGCTAATACGGTGTGCCAGTACAAATATCTGCACACAAATGCTTACAGCATCTTGCTTCGTAATAGCCAAACCTTAGAAACAACTCATCAAAGTAGGTGCACCAATGAAAGACTTAAAAAGATATCGCATGGATAGGAAGCAGGGGGCATATGGAAGTTCTTTGAATTTTATGCACCCCTAAAATTATTCATTAAAAAAACCCCACCTCACTGCCATCGATTTGAGGCCAACTCACAGTGAACCCTGTAGGACAGGGTACAACTGCCCCTGTGAGTTTCAGAGACTAACTCTTGACCAGAATAGAAAACTTCATTTTTCTCCCTCGGAGTGACTGGTAATTTACAACTGCCACCCTTGTACAACCACTATGCCTCCAGCCTATTAATAAATAAGTAAATACATAATAAGATTATGAAGGATCACCCAGATCCTGGAATTTAGATCCTGCCTAGAGAACTGTTTGGTCTAAAGTTGAACACATAACATCTACAAAGAACATTGCAAGGCCTCAGGTAGAGAAATTTATGGATTATAAAAAAGGTAATTTCAACAAAATAAATATCAAAAGATGCTTAGGCAAGAAAATCCATGGTCTGAAATTACTTAATTAATGGAGACAGGTCTTGACTGGAGAATGGAAGATAACCATGTAGGCGTGTTTTAGAGTTTGCTCCTTGAGGAAGCTCTCTGAAGTAAAATCACATATGGTTATGGACAGATGGCTCGTGGCACCAGGGAGGTAGGAGAAACAAGGAATAATAACTGACATCATCCTGAAGTCAAGATTCAAAGCAAGTGCCACCTGCAGTGTACAAAGCACTTCAGAGACGAGGTGATATTCCCAAAGTGAGAGCAAAGGGGTCATTGTCATCAGCAGTAGATGCTCCCACAGAGAACCCTGAAATACCTGTGGTGACAACTGCCTTGAGCTTGTCACCACTGCTCCGAAGGGTCTGCAGCCAACACTGACAGAGTGCTCACCCTGCTGGGTTCAGGGGGCAACATGTTTCCTAACTAGAAGTCACATGTTGTCACCCATGCAATCGCTATGACACATGGGTATGGCTATGTTAAAATGTAGATCAGCTTTTGATACTTCAATATATTCACCTAAAGGGTAAATTTAAATCGTAACTCTAACCAGAAAACCAATATCATTTTTTATAGTAGCCAAGCGCCAGATGGTCTTCAATGGTTCATGTCTTTGCAGCCCCCTCTTGCACTGAATAGGGCTGACCTATGTAAACAAAGACAGCATCATGACCAATGGAGAAAAGATGGAAGATGAGAAAGACTTCATTTTACTTGGATCCACAATCAACACTCATGGAAGCAGCAGTCAAGAAATCAAATGGCAAATTGCATTGGAGCAAGCCTGCTGTCCACGGCCCCTTTACAATGTTAGGACTACAGTGCCCCTGACCCAAACTGTGCCATTCGCCATGGCCTTGTGTGCATGGGAGAGCCGGACCAGGAAGAAGGAAGACCACAGAGGAGGGGATGCATTTGGACTGTGGTGCTGGCAAAGAATATTGAAAGTACCATGGCTGCCAATAGAAACTCAAACCAATAAGCAAGTGTGTCTTGGGAAAAGTACAGCCTTTTTAGGCAAAATTGGTGAGACTTAGTCTGGAGTACTTTGGTCATGTCAGGAGAGACCAATCCCCGGAGAAAGATATCGTGCTTGGAAAAGTAGCAGGGAAACAGAAAAAAGGAGGATTTCAAAAAAAAAAAAAAGGATTACTACAGTGGGTGCCTTGCTGGGCCCAAACATAAGAACAATTGCGAGGCTGGCACAGGGCCAGGCAGTGGTCTGTCCCGTTGGATAAGGTTGCTGTGAGTTGGAACCGATTAGACAGCACCTAACAGCAGCAACATGTACATGAAGAAGTACAGCTGGAGCGCTCCTTAGAAGAGAGAGTAGTGAGACTTCATTTCATGTCCGTTGGGCATGCTATCAGGAGGGACTGGTCTCTGGAAAAGGACATCATGCTTGGTAAAGTAGAGGGTAATCAAAAAGAGGAAGATTTCCAACCAGATGGATTGACGGAGTGACTGCAACAGTGGGCTCAAGAGTAACAATGATTGTGAGAGTGGTGCGGGCCTGAGAGTGCTTCATTCTGTTGTACATAGGTTTGCTATGAGTTAGCACTGACTCGACAACTTCTAACAACAACATGTGTACGTCCATGTCTATATAGATGGAAGAAGACGGAGGGTTCTTCTATAGGGGTTCTGCTCCCTATAGAGTTACAGTCTTGAAAACTCACAGGGGCAGTTCTACAGAGTCCTATAGGGTTGCTGTGAGTCAGCATTGACTTGATTAAGTGAGTGAGTTTATATATATACACACATACACATTACACACAATAAAAAACAAACCAATGCTATTAAATTCTACTCAGTTATTGCTCTCTGATGAAGGCCCCGAGTCTAAGATCTGTTGCCTATTGTTTAAAAGGTGGCATTAGCATGTATTACAGCTAAAGACAAATTTCAAAAATAGCCATCTAGTCCTGAATGATAAGATAGGAAGAAATAGAAGAGGGCTATCACCCCGTGTGGCTTAGTTACTTACACAAATAGTGTGTAGTTCTAAAATTATTTCAGGACCCAACAGTGCCTGAGTCCCCTACTTAGAGAAAGCCAATGATGTGGAAAGGAGAAGTAGTAGCAATGAGTGTTGGGGAAGGACTATCTGGATCCAGTGGTGTATTTGTTTCTCCATATCCATATTTTAATTGTTAAAATTTTAGCCATGAAAATAAAAATGCTTTACTGATCAGAAATACAAAGTATTCATCCAGGTGTGGGTATGGATTGTTGCCTTTCATGTGAGGGGCTGGGGTTCAATTCTTATCCAATGTACCTCATAAGCAGTCATCACCCATCTTTCAGTGGAAGCTTAGTGTTGCTGCCATGCTGAGCAAGTTACAGCAGATCTTTCAGGCTAAGATGAACTCTGAAGAAAGACCTAATGGGCTACTTCTGAAAATTAGCCAATAAAAAGCCAATGGATCGTAACAGGAAAATCCTCAATTGATCATGGAAATGGTACAGGCCCAAGTAATATTTTGTTCTGTTGTGCATTGGCTCAGCACGACCCATTGTAGCTAACAGCAACATGAATTCTAGGCTGCATTTTGAGAATCCCTCGTGAGTGACTTGGATGTGACTTCAATCACGTGGCACTCAGTCTCTTCCTCTTGGTGGTAGTTACATAATCTAGTGTCAACTTGAGAGTATTGAGAGTGAAGCGGGGGAGTCTAGCCTGTCTAGCAGGTGACAAACTGATGATGCCTTTGTGGGCACTCTCTCTCTCTCTCTCTTCCTTCATCTTACTTTTGGCAAACCTTGAGGAGACTTACTGAGACCTGCGAGAGCACCCTTTCTCTGCTTGACCTCCCTGTTGAAAAACCATAGTCAGAGAGCTGGAGAAGTCACTTAGCGACCTATGCCCGTGCTAAGATGTTTCCACTGCTACTGGATCCACAAGACTTTTCACCCACCAACCTATGATCTTCCTGCATCCGGCATCATTGCATGTGCTTCTTGAGTCTGAAGAGGAATTTATGGACTAGTATTGGACATACAGGGTAATATAGGACTTAGGGGCTTGCTCTGTACTGGGCTGGGATGTTTTCTCAAACAAAATTACTCTTTGTTATAAAGCTCTTTCCTATGTGTATATATGGTGTCCCAGGATTTGTTCCTCTAGTCTACCCAGACCAACAATCTCTTAAATGGAGGTCAAATCAGCTGATAGCCAGAGACACATATTCAACAATTCTACAGTCCTCCTAAGACCTAATCGTGGTATATATCAGAGTGCAAGGATGGCATTTCACAGGAGGAACTCTGCAAACCAGCTCCTTGTGCAATGCTCAAGACACTCTTCGGTGTGTTTCCCTAAGCTTAGTCAGACTGGTTCATCCAAGAGCTGAAGAAGAAATGTCGTCGCATGCCCTAATTTTAAAAAACAAGCAACATTCCCGCTTCATTCATCAACTGATCATCAATGATCAGTCCTGATCAATGCTATGAAGAACACCTTCCGTCTTAGTCACACCAAGTCATACGTGCTGGGAAGCAGAAGTCGGGAAGGGGCGAGATCTGATTCCATTCCAGAAGTGCACTTTTCACCGAGTATCAAAGTCACCGAGCTTCTGTGGGCAAGCCAAGGAGACTCCAGGCCAATCTGAGCCTTTCCTTTGTCCTCCTGTACCGGAAACGCCCACCAAACAGAGCTCGCTTTCAGAGCAGTGTAGTGGCTTCATGGCCACAAACTAACGTTCACCTCTTTGTGAACCTATTGCTGTCAGAGTGACATTTCAGCCTAGTATGTTTCCAAAGAAGCCCTTTTTATTGCCCACCGAGTCACCTAACCGTCCACCGACAGACATGTCCTGTGTAATCTGCATCTCCGAAGGTTACAGTGCAATGAGGTCACGTCTTCCATTGGCTAGTTTACATGAAAAGAAGAGAAAACATTTCTTTCATGAGGCCCTATGAGAAAACGATTTTAAAGGATTCTGTGCCAGTTTGAAAATAACAAATGCATGGGGTTTTTCTTCTCTGTTTAGGTGATAGGCAAACTGTCCTACTCCACTAATTTTAAATTTAAGATCAGAGCTTACTAGAAAGTAAACAAGCAAACAAACAAAAACAGACATATGCACACCCATGTTTATCACAGTATTGGTTACAATAGCAAGAAGGTGGAAACAATGTAAGTGCATGTTTGTGGAGGAATGGATGCATAAAGAATAACAATGAAACCGTCAAGCACCTCATGACATGGATATACTTGGAAGGCATTATACTGAGTGAAAGTAATCAATCACATACAAACAAATACTGTATTGGACCACTGTTAAAAAAGAAAAAAAGAAAAGCAGTCTTAAAAAAAAGAAGAAGAAAGAAAACCAGTCTTCATACCAAAAGAAACAGAGGTGGAGTCAGGAGAAGGAAAGTGAGAAAAGGGAAGCAAATTTAAAATTTTCTAAATACAATTTGCAAATAAGGCACCTGCCATTATTTTTTTCAAATGTTTTTAATTTCTTGGAGGGGGTGGAAACTTTGTTGCTGTTGCTAGCTGTCACCAAATGAGTCGTCCACCCATAACGATGCTACAAACAACAAGGTCAGACCGAGGTGGCTAAGTTTCTAGAAATAGATAGCCAGACCTTTCTTCCTGGTCGATTTTAGCCTGGGAACTCTTGTTGGCATTCCAGTAGCATGTGAGCCTCCCATGGCAGATGGGTGGTGGCTGCACATGAGGTGTATTGACCAGGAACCAAACCTGGTCTCCATGTGGAAGGTGAGCAAATACACCCACAGAACCACGGCTGCCCCATAGCACGTCAGTAAGTCCATCGAAATGGTGAGCATTAAAGGACTGGAAAAGCAGGGGAAAGGAAAGAAAAAACAACAAGCACAAAAAGCCAAAGGGAAGAAAGATTGAGAGGGAACAAGACTGTAAAAGAGACGGGAGTAAGGAACTGAAATGAAAGAGGGATAAAGTGTGTGTGTGGGGGGGGGGGTGAGACGAGGAGAAGCAAGTGTGCTTTAACTTGCCTCACCTCTTCATCCTCTCCCCAGATTCCCTGTCTCCATAATGGCTTTCAGAGGATGGGACTTTCAAAGGCCGTGATGATGAAGACCTAACTCTAACCCAACCTGCTTTTCACAGAGGATTGTGTGCAAGTCACATACCGATTCACGGAGTGTTGCTGCTGTCGTTAGTTGCTATGAAGTTTGTTCTGAGTTAGGGTGACCTTGTGCACATACATTGAAGGATTTCAGCCTTCAATATGGACCACAGCTCAATATAAAGAAGACAAAAACTCGCAACTGAACCAGTAGGTAGCATCATGATAAATGGAGAAAAGATTGAAATTGTTAAGAATTTTGTCTTGAATGAATCCAAAATCGATGCTCATAGAAGCAGCAGTCAAAAGATCAAATGACGCATTGTATTAAGTAAACTTGCTGCACAAGACCCCTCTGAGGTGTTGAAATGCAAGGATGTTAGTTTGAGAACTAAGGTGTGCCTTACACAAGCCATGGTATTTTCTTTAAAAAAATTTTTTTTAAACAAATCATTTATTGGGGCTCTTTCAGCTCTTACAACAATCCATACATCAATGACATCAAGCACATTTGTACATTTGTTGCCATCATAATTTCCAAAACATTTTCTTTCTACTTAAGCCATTGGTATCAGCTCCTCATTTTTTTCCCTCTCTCCTCCACCTTCCCATCCTCGTGAACCCTTGATAATCTATAAATTATTTTTATTGTCATATTTTACACCATCCTCTGTCTTCCCTCACCCATGTTCCTGGTGTTCGTCCCGCGCCACCCCCCCCAAGGGGGCTTGTACATCAATCGGTTCCTCCTTTCTCCCCCTTCTCCCCACACCTTCCCCCTACCGTCATGGTATCGCTACTCTCAATATTGTTCCTGAGGGATTTATCTGTCCTGGATTCTCTGTGTTGAGAACTCTTATCTATAGCAGTGTACATGCTCCAGTCTATCCCAATGTGTCAGCTAGAACTGGAGTCATGGTAGTGGGGAAAGAAGGGCAGCATTACAGAGCTAGAGGAATGCTGTGTGTTTCATCGGTGCTATACTACACCCTGGCTGGCTCATCCCTTCCTTGTGATTCTTCTGTGAGGGGATGTCCAATTGTCTACAGATGGGGTTGGGGTCTTCTGATGCTAGATACATAATCCCATCAGCACCTTTGGATCACATGGGTTAGTGTGCTTCTTCCATGTGGGCTTTGTTGCTTCCCTGCTGGATGGCTGCTTGTTTAACATCAAGCCTCTAAGCCCTGAGACGCTATATCTTGTAATAGCCAGCCACCATCAGCTTTCTTCACCACATTAGCTTATGCACCCATTTGACTTCAGCCATCATGTCAGGAAGGTGAGCATCACAGAATGCCAGGTTATTAGAACAAAGTGTTCTTGCATTGAGAGAGGGCTTGAGTAGCAGCCCAATGTCTGTCTGCTACCTTAATACTTAACCTATAAATATATGTGCATAGAACTATATCCCTATCACTATATATTAATATATTTACATAGGTCATGTCTGTATTTATACCTCTATAAATGTATTTTTGCCTCCAAGTTCTTTTCTTTATTTCCTTTTACTTCCCTCCTGTCCCATTATCATGTTCAACCCTCATTCTGCTCTCTGTACTTCCTCTCGGCTACACTGTGCTTGATGGAACCTGAGCAGGCATTCTACGCCCTCCTCACCATTGATTTTAGATCTCTTGTTGTTCCCTTGTTCCCGGGTTTGTTGGCTCCCCTGTCCATTTCTACCACTTCCTCCTCTCCCCTGTCCCCCTGGAACAATTGGCCCCGTTGTTCTCTCCTTGGGATTGTTTATCCAGTCTATCTGATTTTTTTAATCGTTTTATTGGGGACTCGTACAAGTCTTATCACAATCCATCCATCCATCCATTGTGTCAAGCACATTTGTACATTTGTTGCCATCATCATTCGCAAAAAATTTGCTTTCTACTTGAGCTCCTCGTTTTTTCCCCTCCCTCCCCCACCCCAAGCCATGGTATTTTCAATTGTCTCATATGCCTGTGAATGTTGGGCCTTGAACCAAGAAGGCCAAAGAAGAATGGATGCAGTTGGATTGTGGTGCTGGCCAAGAATTTGGAAGATGCCATGGCCTGCCAAAAGAACAGCCGAATCTGTCGTGGAGGTAAGGATGGGTAGACATCTCAAGGGCTTTGGACATGCTGACTAGCCCCTAGAGAAGGCCATCGTGCTTGGTAAATAGAGGGGCAGCAAACTAGAGGAAGTCACCCAAGAAGGTGGATTGTCACAGTTACTGTAACAGTCGGCTCAAACATCAGAACAGTCGTGAGGCTGGCACGGGGCAGGGCAGTGCGACGTTCTGTTGTGCGTAGGGTTGTTATGAGTCAGAACACACCCGACAGCACCTGACAGCAATGACAACACAAGCACGGAGAACAGAACAAAAGATCGTTCATGTTTGACTCCTTTGTTGTAGCTCTTGCATTCACCCGTCTCACTGAGGTTTGACCTCATCTTCACGGACCCTCTTATTTATCAGAGGATCAATCATCAAGCACGATGCCCCTTCCCAGCAATTCATCTTACCTGTTGGCCCAGCCAAAGTAAGCAGGTTGAAATCTAACCATCTCTCTCCCAAGAATCATTCTGGCAGTGTTTCCTCTGGTGGAAGTTGATAGTATGTTCAATATTTATGCCAACACTACAATTCAAATGCATCCGTTCTTCTCTGTCTAATTTTTCTCATCGTCTGGTTTGCTCAAGAGTAGATCCATGTTTTTTTCATAACCAACCTCCCTCTATCTGCTTGACTGACCTAATGGGAAGCTCAGTTATTCTTAAATTACCGAAAGAGCCCCACATGGCTCTTCAGACAATCACACAGTTGTCCTGACCCTTCCTGAGAGGTAAAAAGCAGCACACGATGTTAGATTGTTGAAAGCCAGATGAAATTTCACCGAGGACTTGTGTTATCCCACCCTGCTGTAGAGCTACTGCTGCAAACGACTTGCATTCGTTCTTCTTACTCTGTGTTAATGTGTGATCGCTTGTCTTAAGGGACCTCAATATCTGCCTCCTTCACTTAATTGGGAATATTTACTGTTATGGGATAAATGTAGCAGGATACTGTATTGGAATATTCGTTTGTGTTTGTGTTCACTCCAGTTTTCTTTCCTTCCAGTTCAATTCAGTAGTCAGCATTGTATTCCCTTGCCTTGGGGATATTTGGAAGGGAAACCTCAGAGCTGTAGTTCTTCCTGTCTCTTTATAAAGCCTGAACTTGTTGAAGAGATTAAGAGAAGTGTCCGGAACAAGGGAGGGAGAGAGGGAAGTGCCTTGGAGGATGACAAGAGGGGGAAAGAGGTGTTTTGTTTCTTCCCTAGATGGGTAATGATATGTTGCTCTCTCGGGGAGTAGGACCTGAGTCTATGTGACAGCCAGAAGACAGAGGGGACCTCTCTGTCAGACAGAGGGGCTCTGGCTTTGTCGAATTTCTGTAAACCAAAGGGAATTTAGGACTGAGAGAGTGGATGTTATGGATTAAAGTGTTGGAATCCTAACCTCCATATCTGTGGGAGTAATCCTGTTGGGAAAGAACGTCATTATGTTTATTAGATCCTGCCCGAGTAATGTGGATTCTAAATGTAATCAGTTCTGAGTATTGTAAAGGACAGATTAGGTACAAAGACAGGCCCGTGAGGGAAAAGACACACCATGTAAGGACCGCCTACAGTCCAAGGAATGATAGAATGTCCAAGTCTACCTACAAGGAAAAATCTACCTGGCTAAGACCCGATTTGGACAGTTAGCCTCCAAATCCCGACCTCACTGCCATCAACTGAATTCCAATTCATAGCAAACCTACAGGACAGAGTAGAATTCCCCACCTAAGTTACTGAGACTGGAACTCTTTCCGGGGGTTAGAAAACCTCATCTTTCTCTCATAGAGTGGCTCTTGGTTTCCAACTGCTTACCTTACAGTTAGCAACCGAATGCATAACCTCTGAAAAATTAAATACCGTATATACTCGAGTACAAGCCGACCTGAATATCAGCTAAGGCACCTAAGTTTACCACAATAACTGCATTAAAAATGTGCTGAAAACTTGTCTTATACACGAGTCTATATGGTATCTGTTTTTTAAAGCTACCCACTTGTGGCTTTTCTGTTATGAAGGCTCTAGAAAGTCAGATACTGCCTAGCACACAGTCCCTGAGTCTGGAGTTCCGTCTGCATTTGAAGTACTTCAAATGTAGTTTCGAGGACCATGACACACAGCTTAACGGACTCTGCCCTGCACATTGGCAGCTGGTTACAGGAGCAAGCGGGCTAAAATCCAGCCTGCATTCAGTTCGCCAAGCAATATACCATGGTATATATTTAGGCAGAGGTGTGCCTCTACCTCAAGGAAAGATGGCTTCTCCCAATCATATATGTGCCATTGGGGCTAGTAGGGGCCTTGCTAATATCTTGGTCCAGTGCTGGTAGAGAAAACTACTCTAAGGGTTGTGATTGAAGTTTCCAACACTAAAATCACATGCCAACAGTAATTCAAGTGTTGAATACCAGCAGAAGCACCTCTGGTGGAGAGATTTCAGTAGAGCTCCCAGACTAAGACAGACTAAGAGGAAAGCCCTGGTGATCTACTCCCGAAAATCAGCCCGTGAAAGAATAATGGATCACAATGGAGTATTGAAGATGACGCCGAGCCAGGCAATGTACCTTCCTGTGCTACATAAGACCACCAGGAGTTAGAGCTGAATCTACAGCAATTAATGAGAGTGTGATGGGGGCTCAAAGTCAAATGTGCACAGGTTAGCAAGAATTTTAAAAGGTGGTAGGGTAATAGGGAGACGATGTCAGAGAGTCCATGTAGAAAAAGAACGGAAACTGATTGTGGTAGCAATTCACAGTTCTGCTGGACATGATTGAACTATGGAATGAGAGGATACATGTATTAAATCCCAATTAATAATGATTATTTGTTCAATAGACTATCTATAGCCAATCTTAGTGGACAGAAGTTCATACCCTCTACATTAAAATGTTTAAGGCACAGTCAGTTTCTCTTACACCTAAAACACTGACTGGTGAACCTATTCTCCACGCTGGGCGTTCTACATCTCAGAAACACATTTTACAAAGGCAGTATCCCTGCCAGACAAAGTTATCTTGGCACGCGATGGAAGGGGATATAGATTCGTCACTGGTTCTTACTTCCAGAAAAGAAAAAGAATGCAGACTTATCCCATGTTAATCCACCCGAGGAAAATTCAAGAGCATCCTGTTCACCGCCGAGAGCCAGCCGCTTGGCAGAGGGAGATTGAAGTCTCCCATGAAAGCTGTCCTTTGTCAGGGAGGCACCACTTTCCACTGTCCCCGGGCACACAGGGGCGGTGGCTCCTCCAAATATCCCAGAGCGGATGTCATTCTGTCTGAGCAGCAGCAAGACTTCTGGTCTCTGACCCATGCAAATCTCAATTAGCCAGGATTATTCAACTGCGTCCAGGCACTCTCTTCCTTCAAACACCTAATTGTGTGAAAGCCACATTCCTTTGAGCCACCACCCCCTCCTCCATGACTGGCCCCGCCGACCCCCTTCCTAACTTCTCCGGAGAGTATCTCTAGGTTTGTTGTGTTGTTTTCTTTTATTTCCCCCCCCTTAATGAATTGTGCCAATCATTAAGAAAATTCTGCTGGAATGGTATTACTCTTGGCGATCCTTCACTCATTAGCCAGCGAGCCAAGCAATTGTCCCCATTTACAGCTGCTTCTAACTCCCAAGTCCAGCCAGGCACTTCAAGATCCCATCAGACTCCCTATCCACCCTGCTGAGAAAAAGTAGTCAGGCAAATGCTCAAGACCCATAAAGGGATGTTAATATTGTATCAAATAGCACTGAGCAAATCCGCAACCCCATTATGATGCATCTAATTCCTCATGCCAGGACTCTTCCTCTCACCTCTGCGGAACAGGTAACAGAGGCAGAGTCAACTAGAGTCCCCAGTGGTCATCTCCTCAAAACCTACGCTGTTTTCATTGATGCGATGCCCCTTCCTTCCTATCTGCTTGGGTTTTAGGCAGGGGGTGGGGGGTTGGGCATGTTAGGAAATCCCACTGAGATCTCATTACTGTGATTCCCTTGAACTAATAAGGTGTCCTCCTAGACGCCAAGTGCACTGACCCCATTGACAATATCAAGGTTATGATACAGTGTGTTATTGGCATCCACCGGGAAGTAGTTGCAAAATACAACCTGAAATAATCTCTTCTGAACTGATCCAGGCTACATAAGTCCAAAGTCTCACCAACTGGGGGGAGAGGCTTTGGGTTGGGGAGTGGGGGGGAACACTTTCGGCAGGGCAGGGGAGATACTATCATTTTTTAAAATCCTAGGTGCAATCATTACAAACCAGCTAAAATAAGATATTAAAAATATTTCAACCACTTCTCTTACTTCTTATAAAACCACATCAGACAAACGAAATCCCCACGGGAGTCCTCAGGAGTAGAATGGCATAGGCAATGAAAACAGCACATGCTAATTCTGCAAATCTACATGAGGTCACTTTGGCTTCATTCTCTGCCTCTTCATGTAAAGCAAACAAACTCTTTTTTTTCTCTTTTTGCTTCTCTGTTCTCGGATTATAGGCTATTCACTTATTGTGTCCAAAAATATCTAGAAATAATTCTCCTACCTGTTAGATGCTGAGATTTCAGCTCCCTTACTGTAACCACTCATAGAGACCCCACAGGATAAAGTAGAACTGCCCCTTTGTGTTTCCCAGACTTTGAATGGTTACCAGATCTTATCTTTCACCTGGAGAACAACCTGTGGGTTTGTGTTTCCAAGACTTTGAATGGTTACCTGTAGGACAACCTGTGGGTGTGAATCATTTGTTACCTTGTAGTTAGCAGGCCAACTTTGTAACCCACTACCCCATTATAGGGTTGCTATGAATTGGAATCTACTCAATGGCACTGAGTACTACAGCCAAGCAACCAGTTCCTCCTTTCCCCTTGCCCGGTTGGTTCTCTACTAGAAACTTGGCTGCAAGACAGACTGGGCGAGTAGGGAAGCACAGTGGCGAGCAAGGGGTGCACTGCCCAGGCTGTTCTCCAATCGGGGCACAGGGGGCACAGGGATCGAGCACGTGTACTGACACCCTACGAGTCAAACCCTACTTGATGGGTGGGTTTGGTATCAGAGTGAAATCTTCAACTCAGTATCTATAGATGGGTTCCTTCTAAACTAAGGTTTATCTTATCTGATGTTCAAGAAGTCAGCTCACAGAAGGGCCATCCCAAACACGATACCTTCTCAGTGATAAAAAGGATAGGATGATCACGGAGACACCGGAGACAGGAGACACGCACAGGTGGAAAATAGATTCCATGGTAGGATTCGTATTCAACCAAGGATGGCCTACAGGCACCAGAAATGAAGAACGAGACCACAGAAAGAATCAGCATGACTGAGCACCCAATTTGGACTTCCAGCCTTTCTGAACAGTGAGAAAATAAGTGTCTATTCTTTAAAGGTACCCACTGTGCTAGTACTGTTATAACAGCTCTGGATTACTGAAACAGGTACCAAGGGTGTAGCAGCATGAAGCACCTGTCCGTTCTCCTATTAACCAGACATGGTCCAGTCCTAGAAGAAATGTACCACCGAGAAACCAAGCTGAAGTTAGCCCAGAACTGCAGCGGCCAGAGGACTGAGAGAGAAATCAAGGAGGAACTCCAGGACCAGGATGGGCCTCTGTGGGTTTCCAAGACGGAACCTCTTTACAAGCATAGACAGCCTCGTCTTTTGGCTGCAGAGTAGCCAATCACTGCAAAGTGTCTGACTTTGCAATTGTATGGGTTGTGTAGCCCATTGCACAACCCAGGCTCCATCTCGAACATAACCTCATAACAAGCAGCACTAGCCCTGTACCTCCAGGGAAATAAAGGGCACAAAGGGAGAGATGGTGGTTAAAATATGCCATTGTGCTGCACCAATATAGCATGGAGCAGTTCAATAGTAGAATTTTTGCTTTCCATTCAGAAGACTTAGGTTGATTCCCAGTCAATACACCTCACATGTGGCCACACCTGTGTCAGTGGAGATTTGCATGTTTCTTTGACACTACGCAGGTTTTAATGGTTGCTTCCCAAGATGAACTAGGGGGAAAAGGCTTGGTGGTATATTTCAAAAAAAATTGAAAAGTAGCCCTTTGGGATTCAAAGGTCAAAACCACCATGGACATGGCATGTATTGGCAGCATTGCATTCCATTGTGCATGGGGTCACCATGACTTGGTGAGGCCTCTTTGAGGGCCATGCTTGGGGGATACAGCCCCAGATGGAAACATACTCTACAGAGACTTTTTTTTATCAAGCTATAAACAAGACAAAGAGAAACCATGCGGGATAAGGGAAACCATCAACATGAGGTCAATGGATTTCTGCTGACTCATGGCCATGGGGCTGATTACATATGATCGAAAATAAAGGAAAACATCACAAAACTATGATTGGCAGTTGGTCTATTCACCCCAGCAAGGCTTTAGAAGTAAGGAAAGGATCACAGATGGGGTATGCATACAGATGCAAATTTAACAAATCTACAGAGCTGGTTCTGGGGCTTAAACCACCTGTCCATGCCTGAGTCATAGACACTAGACATGGTCACAACTTAGGAAGACAGCATGCGAAGGAGCCCTGGTAATGAGATAGCTCCCGCTCAGAAATAGTGAGATTCCTGCAGATACAAAATCCCTTGTTTATGGAACTCAGTAAACCTAAGGATAAGAAATGGTGGTGGTGTAATAGGTTATGTGTGGGCTACTAACTGCAAGGTCAGCAGTTTGAATCCACCAACCAGCCCTGGCGGAGAAATTAAGGCCATCTGCTCTGTACAGATTTACAGCCTCAGAAACAAGGCCCGCCACCACCATGAGGCCCCACCAAGTAGAACCCTTCTGTCCTATGAGTCGATGGCAGTAGGTGGATACACAGCCACTAACAACAACCGTAAGAAAGGAAAGAGTCTGATACAAGGGTGCTTCAGAAAGTGCCTGGGGAAATGAAATTGGAAGACAGTGAAATGTTTCCAAGAACTTTTTGAAGCCCCTCATATAGGATATTTATAGTGTCTCCCGTGGTGGACAGGTTTCAACACAGCTTCCAGACTAAGGGAGTTGAGGAAGAAAGATGTGGTGATCTGTTTCAAAATGATTCATCAGTGAAAACCCCACAGAAATCACAACAGGAACCTGTTTGATAGTGTGCTGGAAAATGAACACCCTAGGTTGAACGCCACTCAAAATGTACCGTAGCTGCAGCAATGGACTAGCTGGCGGAGATGGTGCAGGACCCAGCAACATTTTTATCTATCAGTCATGAGACCTCGGTGAGTCACAGTCAACTAAATGGCAGCTAACAACAGCACATCACATTTCTGATTGCTTAGAGAGGTTCTCCAGAACTTGTTCTTTCTCCTTGTTCCCAGAAAGTAAATTGGAGGAGTCTCCTCAGCAGAAAAGCGTCTTCAAGGAAAAAACCTTCAGCTGGCCAACCACAAATCAGATGGGAAAGCCCACCAGTTAAAGGTTCGGCCATCAAGGGTTCATGCAGAATGTTCCTAAATTTGAGTAGACAAACTAGGATCACTCCAGGTGTGAGCAAGGCTGTGATGTTTGTCCTGTTGTACACAGCGGGGCTGTGAATTGGAACCAAGCGATTTCACAGCACATCATAGCAACAACGCCTTGAACTGCTAACTGAAACATCATTGGTTCAAACCTACCAGTTGATCCTCAGGAAGATTTAAAGTCTTGTAAACCTGCATGGGCAATTCTACTGAGTCCTGAAAGGTCACTGTGAGACTTGGGATTGACTCAACAGCAGTGGGTTTGGTACCAGTATGAAAGACGAAGACCCAAACAACAAATTAAAAATTCTCAGGAGAAGCAGAGACAACAAAGGGAGAAAAAAACTAAGGGAAAAATAATATGAAAAGATTATAAAAATACTGTAACAGAAATGAGATTTCAAAAATATATAATAAATAAAAATTGAGTGCTCTTTTCTTCCAATTTGTAGATGGGTTGAAATAATAAATTGAAAACATCTACTTGAACATAAGATAAATAAAGAGATGAGTACTAGGAGAGAAAATGTAAACAAAACAAAAAAGCCCTGGTGACTCAAAATCTCAAGAGCAAAAGTAACAGAGGAAGAAGTCAGGATATAATTAGCAATAATAATAATAATGTGGAAAATGTCCTGGAACAAGACACAAGACTCCATGTTACAGTGAATGAAGAAAAATCTAAGCCAAGAGACAAAAACAATGATATGTGAAAAACTAGAATATTTCAATGGTTAACACATTTTGATGTCGTCCTGAAAGACTGAAGGTTCATGTCCATGAGAGTCCCCTCAGAAGAAAGGTTGTCAATCTACTTATGAAAAATCAGCCGTTGATAGCCGTAGGAAACACAGTACTATTCTGACATTCATGGGGTTGCCAAGAAGTAGCAATAGGTATGTGGTATAAAATTTAGGAGAATGGCCCTACCGCAGGGCATAAACAGATTACCAAATATAAAAAAGGAAGTACACACAGTGAAAGACAAAATAGATGACTTGGACCTATTAATAATAAAATATCTATGTGCATCAAAAGTTTCCATCCAAAAAGTAAATCGAAAGCCCCACAGACTGGGCAAAAATCTTTAGCAATGACACAAATGGTCAAGGGAATAATTACTGAAATCTATAGAATTTTCAACACCTCAATTAAAAAAAATAATGGTTCATTTTAAAAGTGGGCAAATGGCATGACAAGATAGTTCTGCAAAAATAACACTCGAATGCTAACAAATACATTTAAAAAGCTCATGATCATTAGCTATCTGGGAGATTCAGATCAAAGCAAAAATGAGATATCACCTTACACCCACAATGATAGCCCAAGTCAAAAGAAAATTGAAAGAAAAAAAACACAGAAAACAACAAGTGCTGGAGAGAGTGCAGAGAAATGTGCGCTCTTATACACTGTGGGTGGGTCTGCAAACATGGACAACCCATTATGATCCCTAACACAACTGGGACTAGAAATGCCATACGACCCAGTTATCCCTGATGAACATACTCATACCTCAAAGAAGTCAGTGGCACAGCACCATCAGACATACACTCTCCCATGTTCATTATAGCGCCGTTCCCAAGAGCAAGAAGCTAGGAACAGTCCAGGTGCCCATCAATAGAAATTGGATAAAGAAATTCTGGTACATCCACACTCTGGAATCCTGTACATCCTTAAAACCAGGGGTGAAACCATGACACACCTCGTGCTGTGGATGTACCTGGAAACCATCATGCTGAGTGAAGTTACCCAGTCACAAAAGGACCAATATTGTCTGAGTCCACAACTATAGACAAAAGCGGGCTTCTGTTCTCAGCTCATGTCATCTTCTGATCTCATCTCCTGAGCAGTGAGGTCGTGACCCTTCCTAGAACCCATGAACAGTATACTGTCCATCTTAAAAACCACTTCAAAAGAGGTGCCCTCTGTGGTGTGAGGTGGGTGGGCCAGCCCCCCACCACTAACCATGGGTTCAGTAAGCACAATTGTACGGTTGAGATATATAAATATTATATTAAAGTTATCGAAAGCATGAGATAGAAGAGAGAGTCAAATAATGGAGTCAGACACATTACATGGTAGCATTGCTCACCTCAGCCCTGCTTGGTGGTCCATGTGGAGAGAGGGGGAAGGGAAGGAGGACAAGGGGAAAGGGAAACAGGACTGGAGAGGAGAGGAGGAAGAGAGGGAAGAGAGTTCTCTATTGCTAATCCAGGCCTATATACCTTTTGGGGGCATGCAAGCCCACTAATTACAGGTAAAGACATGCATCACAGGAAGGGGTTGTACTATAGGTTACACAGCAATGAGAGGAGGTAGTCTAGGGACATACATGCAATAGGAAGAGGAGGGATTGGGGGTATACATGTGACAAGATGGGCGGATCCTAGATTTAGGATGGCAGCTTAACTTGACCTGTTCTCTGGATCTCCATAGGAACCATTATCAGTCGGTTGTAAACCCCACCTACAGGAACCAAATAGATGACTGCAGGCCTGTCCATTGTCTTTAGACAGCAGGGAGTGGGGGCTACCCTGTAGTCTGGTGACTAACTGCTTTCAGGGAGGATGTCTGTAAGCATCTGACCTCCCCTCCGCAGACCTCCCCTCAGCTGGGGTTCATTTCTCAGGATGGGGAGAGAGGGAGAAGACCATCAGTCCCCGCTATTGTAACAGTATTTTAGGGTCACCTCAAACCAACAGACAGGCCTATAGAAGCAACTACTGAACCCCAGTGGAAATTTACATCAAGAGGTGGGAGGGGCATGGTGAACCAGATGGGGCAAACCGCGATTGGGAAAAATGCTTAAAAAAACCCCAACGGGAGAATGTGTCCAGTATCATGTCCCTAGTTAGACACATATGACTTAATTTCTACCCAGAACTTGGTGACACAGGCTACAGGTTATGGACAACTGAGACTTTAAACTCTGCCCTTATGAGGTACACAACACCCATCACAGTCCACACAAGAAGGACCCAGTTTAGAAACCCCTCTAAGCGAATTGGACTTTACCTCAAACTCACCTATAGCAGATTTAAAGAAGTGAACTATGCCCTTTAACTTCAGGCAGAATCGCTCTAGTGTGTGGAAAAGCAGATCGATGAGCTGCCATCCAAGGCTAGGGAATTGACGCTTGTTGGACTTTGGCTTGGATCTCTTCCTTTAAGGGTGTCCAGTATGATGGTGGCCCAGGACTACCATATATTTACTATTTCCATGCTGCCTTTGCTTTTGTACAACATGTGTTAGTCTAGCAGGAATGAGTCTGCCTTTGTGAATAAATGTTATTGAAAGCGTTGCCCTATCCCCACCCCTCACTGATTGTATAACTAGTGCCCAGTCCCTTAAGCCTCTACTCTGTACAAGTGAACAATTCCCATTGTATGGACAAAAAAACTGGCCCATACATGTAGTATTTCCTTTTCTCTACAATGTTCTAAAGTCTATACTACTGATACTATCACTAGAATTACCTTATGCCGCATGGAGCTGATTTATAATGTTCTCCAATAAAATGATAGTGCTGCCCCTAACATGATCCAGGGACATCCATAAACTATAGATTCATGAATGGACTTTGGGCTCACACGTAATCCTAGCAATAATATAATAACTATTATTTCTCTTGACATGACCCTGCTGGACACTTGCTCTCATGAAGAGATCACTGAAGATGTGGTGCTATTTAGCAATGGGTGATGAAGAAATCAGGTGGTGCTCCGTTATCAGAAAGAATAGCATCAGGCATCTTAAAGGCTCAGCTCAGACAAGCAGCCATCTAAGTGGGCCATCAACTAAATGCACTAAGTAGAAGCACACCAGCCCATGTGATCCAAAGATTAGAAAAAATAAAGGCCAAATCCAGAGAAGGGTATGTATCAGAGTTGAAATGCTGAACACCCACTCTGCAGAAGACCATGAATGGTAGCAGAAACCCAAAATCCATTTGCAGGTTACCCATGAGAACTAAGCCTTGGACCCTAGTCCAGAGATGTAATAGCCTTGTGACCAAGAAGTCAAAATGTAGCACTCCATCATTTGTTCTCTCTCCCTTTGACTCATTTTACATTTGTGCCGATGCTTAACACTTTATGCATTCCTTTCAACTCATTTTAGTTATCATTGTTGCTGGTTTAGTTTGGCTTGTTTTGTTTTTTTGGGTTTTTTGCTTGCTTGTTTTTTCTTCTCTTCATTTTTGTGTGCTTTTCTCTTTTTTGAAATCCAGGCTAGGAAAATTCTAGAGTAAACTCTATAGTCTACTCTCTACAGACAGTAAATGGATTGATATTTACCTAGGAGTATGGCAGGGAAGGTTGGGAGAACTTTGCATTTTTCTGTATATGAATTCTAGGACAGGTAAAGTCTACGGTTTACTGTCTATAGACAGTAACTAAAATAATCAGTTTGCCTGTGGGCATGGCAGGGAGGGTGGAGAGAGCCACAGGACTAACAGCAACAAAGAAGAAAATGTTCTAAAGTTGATTGTTTGATGATTGCACAACTCTTCTTAATATGATTGAACGATTGAATTGTATGGTATGTGAATTATACACCAACTTCTTTTTTGTTAAGTTTAGAGGGTAGGAGAACCAGGAGACTAAACCACATGTAAAGGACTAGGAATCAGACCAGCATTGGCTATCAGAAGGCAATAAACTACACCTTCAAAATTCTGAGGAAAAATTGTTTCCAACCTAAATTGCATGCTCAAAGTGCGAGCCAAGTGTGACAGGAAAATAAAAGACAATTTTGAACATTCAGGAATCCAAAATATACCTCCATGCATCACTTTTCAGGAAGTTACTAGAGGCTGTGGTCCATCAAAGTAAGAGGGTAAATCAACAAAAGGGCGAGGGGCTGGGGCTTGGAACTGTTGGGAGCTGGCCCTAGCAGACATTCTCAAGGTCCTTCAGTGACCGGCCCTAGTGGAACATTACTGGCAGGTGGTTATGCCTTAAAAGATATCTTAGTCACCAAAGCTTCCTTGTTCTATGAAAATGTCTGAGACGGTTTGCAGTCTGTGTTACCCCTCGTCTCCCCCCCGAAGTGTTCTTTGACCATTGTGCAGCTGTAACTGCTCTGCAGCTACGTGACCTTGGTTGGTTATCTTCCCCTCTCTTCACCCATTGGTTGAAATACTAAGCACTCATTGGACTACAAACATACCATATTGAGAATATGATGGATAGCGGATTGGTTAACATTCTTATGCTTCATTATAATAATACATGTTGGATTGGATACTGTGCAGCACACCTTATTAGAATATGCACCTCCCAGTTCCTCTTCATATTCCCCTAACTTTGCCCAAATAAACGAGCTTGATCAGCATTTGTCTTGCTCCACGTCTCCGTGTCTTTCTTTCCATCCAGGTTCGTCTTTCCCCCCAAGGTCCTGCTCGTGCGTCCCGCTGGCTGGACGCATCATGGAACGCAGGAAAAGGGCTCTAACGCAGGAAAAGGGCTCTAACAGGAAGCCCCAGGATGGTCATAAAAGGGAGTGAGAAGACAGGCAGCAAACAAGCTGAAAGAACTTCCAAGGTCGGCGCAGGGAAAGAACGAGTGGATTATCAGATGCCTTTGGGGAAAAAAAAATGTAAGGCTTATTGACATCAAAAAAACATAAAAAGTGGTATGGAAAAATATATAAACATACTGCTGATATATTGCAGCATTGGGCTTGGCAGTAGTAATATTGTCGTGGACAAAGAACTGCAAATCTGAACTATGGGTAAATAAAGAAAAGAAAGAAAATGTTATTAGGAAATGTGTGAGAGTATAAATAGATTGGGGCACGATGAAGGGCTAAGCCAACCTCTACCATAATAGGGTAAATAGTTCCCAAATTAGCAAGCCAAGAAATGGCAATATGAACATGTATGAGGGGCTTTCAAAGCTTCATGGAACAACTGTATTAAAAGATCATGAAACTTTCCCATGAACCTTTTGAAGCCTTCTTAGAACTATAGAAGTAAACTCACTCCAAACTCACTGTTATCAGCTTGATTCCAACTCACAGCAAGTCTATAGGACGGGTTAGATCTGCCCCTGTGGATTTCCCACACTGTAACTCTTTATGGGAGTAGAAAGTCTCATAGCAGTGAGGACACAAGATAACGGAAAGAAGTTATTTCTGGTGTGTTGGTAGGTCTGTTGTGGAGTGGGTCACACATTGGGCTGCTAACCACAGGTCAACAGTGTGAGCACACAGCCCCCACCCCCACCCCC
The DNA here is from genome assembly GCF_000313985.2 of Echinops telfairi. Classification (NCBI taxonomy): domain Eukaryota; kingdom Metazoa; phylum Chordata; class Mammalia; order Afrosoricida; family Tenrecidae; genus Echinops; species Echinops telfairi. The sequence goes on from NW_022105908.1 coordinate 1,227,466, forward strand.
ACCCGGGAAACATGAGGCTTGCTGTTCCCATAAAGATGAACCCTGGAAATCCCAAACTGTAGTTCTACCCTGTCTTACACGGTAGCTATGAGCCAGGATCAACTTGATGGCAGTGAGTTTGGTTTGGGTTTTTGTGTAAAGCTACAAGATGTGGAGGAGTGAATAGGAAACTGCTGTTTTCTAATCAGTCTTCAACTATGACCGTTGGAAATGGAATAGATGACTTTTTTAAGAAGATAAATTTAAAGAATGAGACTGAGAAGAAGAATCTGTACAAACAGCACTGCTCTAACGAATGGAACGCAAGATTGTCTAGGCAGGATGACCAAATAATCACGAGGATCCATCTGTGTCCTCCAGGTACCCATGAACGCCTGAAGCATAAAATCACATGCCTGTGGCAGGGCCAGCCCATGGGAATTTGACCATTTCTATGAGTGTGTGGTAGTTACATAATCTGGTGTCAAGTTGAGACTATTAAGAGTGAGGAAGTGAAGTTTAGCTTGTCAATCAGGTCTCAGCTTGATGACCTCATTTGGAGGTGCTACAGAGATAAATAGCTCGCTGGAGTTGGGACACAAACACTCCCTGTGAGACATGCCTGATGACAAGCCAGCTGGAGCTAACCTGATTGAGCCAGAACCCTAGAGCTGGAGGAGCCAAATGGAGACCCACGCCAGCACTGAGATGCTTCCACCACCACTGGATCCACAGACTTTCCACCCACTGGCCTGTGATCTTTCTTCCTTCATTCTGCATCATTGCATGCACTGTGTAAATCTGAAGAATTGATGGACTGGTAATGGACATATGGGCTAATATCAGATTTATGTACTTAACCTGGACTCGGCTGGGATGTTTTCTTAATGTACAATTGCTCGTTGATATAAAGTTCTCTCACACACACATATGAGTGTCTATGAACTTGTTCCTCTAGTCAACCCAGACTAACACAGAGTGATACAGTGAGGAATTTCCATGGGACAAGGATACAAAGTGTGTCACCTTGTAGGAGGGCAGCTAGCTTCCAGAACTTGTCATTTGAAAAAGCAGTGACTACGAAGAAAGCCATGGGCTCTGTGAAGGCACCTCACCCACGTGACCCTCCTCTTCCTCATCGTAGCTGTCTTCTGGCTTCATTGGCCCAGCCCTCTCTGGTTCACCCTCTGTGGGGTGTTGTGGGGCTGGGGTGAGGCTCTTCTCCACTTCCTAAATTGTTCCCCAGGCCTCTCATATCCTGTATTGGAGACATTCCCTCAATATTCTTAGCATGTAGATGACCTTGCTTTCCAGCATCCAACATACTATGGATTTTCCCCCAATTTGCAATATTGAAATGGAACCCAATGTTGAAACAGGCATGAAGAAGAAAGGCAAGTGTGCAACATTTCATGATCCTTGTGGGAGAAGACCCAATGGCTAGTTTTACAAAGAATGGAGATAATGATATGTTGATATAGCACATCACAGCTTTAAAAATACTTTGCCATCTCACCTGTATCACGCAAAGCCTCTGAGAGGGGGTTTGGACAGGTTGTATGCCCATTTTATAGATGAGAAAGCTGAAGATCAGAAAGATCCGATGACTTGTTTAAAGTCTTATGAACAGTCAATGGCAGCGACAACAGAGACTGTCCCCAGTGCCAGCACTCTGTGCGTTTCGAGGAGCCCGCCCTGCACATGGAGTGGCTGAGCCCTCTGAAGCTAAGCAAAAGGTCAGAGGCCTAAACCCACCAGCTGCTCCTCCAGGGAAGAGATGGGCAGTCTGCCTCCATCGAATTTACAGCCTTGAAAACATTGAGGACAGGTCTACTCTGGCCGACCCGATCGGGTTGCCAGGAGTTGAACTCTGCCCAGCAGCCCTCTTTGGTCTGCTCAGTCATATCACTTCGCCTGAACGCAGATCTGTGCAGACTGTCGAGGGGGGCTGCAGAAGCAATGGCAGAAGCTTAGAGTTGGTATTCCGTTCATTTCCACAGTCACTGAGACAGGAATGCTCTTCCTGCCTGCTTGGGGTAGTGTCCCCTCGTGACATAGGATATTGGGAGAAAAGGAGTTTGGAGAGGGTACCTGGGCATCATCCCTAGAGGGCAGTTAGATGCTAAGAGACATTTGCCCACCTGGAGCCACTTCAGGTTGAACGCCTCTAAAAAAGGACCGGGGTAGACGCCATCACCTCATGCCATATGGAACTCATTCCCCCTGCATCCTGAATGAGTAGAGTACTAATAGGTTAAAGAAGGTTTTGAATGACGATATGGCCAATTGATCCAAATTGGATAATTAAGAGGAGAGCAGGGGCTATTAGACTGATTCCTCTTGTGTTTGACAATGATGCTGAGAGAAAGAACTGCTGAGATGAATTCTCAGGAGGCTGGGTCCAGGCTGGTCCTGGCAGAGTTTCCTATGCTCTTGTGGAGATCATCTTTGTGGCTTTTACAAACAATCCCAAGGGAACAACTGAACACTCTTGGCATCCTGACAAGGTTAATGTCAATGATAATCCACATCAGACCCTTTCTCTTCATTCATTTGTAATTGTATGTCTTTAGAACTGATACACTTTGGACTCATTAAAAACAGCACCAAAGGCAAATGCCCCCACATGGATCCAGCATGTCCCATCTTCCTGTGAGCCATGCGAACCCGTACAGCCTTATGGTTTGGAGCCTATAAAAACCTCCAGTAAGAAGGGTTTTATGTTTTGAAAATGATGTAGGATAAATTCTCTTGTACTAGGGAGATGCTTTTGCAATTTTCTTTGAAAGGATGAGTCAACCAGGGTGAAGTATAGCACCAATGAAACACACAATATTCCTCTGGTTCCTTAAGGCTTCCTTACCCCCCAATAACATGACCCCAATCCTGCCTTTCGCTGCAGACTTGGCCGCAGCATGTACACAGGTACAGATAAGAACTCAGGACACATGGAATGCAGATCATATAGATCCCTCAGGAACAGAAATGGGAGTAGCTATACCAGGAGGGGAGGGGGAAGGTGGAGAGGGATGGGGTGAAGAAACCACTGGGGAAGGGAAACAGTGTAAGATATGAAATTTAAAATAATTTATAATTTATCAAGAGGTCACAAGGGTAGGAAGGGGAGGGAGGATAAAAAGAGGAGTTGATACCAAGGGCTCACATAGAATGTAAATGTTTATAAAATGATGGCAACAGGTGTACAAATATGCTTGATACAACTGATGTTAAATTATTGTAAGAGCTATAAGAGCCCCCAACAAAATGATCTTTTAAAAACATGGGTAGTAAAGTTTGGACACAGTGTGAGTTTCTGTTAAGAGTAACGGAAAACTCTGAAAAGAGCTCATGGTAACAGTTCATCAATTAGAGCTCAATGAACATAATGGTAATCACTACACTACGCATGCAAGACTTGTTGAAAATGAATATATAGACCCGTCCCATATACACACGCGTATATATTCATCACAATTTTCAAGTGACAAGATCATCTCATCAAAGATATTGCTGGTTCCATGCAAAGAGCCTTCCGTGGCCGTGTGCCTCAGCCGTCCACTGGGGGCAACAAGATGTCTAGAAAAAGAGGCTGAACCAACAACTCGGGCAGCAGGGGAAAGCGGAGGAATAACAAGTGCCTTGGAGAAGAAAAGGGTCGAGGCGTGAAGCTCCTGGTCAATCTTCCAAGGGGCTGATGGGAAAGCCAAGGGGAAGAACCCTGAGGACATCGCACGAGGTTAGAGGAAGGGGAGTCACAGAAGCTGAGGTGTGTCAGAAGTCTCCAGAAGCTTGCCCCTCGATAACAAGGTACGCAGCTATCAAACAGGCGGGTTATCCCAAACCCTCCTGTTTCCCTCTTTGCAATTTATACATTCCTATTCCTAAATTATCTCTCTATTAAGTATGCCTGACACACACCAAGCGGCCTCCCTGGATGTCCACAATCTAAAATAAACAGTGGTGAGGAAGGCACCAGGAGAGGGCCAGGCACTAATCACTAATCGCGGAAAGCTTTCAAGGTCTGGGCTACTTGTGATCCTCAGTCAGTGGGCTGGAATCTTCCCTGGCCCGGCTAATCCCTCCTTTGACATGAGGTGTGTTTCCCGAGTAAAAGTTGTAAATCTTTTCCATTCCTCCTCCAGATTTCTAGCTCATTAGAGCAGTTAAAGACGCGCTGGACACATAATAACAGGTCATTAGCCCCATAGCAAATGGCAGGATGCGGTTGTTATCTAACTGACCACTCTCGCTCTCAGTGGTGTTTCCAGGGATTCTAGGACTCCAGACGTGGGAGGGAGACGCTCAGGGTGGAGTAGCCCAGGCAAGAGTACAGATGGATGGGGCTCTGCAAAACTCTGCCTTTGTCTTATGTAAAATGCAGAGACGTCCTGGGGGATCAACAGGACACCCTGCATTCCACTGAAGGCGGGCTAAGTAAATAGGTCATCTTTTCCCAGTAAGCAAAAGGTAGAGGACCCTGGGAAATTATTCTGAACCTCTAGAGTGGGAGAAAAAGAAATCTCTTATAACAGCCCGTCAAAGCCAATTTTTTTTCTTGGTATCTTGCTTGCTCTTTAGGGCTGTTCCTGGAGTTATTTGGGTAACTGATTGAGAAAATAGCATTGACTGACCACATCAGCTCTAGTCGTAAATAACGTGTCCACTATATTTTCAGCTATTAAGCTATGTTTTTTTATTACACTATACATAAATTATACTAACTTATTGATTTCTCATCCTGGTTTTAATATGAGAAGAATTCAGACGCACAAATTAGACCCCAAAAAAGGTAAGAAGGATTTATAAAAAAATTCGGTCTTAAGGGACTTTCCAGGGAAGCCATCTATGGACCCATGTGGCTAGTTGGTTACATGTTGTTTCCAACCCTAAGGTCAGGGGTTGGGACCCACCAGTTGCTGTAGAGTTAGTTAGAAATCTTTAAAACAGTTTAAGAATTGGAAATGCAAAGGGACCCTTCTTCTCTGTCCTATAGGGTCACGGTGAGTTAGAAGTGATGAGATGGCCGTGCTGTTGCCTTTTGCTATGGGAGGCTGTGTAATATACAAAGACCACAAGCTGAAGCCTCAAAACCAGAAAGCAGTTTAAGAAGAGTGGAAAATTAAAAAGGAAATTGTAGAGGCGCAGCTATGGCAGTGTTAGGGCAATTTGGAGGATCAAAAATGTAAGATTTCATAGTAATTTTCATAAATATTTTGAAGATTGAAATTTTTGTGCCTCATATAATGCAGTAAACATTTCAGAACACATTTTAATAAAGTTAATTTATGTAAAATATTTCAGGGGTTAGTCCGAGTTTCTTTATGAGAACTATTCTTCTAAAGCTTTTCTGTTAAGGTGCAGTTGTGCCACCTTATAATAAGACTGGAACATTTTAATTTTAATCAAGGAGTTTGACCTCTGACGGGCCCATTTTGGGCTTCAGAATCTTTAAATCGAACACACTACGGCTCTATCAATTAGGGATCAGAGCAGCCCTGAAGGACAAATGGAACTTCTCGTGTAGGTTTCTGAGGCTGTCAGTCTTGATGGGAGGAGAAAGTGTCATTTTTATCTTGCAGAGTGGCTGCTGGGCCTGAATAGCTGACCTGATGGTTAGCACTGAACACATGACCCACTCCGACATCGAGGTTCCTTATTTATTGGACGGCAGTTCTTAAAAAAAAAAAAAAAAGATAACAAATGGGAATGGCCTGCTATTCAGTTCCTAATAAAGGTGAAGCAATACTTTGGGGGATAGTTCAAGTTCAAGTAATTTACACTGTTCAAATATATCTTTGGATCAAAGGACACCATGTGAAGTGTAACTTGACCTAAATATTTAGTACAACACAAAGTACTTTAAATAAACCCAGCGTGCACTTCCTCTATCTCAGGCTAGCTAAAGTTACATTAAAATCCCTGGATGTTTTATGGGCAAACAGAGTGAGGAGGTAGATGGATATGTTCTGTATCTCGAACGCTAGAACTGATGGGAGGATACTGGTGCCATTTGGGGATTCAGCAGGTCACGTAGACCCAGAAATCGCTCTAACATTTGAGGCCCCAAAATATGTGCTGGCCATTGTAATCAAGCAGTGAACAGACACACCTTACAGCTGCCTGTTTCGTTACTCTACCTCCAGTCACCCAGGAGGGGAGGCATGAACTCCTCTTTGAACATGGCCTCGGGTTTCCTCTCCAGAGCCAACTCCTGGTAACGCTCTCCCTCTTCAGAGTCCCAGCAACACGGCAACCTCATGGTCTCTCAGCAAAACGATGACTATTGCTTCCTAGCTAGTCTCTTTGGGGGCCCCACTAGCGATTGCATAGCCACTCATCTCCAGACTGACTCTCCCAAAACCAGCGCTATCCTCTTTTCTCAGATAACTACCTGTGAGGGCTCCTCTTTGAACCAATTAACAGAAAGTCCCTTTGTAGGTGGCTCCACATTCATCAGAGAAGAACTTGGCTCCATTTCCAACGCCTAACTTTTCTGAAGTGAATCGCTAGGTCTTTCTTTCAAGTCTCCTCTGGATGAACTTGAACCCCCAACCTTTCAATGAGCAGCTAAGCATACTGACTGTTTGCACCACTCGGGAACTCTGGCTCCTCTTTACCCTTACTCTGTTCTAAACACTTTCTTCTAGCATTGCCCTAACTCCTGATCCAATGTTGACTTAGAGCACCCTATAATGCACTGCCATCAAGTTGATTCCTACTTAAGTTACAGAAGTTACATGAGGTTTCTGAGGCTGTAAATCTTTTGTGACCTTATAGGACAGTGTATATCTCCCCATAGGGTTCCTATAGCTGTACATTTCACAGAAGCAGACTGCCACCCCTTTCAATAGCCAAGTGACTGGTGGTTCAAACCACCCATCTTTCAGTTAACGATCAAGTCCTTAGACACTGTGTCAAATCCAGCCCTACTGGCCTTTCCGTCATGTAGCTCTCAGCTCTCCTTCATAGCCTCTCCACTCCAAGCCAGAGTTACTTTCAGTCCAGGAAGATGCACGAGGTTTCCCACCTCCACTGCCCTGCGGTCCTTTTCACCTGGGCCAGACTGCTGTGTATGGTAACTACTAGCCACCATATTGGGATCCCTGATAGCATAGCTGTTACCCATTGGACTGCTAACTCCAAAGTCAAGTTTGAAACCACCAGCTGCTCCGTGGGAGACAGATGAGGCTTTCTCCTCCTCTAAAGAGTTAGTCTCTGAAACCCAATGGGGCAGTTCGACCCAGTGCTATAGGGTCGCTAGGAGTCAGAATCTACTTGGTGGCAGGGAGGTGTTTGGAGGGAGTTGCTGTCTTGAGGAGCCCTGGTAGCACAGACTGCTAACTACCACCTGCTCCAATGGGGTAAGACGAGCGATCTGCTCCCATCAAGACGGGTAACTTTGGAAGGCTCACACAGGATCGCTCCGGATCGGAACGGACTCGGCAGCGATGGGTTGGTCAGCTCAGCCACCACAGTCAGCGATTGCAGCTATTCACGCCATATTCAGGAGCATTACTAGGAAAAATGTGGAATGTCTCATGTATGATTTTTTTATCGATTGTATCCTCACTTGAGATTGCTTTAAGTGTAAAATGCTTACCAGACTTGGACCAAAAATAAGAAGAAGGAGGAGGAGGAGAAAACTCATTAATAATTTTTATATAGATTACATGTTGAAATGATTGGGCTGAAAGACAACTAATTCATTTTAAATAGTATTGCTTTGATTATGTTTATATCACAATTTTATGATAGTAACAACAAAATGTAATATTTCAATTAATCGTATCAGTTTTTATTTACATTAATTTTTAAACCATTTTATTGGCATATAATTCACATAAGATACAATTTAACAGTTCAATCATATTAAAAATAGTTGCACAATCATCACCACCATCAACCCCAGAACATTTTCTTCTTTCTCATACTCGTTGTTCTTTCTCATACTCGTTGTTAATCCCCTGCTATGCTCCTAGGTAATTATTTATCCAGTTACTGTCTCTATCTTCAATTTATAGAAAATCATACAAAACATAAACAAGAAACAATGTTTTTTAAACATTTTATTAGGGGCTCATACAACTGTTATCGCAATCCATACACACATCAATTGTGTAAAGCACATTTATACATCATTCTCAAAACATTTTCTCTCCACTTAAACCCCCGACATTAGGTCCTCATTTTTCCCCTCCCTCCCCGCTCCCCCCTCCCTCATGAGCCCTTGATAGTTTATAAATGGGTATTTTGTCATATCTTGCCCTGTCCGACGTCTCCCTTCGCCCACTTTTCGGTTGTCTGTTCCCCAGGGAGGAGGTCACATATAGTTCCCCCTTCCCTACCCATTCTCCCTTTACCCTCCCTGTAAGAAACAATTTTTTAAAGGCAAAGTGAAACAGGAAAGCCTCAATCAAAAAGAAACATAAAATATTAAAAACTGAAACCATTTTAAAGTGGGCCCAAAGGGAGATAAAATTGATAAGGTGTTACATTTGAACCTGACTACATCTGCCATAATCAACTTGACAATGCTCTCGAGCTGGTAGCAGGCGATTCACATCCCTGTGGTCAGAAGGGGTTCACCAGGAGTTTAATGCATGTGGGGACCCTGCAAATGGATTGTGGGCTTCCACTGTGACTCACAGCCTTCTGCAAACCAGGTGTTCATAGCATCCCCTTTGTCTACAATCCTCGGATCACACAGACCGGTGTGCTTCTTCCTTGTGGACTTAGTTGACCTTACTTTGATAGCTCCTTGTTTTAAGGCAAGCCTTTAAGGCCCCCGACACTATTTTGGCAATAGTGAAGCAGCACCATTTGGCTTCTTTACCACATTTTCTATAGCAACATATCTGCAATGATCTCTTCATGAGGGCAAGTGTCAAGTAGAGCCAGGTCACAAGAATTAATTGTTCTTAGATTAGGGCTATGATTAAGTGTGCGTCCCAAACCCATTCATATATCTAGTTTACCTTCATTTTTAATGAAGCTAACAGAAGATATAAAGCTACATAGGTGACTCTCATTTGTGGTTTCCATTATATTTCTACTTCACAATGCTGGTGATGAAGGACCAGCCTTCCCAGCCCTGGATAGTCACATTCTAACCATCCCTTCAAAGCCCAAGTTAAGCTTTGAGCAGCCACATCCAGCCTTCCCTCTTCTGAGCTCCCTAGCTCTGCACCTTGCTTCTTAGCTCTCTGGACTTGGTAAGTTCCAGAGTTCCACGGCAACGAACTCGAGTTTCCTGGGCAGCGCCCCACAGGCTCCCAACGATGTGATTTCTGCCTAACTTACTTAATCTCACTGGACCTTGGTTTTTAGATTATAACATGCGGAAAATAATAATGCCAATTTCATAAGGTTGTAGTGAGGACTGCCAACACCCATCTGTCAGTTTGTCATGTTGTGGTGGCTCTTGTGTGGTGGTGCTGCTGGAAAATGTGCTATAATTATTTCAGATACAAACAGGTTGCCCATGATGGGCAAGCTTTAGAGGAGCTTCTAGACTAAGATGGACTAGGCGGAAAGGCCTAGAGATCTACTTTCAAAAACTAGCCAATAAAGAGCCCAGGGATCATAGGATCTGTCTGAGAACTCGACTTGTTTGCTTTGCATGCATTGGCAGGACCACGGGAGGACAGTATGTTTGGTGAAATGAAGGGCCAGTCAGCTGGCTGGACACAGTGGCTGCAGCTTAGACATATTAAGTGCAGGGCCAGGCAACATTTCAATCTGTTATACACAATATAGGGGCAACTTTCTCTGAGACTGGCTGAAAGTGAGCCAAGCTAGCACCATTCTCCCTTGAGGAGGCAGACTGTCTTCCTGAGCCATGTCCTCACCACCTTGTTTCCCCTTAATTGCTGAGCCCCTCTTTCTTACATAATAAGGAAGATTGCAAATGAAGGCCTTGTTAAGCCGCCCATTCACCTCCCCACACTCTACGGGATTCTTCCCAGCAAGTCGGAATTGCGATCTAGGACTTGCTGTACTCTATTGTCGCTGTGTGAGGGAGTGTGTATGCATGAGTGTAGGTGCACATTAGAACTCACATTTCTGAGCCATGAGTGATAGTGGAAACCTTAACTCCACTTTTGAGTCTCCGTATGATTTCCACCTCCACGGATGCCTTGTGACCATAACCACAAGTGTGGATAGCTTTGCCACTGCGCTAGCTAGTCCACGGAGAAGCTACATGCCCTTGGGGACTTGCCTGGCTGTGTCCTTCATGAAAAATGGGGTGCTAGACTCGCATGGTCATGAATCACATCCTGACTGCCTTGTTTGGAAGGGCCTTAGCCAATCTTGAAAGTTCTTCTGTCTGGCACAATATACATGTCCCGATCGTTATTGGTCGGTCCCCTTCCCACTTACGTAGTCCAACCTTGATGTATTACTCTGCTGTCAGTTATGCTGTTGTGACAGTTTCCCTGGCCTTCCCATGTTCTCTTTAAGTTCCCAGTCTCTGCCACAATCTTACCTGTGTTAACTGTCTCCCTCAGCCGGATGATGGGCCATTGCCTTTGTCTAGTCTTGTCCTGTGTAAGACCTGAACCTCCTTCAATTCTACTTGTGATTTTGGGTTTCTTTTGTACTCCAAAAGTAGTGTACACATGTGCATGAATGACAGACAGCATGTGTGCACATAGCCTGCATGTATGTTCATGTGCCCATATATGTGTATGCATTCATGTGAGTGCATGTGACTGTGTGCATGGGTAACTGATTTATACAAGCCAAGTGTATAATTTATGTATGTTCATGTTTCTGTAAGAGTGAGTGTGTGCACATGGGTATGTGTACGTGTGTGTGTTTAAGTGAGTGCATTCAACTGGGTTGTATGTGTATATATGTGTGCATGTGTTTTGCACACAGATGTTGTGTGTGCATATGTGAATTTGTGCATGTGTGTGCCTGTGGGTATGTGTGCATACATGTGTGTGAATGTATGCGTAACTGTGGATGTGTCCGTGTGGGTGTGGGTTGAGTATGTACCTACCTGTTGGGTGGAAAAGAATAGTAGGAAATGGACACTCATCATCTCTGGTCGACTCTGATGTAATCTAATCAATTGGGAAGCTTTCTTTTGTCACTTAACTATATTGAAAAATGTTTTAATCCTCAATTCTGTGTCTACCCAGTTTATGACACTTAGATAAATCATTTTAATTCACTCTACCTCAAATATCTCCTGTATAAACAGAGAGAACTAAATCAAAACCAGGGCTTTAAAATAGGGTGCCAAATAGCCGTGGCGTTCTGTACGGGCACTTCAGGTAGCAGCGCTGAGCTGGAAGGCAGCAAGGATATAGGACTCAGTGTCCCCATTTGTCCCACCTCAGCAATACCAGTGTTGGTTTTCCATATAAGCGTTCGACTGAAGAAAGGTATCCACTTCTTTTAAAAGTCTGAAACTTTTGGAAGCCACTCTTCCCTCAGGACACTTCCAACCTGAAGACGCTCAGACTCGGACTCCCTAGGAGTCACCGAAGAGCCCTGGGAGTGCTGCTGGGCGAGATTTGACTGCTGGCCACAGGCTAGTGGTTTGCACCCCCCAGTTGGTCCCAGGGACACGATGGGGATGTCTGCTCCTGTAAATCTGTAGAGGCTCAGAAACCTCGACACGAGGAGTGACAAGAGGCAGGGTGGGTCGGGCTGGTTGGGTATATTTCACCGAAGACATAAACACACATGGTGGCCACCCGGATTCAAGCCCAGTGTAAGAGGAGCTCCCATTTGCTAAATCAAGTTGAAATTAAAGTGTGGAACAAATTTGTTGTTGTTTCTTTTGCTTTGCTTTGTTTCGCTGTGTTTTGTTTTAGCAGCACACTTGAAGTGAATCAAAGTTTGCCGATATGAGCCTTCCTACTGGTTGCCTCCCTTCTTATAGACAGTGGAGAGTGTTCTCCAAAGTGAGCGTTCTTGTTGGCCAACCAGTAACAATGCTCTCTTTTGTACAGTTACCAGCTGAATGCCCTTTAGGAAATCCTTTTACCTGATTGTACCACCTGATAGCCCCTTCTTTAATTTGCCAAGTTCTCCCCTTTTTCTTATCCGTTTCTCTTGCCCTATTTTCTTCAAGAGGATAAACTTGGAAGCTTCATTGTTTCCATTCAAAGGAACAGATTTCAAGTGAAAATTCCTGTGTTGATATCAGGTCATGTATTTGGTTGTCCTTTATAAAAAAGGCTAAGGATTTTTCCTTTAATTTTAATGTAATTTCAAAGAATTCTTGTTTAATTTTTTATTCCATTAAACTGGAACAACTGATTATCCGTATGTGCAATAATGCAATGGCGATGCAGGGAAGGATGAAGCTGGTAAGGGGTGGAAAGTGCAGGGGAAAGACAAGTGAATAATGAGATAGCATGGCAGCCAAGCAAACTTGAATAGATCTTTGAGAACTGGACAAATATCCTATTTGTTGGTCCAGTTATGTCTCTCCAGGCACTTAGAACAGCAGTTTAGCCAGTGTTATTGAAGATCACACGTATACAGCAAAGCTTTGCTAAATTTCTCTTCCCCAAACCTTCCTTTATCCGTGTTATTCCTATAAATTTGAAGGAGGCTCTGGTTGGCTTTTTTGTGTAGCTAACACTTGATTTTATGCCTGTGATTCCCTCACTTCTCTTCAGAAAACAGACTATTTCCTCTCATTTTGTGTGGATACTTAAGGACTCAAGAACCGCAGCCTTTGAAGGGTTAGAAACCAAGGTCCACCTGACCAAGCCAAGATATTTCCAATCAGCCCATTGAGCAGCTCTGCTCTGTCCCCAGTGGTGGCTGGGAATCAGCATCGCCTCAGTCGCAGTGAGCGTGGACGCCTGCAACCTGGGCAAGTGAAAGCATTACCAGTAGAAATTGACTCGGCGGCAGGGGTGGGGTTGGGTAAGAAGACTAACGATATTGCCACAAAGTAGATCCTGCTTCATCAGGAAGAAATTGCTCATGTTATAACTTGGAGATAGATTGGCTTTGCCATATTTACATTTCGAAAAGCAAATTAGCTAAAATGTAGCCCAAATGTTAGAGCAAAGCGGGTCGCCAGGAACAATTTGGAATTGACTGTGCTTGGCTACGGAAGAAGTGATGGCTGTTTGCACTAAGAAGGTGGTAAGAATGGGCGAAGAAGATAGATAAAATTGAGATATATTTAGGAAGTAAAAATCAAATAGCTTAATGATAGATTGCATATGAAAGATAAGGAAGAGAATAGTATTAAGATTGTCTTAAATTTTAGATGGATATGTAAGAATATAAAAAAGGAAGTTTGTTATATAGGTCTTCAGAGGCTCAAAATGAATTTCAAAGCTGAATAAGTTATTTTGGGAGTTAAAGTCTTTGTATGAAAAAATTCTACTTCTGACCAAGATGCTGTATAGAAGACTGGATTTACAGTACACAACCATACATCAGGGGTGAGGGGAGGACTTTAAAACAGATAAAAATATGAAAGGATGTTTTGTTTTCCAAAGCTACTGCACAATGAGCAACAGAGAACCATGATTCCTGAAAGATGGAAGCAAAGATGGTGCCCCCGATTGCGGCCCTCAGAGGGTTCCAGGGAATGAGCCAGGAATACAAAACACAAGCAAAGCCCAGTGGTCTCCTTGAGAAGACAAGGTAAATCTCAGGACCTGCGAAGACAAAGGCAGCTGGTGTTTATAGGGCTGGACTCCAGAGAAAGAGGACTCTGAGGAGTTGCGGTGCATACAGATTGGTGTATTTGTGGGCAGAAGCTCCCGATTTCATGGAAGGAAAATTTAAAAACACTCAAAAGGATCTGCAAGAATTGTGAACTTGACCTCATACAGACCCAAAAATCGTCTCTGTCCCCATTAGCCAGCCTGGAGGATCGACTAATTCACAACAGAGTGGGTAATCAGGGGGTTGTTACTAAAGCAATGGGAACAATTAGCCCTAGACTATATGCTACTCTCTATACGCTACATCTAACATATCTTTCCCCAAACACTTGTCATGTTATTGTCGAGAATATGCCAACTACCATCTAATATTTCTGTAAAACAATGTCCCAAAGATTCAAACTTTTCTCAAGTAATTTAACTGTGTCACAGAATGAAATTCATATTTATAGAGATACAAAAACCCAGCATTAAAAAAAATTATTGGCCATTCGGCGATCTAACCAAAAATGACCAGGAATGTAAAAAAAAAAAAACTGACCAACAAAAACTCGCTGTCGTCAAGTAGACTCCAAAGAAAATCTATATGAGGTGAAGCAGCAGTCAACCAAAACTGACCTACAATTGGCGGGAATGTTAAGGAAATCAAGTGTATGTAAATGTATCTATATAAATGAAGGAAAAGCGTAAAATATTAGATACTGATAAGAAGGTGCAGAAAATACCGAAATCAAATCCCCAGAGATGAAAACTACCATGTGTGAGATAAAAACACACCTGATGAGATTCATGACAGAATATACATTGGAGGAAAAAATGTTAGCAATCTTGAAGACATGGCATGTTAGAATACCTGACCATTTAAGATAAAAAGGCCTCGTTTACCTAAGAACACAGGCCCGAGGGTTGGAAAGAAGGAGAAATGGTGGAGGGAAGTCTGGGAGGAAGGGGGATCAGTGATGGTATGCTGAGGGGCTGCGGTGGATGACAGAAAACAAAATGTGCAGGAATTGTTGAATGTGAAACTGGTGGTCACTCTGTAAACCATTCCCAATAAAGAGCTTATTACAGGAAAAAAGTAAGCAGATTGTAAAAACATTAAAATGTCTATTAGAAAGTTTTTAATAAACAGTGCAACACTGGTGTAAAAAAAAAGAGTTATTGCGAATAGGCCAAAAAAGGGAGATGCAATGGAATAAAACAGAATATTCAATCCAAATAAGGCAGGGGAACAATGAAAAGCAGAAGAAAAATATGTGGTACAAAGTGGAAGCAATCATCAAGATGATAGACTAGACCAGTAATCACATTAACATAGTTTGAACCCGTCAACAGAGATTATCAGAAAATAGAAAAGTAAGACCAAACTGCATGCTGAGACAGAAAAGTGTCACTCTGTAAAGGTACAAATGCAGTGATGGGAAAAGGATGAAAACATATGCACGATGCTGACCTTTCCAGAACACTTCACTGGGCTCATGCAGAGCCTGTACAGAACCCATTCGATGGTTGTTGGAACAGAACACCAAGAGACTACTGCGTGGCTGAAAATCAGGGAAGGTAGGCATCAGGGCTGCCGCCTTTCACCATGCTTATTCAACTTGCATGCTGAGAAAATAACCAGAAAGCTGGACTATGTTGAAGAAGAGCCCCTATCAGGGTTGGAAGAAGGCTTGTAAACAGCCTGTGATTTGCAGCTGGCACAACTTTGCTTGCTAGAAGCCAAGAGAACTTGGAGCATTTGCTGCTGAAAACTCAAAGACTAGCTCCATGTAAAAAAGACAAAAATCCTCACTAGACTAATAGACATCATCATGATAAACAGAGAAAAGTTTGAAGTTGTCATGAATTTCCTTTTACTTGGATAAGCAATTGACACTCCTGAAAGCAGGGGTCAGGAAATCGAATGACAGACTGCACTGTGCAGATCTCTTCAAAGTGTTGACGAGCAAAACTGTCGCTACGATGCGCCTGACCCAAGACATGGTCTTTTTAGTCACCTCATATGGGTAGAAAGCTGGACAATGAACAAAGAAGATCTAAGAATAATTAGTGCATTTGAATTGTGGTATTGGCAAAGAATCTTAAAAGGACTAACTTTGTATTTAGTAAAGTAGGGACTCAGCAAAGAAGAGGACGATTCTCAGATTGATGCAGTGGCTACAGCAGTGGGCTCACCATCATCATAATCGTGGGGATAGCACAGTTCTGGGCAGTATTTCATTCTCTTGAACATAGGTTTTCTGTGAGTCAGCAGTGTTTTGTTATAGTATACATAGAGTCAATATGAGTTGACGGCACAGTCATTACACGTTGAGCTGCTAGTCATAAGGTCAGCAGTTCAAAACCACCAGCAGCCACTCGGCAGGAAAAAGATAAGGTTTTCTACTCTCATAATGGGAGCCCTGTGGTATAGTGGCTTCATCTTGGGCTGCGATCTGTAAAGTCAACTTTCTCTCTGTGGGAGAAAGTTACGTCTTTCTACTCACAAGGAGTTACTGTCTTGAAAACTCTCCGCGTAGTTCTGTCCTGTGAGTTTGAATTGACTTGGCAGTGAGAGCCACATAAGACTGAAGAAGAGATGCATGTGAATTGTGGTGCTTATAAAGAATATTGATTATATCATAGCATCCCAGAACAAACAAATCCGTATTGGAGGAAGTTGTTGCTGAGACATGAAGATGGCAAGACTTTGTCTAGCTTACTTTGGGCACATCATCAAAAAGGATCAGTCTCTGGAGAAGACACCATGCTTGGTAGAGAATGGTCCAAACAAGGGGAGGTCCTCGATGAGACAGAGTGACATCATGGCTACCTAAAGCAATGGGTTCAAAGTTTGGAAAAATTGGCAGAACAATAGGGGATTGGGCCCATTTCATTCTATTATACAAAAGGTTGCTATGAGTCAGGGCCAACCAACACCTAGAAATAAGAATAGCTCCCAAAAAACAACAGGATATACTTTTTCAAATGTTCTTAGGATAAAACTAAGATATATCAGATTCTAGGACATTAAATCGTCTCAATAATGTATATTGTCTGATGACAATTTAACTAGAAAGTAATAGCAGAAAGATCTTGGGGAAATCCCCAAGTATTTAAAAAATAAATAACACTGTTAAAAAGCCAATGAGTCAAAAAATAAAATAAAGTAGAAACCAGCAAGTACTTTGGACAGATTACAAATGAAAACATAGCACAAAAATAAAGTAGTACTTGGGGTGAAGATCCGTAGTACGAAGCAATTATATTTCAAATCAAGGATCTCAGCTTTTACCTTAAGAAACTCGAAGAAGAACAAAATAGAATCCAAAGTTATCTTCAGAGAAAAAAATAAATACCAAATAAAAAGCCAATAAAACAGAAAACAAGAAAGTTAAAGTAAATCTAAGAAGACGAGTATAAAATTGTTAAATCTCTAATTAGATTGAAACCAAGTTGCTTTAAGGATTGTCTGGCACAGTTGTACCCACTCAGGATTAATGTTCAAAATTCATAATGGTTTCCTCTTGCCTGCCATGTGTTTCTGCCCCAACTCAAATACACGGGGAGAGAAAGTATGCAGTGGATTGCTTTGGGATTGGATTTCAGCCAGATGGGGGAATGACAAAAGTCCAGAAGGTCAATGGAGCTTAGGGCATCAACCAGAGCATTATTCAAATATTGTGCTCTGGGCTCTCAGCTGAATAGGAGAGAAGTGAAGAAAGACTGCGTGGGAGGACAATAAAAATAGAACATAACAGGGTTAGAGGTTGCAATGAGATAAGAGTATTTTAGGACTTGTGATTTTACAATCAAGGCAGAAAAAGAGGAAGTTGTGGTCAGCAGTGGAACATTTACATGAACGATATTGGAGATGACACTGCGATCCAGTATTTGGCCACCAGGGTTGTGGGTGGTTGAAATGGGGTGGGGATGAGGAATCAAAAGAGATGAGAAGGCTGAAAGACCAAAACATCAACGTGTTTGATGCAGTCTGAGGGCTATGTGCACTTGCTTTGCTTTGCCCTTTTCTTTAGCAATTTGCAAAGCATGCCTCTTTTTATTTCACCTAATACTTATTTTGTGGTTTAAAAACAACACACTGGAACAGATATTTCTCCTGTTATCTTTATGAAGAATGGCATAATATCCCCTTTGGGAACAGTGAGGAAATTATATTTTCTCCTCCCATTCTGTCTTATAGTTTTGCTGTAGACTCAAATTAGTATTAATAGAGCTATATTTTTATACTATGAATTTTCTCTTTCAAGAGTCACAGTCCATGTTCTGTTTTGCAACCACATATAAAACAATAGACAATTTAAAAAATTTCCCCTGTGGTCACTGCCATCATCCCCTCATTCTAGAATCCTATATGTTCATTTATCTCACACCAGTTAAGTCAGGTCTCCTCGTACCATTGTTTAGAATGCAGTAAAAGTTATTTGCCCATCCAAGAATGTTCTTTTTCATTTCCACTATTACAACAATTTTCTTAGGATTCAATCTCTTTTCTGTCAATAAATACTCTCTTTGTGGATGTTCTTTAATTTATTTTGCCATTGGGTGTTCTGGAGGAGGAACCAGACAGAAAAGAGACAAAATACTCATATAAGAAAGGAGAGAGCCAAGCCACAGAGAAGACCACATGGCCGGCCTCACTGTGAGACCCGACAACCCTCGCTGACCCACTGACCCACAGGGGACAACACTGGAGATGCAGTGTGGGAATTGGGCCTGATCTGACCCCACCACACAGAGGCAAAACATGAGGGCATGGAACAGAACAGCAAGAGGAACAGAGCAACGAAGTCCCCAGGGAATACCAAAAATAGACTCTGGGGCCAGGGCTTGGTGCCCCAACAGACTCGACTGGAAAACACTCCTAAAGGCCAACAAATAGTCCTCAAACTAACTACACTACAAGCTTTTCTTTCTTGTTGCATTTTGCTTTGTTTTTTGGTCGTTGGCTTGTTGTTGTTGTTGTTTTGTTGTATATTGTTGCTTGGATTTGCTCTGTCTTGTTTTTGTGCATGTTATTCTCTCCGCAGGTCTGTCTAAATAAGAAAGGATGAACAATCTGGAGGAGAAAACAACGGGACCAACAGTTCCAGGGGGACATGGGAGACGGGGAGGTGGGGGGAAAGGTAGGGGTGTTAACAAACCCAGAGACAAGGGAACAACAAGTGATCCAAATCGGTAGTGAGGCGGGTATGGGAGACCTAGGGGGCATGATCAAGGGTTATGTAACCAAGAGGAATTACTGAAACCCAAATAAAGACTGATCGTGATAGTGGGACAAGAAGAAAGTAAAAGGAAATAGAGGAAAGAGCTAGGAGGCAAAGGGCA
>NW_022105908.1:1247703-1261528 GCF_000313985.2 Echinops telfairi
TGATAAGGGTTGTATGAGCCCCTAATAAAATGATTTAAAAATAAATAAAAAGAAAATAAAACAGTCACATGGAGCAAATTTGTTTAAAAAGACAATGAAAACATATGTACAAATTTGTTTAAAAAGATGATGAAAACATATGTACAAATGTGTTTGATACAATTGATGTATAGTTGCAAGATATGTATTACTATAGATAGTTATAAGAACTGTAAGATGATTGGTTAATAAAGAAAGAGATAAACAGAAAAAAATTGGAAAGAAAATGTTTTAAACTGATTGTGGTAATGATTGTACAACTCTTCTTGATATGACTGTGTTATTGAACTATATGAAATATGAATGAAGTGCCAATAAAACTGTTTTACAAAATAAAAAGAAGTAAGAAATGAGAGACACCACTACAGGTTCTATGGGTACTCAAAGAACAATAAGTGAATATTAGAAGCATGATGACCATCAGTTCCTTGAAAGACACCAATACATTTCTCGCAAGACACACATAAATTCCTTAAAAGATACAAGCTACCAAAGCTCACTCACGAAGAAACAGATAATCTGAGGGTCCTTGTAGGCACTAAATAAATTTAGCTTGTGGTTAAAATCTTAATTTTTAATTAATCATTTTATTAGTGGGTCTTACGAATCTTGTAACAATCCATCAAGCACACGTGTACATACGTTGCCATCGACGTTGGTTAAAATCTTCCCACCAAGAAGACTTACGACCCAAATGGCTTCACTGATGAACTCTGCCAAGCACCGAAGGAGGAAGCAATGCCGTTTCCACACAAACGCGCTCAGAAAACCCAAGAGGAGGGATTACTTGCTAACTCGTTTTAAGAGGCCAACATTACAATGATGTCAGATAAAGTTACTACTGTAAGTGGAAACAACAGGCCCTGCTTTATACCCCACATGATTCTAGATGCCAAAATTCTTAATGAGATTTGAGTAAATTAAATGTGGCCGTGTGGAAAGGACTGCCAACCAAACATGCACCGTGATGGCGCCCTCAAACAGCAGGACCGCATTGTCTCATTACAGAGCCAGGCTGGGGAACCGTTTTCTACAAAGGGCTATTTCAATACTTAGAAAGTCCTTTTGAGGACCATACAAAATTGTCAACTTAAAAATGAGCCTGCGGATTTGGTCGAGCATTTCATGAGCTCACCCCTAATGCCATAGCTGGAAAAGCTTCTCTCTGGGGAAGGCTGTGCTGTTAGCTGCCACGGATCACTTTGAAGGCCTCGTGCAGTCTGGCTGGCCACACATTCCCCACGCCTGTTCTAGAGGTGAGAAGCCTGAATTCGCGATGCTGCCGGGTCGATCCTCTCTTGAGACTCTACAGGAAGAGTCCACACTGCCTCTTCTAACTCTTGGCAGCTCCAGGGTTGCTTGTGGTTGTGTAACTCCAATCTCTACTTCAGACTTCGCATGACTGTCTTCCCACTGTGTCTGGTCCTCTTGTCCCTCTTACGCTTGAATTTTGAGTTGTATAGAAACATCAGTCATATTGGATTAGGGCCCACTTGGTAGCACAGGGGCTGCACATTGAACTGCTAACTGAATTCCAGCAGTTTGAAACCACTGGTGACGTCACAGGCAGAAGACCAAGCTCTACTCCTGTAAGATCGGCAGTGTTGGAAACTAATGAAGGCAGTTCTACCTGTCCCACGGGGTTGTGATGAGTTGAACTCAACTTGATGGCAGTGAGTTTGATTGGGGCTAGGGTTAACGGGGGTTATGCCTTGGGCTGGAATCTGTAAGGAAGTTTGAACTCATGAGCTCCTGGAGAGAACAGGAGCCTTTTTGTTCCCACAAAGGTTTATAATGTCAGAAACCCACAGGGGTCAGTCAATAGTAGTCTAAACAGACTCCAAGTTTGAATGTTCCAATATGGCTTCATGCTAAATTAACTAATTATGTGTACAAAGACATTATTTCTACATGAGGTGACATCCAAATATACCAGGAGTCAGGATCTCGGCATGTTTTCTTTCTGGAGGGACACAAGTCAATTCATAACAGTGTTCTCACTGTCCCTCCAACACCCACGTGCCTTCCACATGCAAGATGCAGTCCCCCGCCTCCATATCGCCAAAGTCTTAGGCCATTCCAGCATCAAATCTAAGTCCTAAATCTTACCTAAATACAGTTACGTCAAGGAGTCCCTAATTCCATCTTCGAAATCAGGTGCAGATGAGACTCTTGGTAAAGCATTCATCGGAAATTAATACACAATTCTTCTTTTTATGAGAACTCTTGGGGCCTCTAGACCTCAGATCATACATATATCACTCCACATTCTTAATCTGCCAATTTCTTCCCTCGACTGCCCAATCCTCCTACACGGTGTTATTGACCACTGTCACCTACAGCCTCTTGCTCTGTTATTCTTCCAATGAACCTATGTAGCAAAACTGCACTCTCCGGACAGCTCCCTGTATCAGGCTGATAAGTACTGCAAGATAGCATCAACCAGCCACACTCATTTCTGAACTCCAAGCTCAAATGGACATTTAACAAGACTCAATATCCATCGACTAGCTCTTGATCGGTTTAATTTCTTATTTCTATGATCAATTCTAAAATCAAACAACTACTTAGCTCTTCCACTTAAGAGGACTTTGCCTCCTGTTAGGGAGCCCTGGCTGTGTAGTGGTTACGTGTTGGGCTGTGATCTGCTTGGTCAGCAGTTTGAAACCACCAGTAAGTAGCTCCGTGAGAGCAGGACTGGGCTTTCTGCTCCTGTAAATATGAACCCACAAGGCATCACTATGAGTCTGTAAGGACTTGATGGTAGTGATTTGGGGGTTTTGGGTTGCCTCCTATTCTATCAAGAAAAGTGAAGCGTTCAAATCTATACTACTTTAATCTGCACTACCTCCAGATGCAGAGAGAGGATGTCAATGCCTTCTCCCATACTCTTGAATTCACTTGCATATTCTCTGTCTCTCTGGTCTCCTTCATTCATTATCCTGGTTTATCCACAGCAATCTCTCCCTGCTTCCCCCATCACCCACCACCCACCCCCGCTGCCATTGCTACAAATATGCTCATTTTCATAAAAATCCTTTTTCTTGACACCAAGTCTGTCTTGAAATACCATCCTCACACTTTCCTTCTCTTTCCAGCTAGCCTTGTGATAGCATAACGTATACATCATGTGCTGCATCATGTCTATTCAGGCAATGTCAGGCTGCATATACTACAGTGGAGCAAGAAAGAAGGGCTTGCTTGGAAGGGCGTCAGGAAACAGCCTGGCATCCAGTTTGCATCCAGCATCTTAATAGCCAGGGTCACCATAACTGGGCTTCTGCAAAGAGCCGTATGTGCAGGCTCACAGTGTCAGCCTTACAGCCACTGCTGGGTCTCCTGCAGCTGCCATTGGCTAGTGCCCTGCCTAGCTACCCAGCAGGTCAGTACCCACAAGAAGATGCTGGGCTGTGGCTGCTCCACTAGGTCCCTCGGGGTCTCCAGTTCTGACCACGTGCCCCAGGGTCGCTCAGCGAACACCACAAGTCCAGGGGCAGACAAATGTAGGTGCAGGCTTGTAAGCCCCAAATCTCAGGGCAAAACTGGAGAGCAGAGCAGCTTGAGGGGAAGGGGAGTGGTGGTATGACTTCGATGTGTGTGTGTATGATGTTCACATAATATCCAAATCACATCACAGCATGTTTCACAAACTATATCACAGACCTTGAGCAGTATCTATCTGCATTTGAATATCACTCCCACCACCAGTATGTCAGTTTGTCATCCTGTGGTCGCTTGCACGTTGCTATGATGCTTTCAGTTATTTTACCAGTATTTCAAATGCTAGTCCAGTCACCTATGGTGAATAGATTCCAGTGAAGCTTCTTGACTAAGATAGACCAGGAAGAAAGGCCTGGTGATCGCTCTCTAAAAATTAACCAACGAAAGCTCTATGGGTGACAATAGAATACTTCCCACTACTGTGCTGATGAACCCCCGAGCTAAGAAGGCATGCAAAATACACATGGCCACCCCCATGGACTCATGCTCACCAGTGACAGGGATGTGGTGCGGGCAATGTTTCATTTTGTTCTGAGAGAGGTTGCCAGGAGCTGTGAGCTAAGCGTTAGGAGAAATTCAGAGTGAGAAAACCTGACCGTGGACAACATTTTCCACTTTGTAGAAAGAATATCCGTATTTCTAAAGGTGAAGCACTGATGTGACTCTAATGTGACAATGCTGGCGTCTCACTCGAGCCACAGTATCAGTGCATTTTCTAAATGAATTATTTCGTTTCACCTCCTCTGTTGCTAAATCATTCGAACTCATCTCCAGACACCCCATGAATGGCACAGGAGTACTGTGCACCATATGGCCTTCAGTGGCTGCTTTTTCAGAAGGAACTTGCTACACCTTTCTTCCCAGGTGTCTCTAGGTGAATTTGAACTTCCGGCCTATCAGTTAGCAGCCTAACACGTAGGCCATTTGCACCACCCAGGGACGTCAAAGTCTCCGCATGCAAACGTCTTCTTAAAAGTTCTATGTCATCTTCATGTCGCTGCATTCCACGGCTACCATAGGGCAGACTTTGGCATGTCATCAAATAAAGGGTCATTCAATGGAGTCCGGGCATCAATTGCGGAAGACTGAAAGGAGGTTTCCCTTCTCGTGGTCCTGGAGAGTCCCTTGTCTGCAGAAGGCATATATGGATTGCGTGGGAGACACTGGGTTGGGAAAACCACCACCACAAAATATCCATCCCTCTATTCTCACTGAAATGTTTACCTTCATATTACATCCTGAAATTGTAGCCACATAAGAACCTGGTTGTCTTTGTTTTGAAATGCTTCTGTTGATTTGAGAAAGGTGCAACTAGAGCCGTCAGTAGCAGGAAGAACTCTGGGCACGGAATCCCACACTTGATGGAGAGCCCGTGTGGGGGGCAGCACTTGGCTCTGAGCAAGTGAGTCTCTCCTGGCCTCCGTCTCTTCGTTTGTAAGTAAAGGAGAACATCAAGCGGGTTGCGTGATTAGCATGCCCTATGAGACAGTGAATTGCAGGTATTTAGAAAGACTCAGGAAGCACTCTTATAAAGACCCAACAAGTGTAAGATTTCTGGGCCTCGAGAGCCCCGGTCAACAACTGCAAGTCTTCAGGGACTCTGGCACCACCGAAGCCCTAGTCGTCTCCAGGACTCGTGACACCAGTGTCACTGTTTGTTCCCCTCCCCTCTCCTAACAGACAGAAGACACAAGACACCATGTTCTTCTTCCTACCCTCCGGTGCTCACATCCCAGCGGGAGAGCCTGAAGCTTGTCACTACTGATCAGGCATGCTGGGGAATAGTTGCCATCACAAGACCAGATAACAGCTCCCCAAGCTGGCTTTCAGCATCCAAGCTTTGATAGAACTAAACAAGCCCCTTCTCCCCAAAGTCACTATGGAGCAAGTACTCTAACATGAGAAACAGAAACCCTGTGCTGGGTGTCGAAGGACTTCTTGGGTGTCGGGAAAGTGCAGTGAGGGGGCCGAATCCAAGTCACCAAACTCAATTCGCGTCAAGTCAAGCCCAAGCTCAGCCCTGTGGCTCCAGGGCTGCCCTGTTCTTTGATGGCTAGCACAACGGCTGGCCTGCGTGCATCAACCTCCCAGCAGCGGCTGTGTAAGAGACATTTCCGGGAATGACCAAAAGAAAGCAAGAGATCCAGAAGCCTTCAGGCCCTGTGCCCTCTGGCCTTCCTAGGAGACAGTTTCAAAAACCTCCACTGTTGCCTTATTTCCCCCATGGGCACAGCTATTTATTGTCCCCCACACTCAAATAGAGGTTCAATTAAAAATAAGAATTTGGCAGCAACAACTTGTTTTCTTGTCAGACACATTGTAAATTGCATTTAAAAAACTATTTTGGTGCAATTTACAACTTTGGAAATAAAAACACACTCACACAGCAATTTGTCTGTTGGAGCACTAGGAAATCTGGATGCCTGGGCTCCCCGTTGAATCCTGGAAGGTGGCCAAAAGTGGGAATGTGTTTGAGGGTGGAATGCTTACAGGGCTGACACCAGCAACTAGGTGTGCATAGAGAAACACAGTCCATCTCCAAGCCTTTGTGAAAAGGTCAAGAGGGGAATATGTTAAAAAATATTTAGCACAATACCTGGTGACCGGTACGCTAAATCGAGACCTGAACGTGGATGAGGAGAATGGCAGTAGCAGTAGTGTTAATACTAGTTGTCAGAGACCGGCCGTAAGTATTGAGCAGCAGCCAAGAAAACATGTTTGAGTTGTAGCTCTACCACTAAGGAGCTGCTTGATCCCTTTTCCCAGAGTCAAGGAGGAGCAAAAAAACACTGGAAAAGTGGATCAGCCCCAGGACACAGGTAGTGCACCAGGGTAGTGCCTTACTAGCAGCCCAGTAATTTCCTGAAGACTCAAAGGTCTGACTTCAACGGAGCAAAAATCAAATCAAGCTCTGCAGTTAGTGGCTCCCTGCATTCCTTCCAAAGCAAGAGCAGCCAGGGACATTGTGAAAGAGAAGATGCTAAGGGCTTTTAAAGACATGCGCCTGACTGACATTTCCATTTAAATCGTGTGGTACCAGGCAAGGAACACATAGACAAATGTAATCAAATGGAGAATCCACTAATAACCTCAAGTACATTGGAGGATTTAGTATATAATAAAAATGATACTGTATATTGATGGGGAAAAGATAGAATATAAAATAAAGGGTACTGAAAAAAATCTAGAAAAATTAGCTCATTGATGTCTCTAGTATGTTACTGATAAACAAAAAAAACTTGAAAGATATAAAATGAACCCATGAAAGTATGAAAATAAACTACATTTTCTTTAGAATGGATAAACCAAACCAAATCACTGCCATCAAGAGAATTCTGACTCATGTTGACCCTATAGGGCAGGAGGGAACTGCCCTTGTGGGTTTCAAATGACATGAAACCCAGAATCCATTACTATTTTTAAAGTAAACTTGAGTACTACACTTCTCTTTTAAAGTCTACAAGGTAAAAACCAAAACAAAACAAAAGAAAAATATATAAAACTGGGAAAAATGTATTATCTATGACAGAGATCTAATGTTTCCCAGTAGATAAAGAGGACTATCAAATCCATTTTTCAAAATGGCAAAACTGCAAACAGACTCTTTAGTGACGTCCCCTTACTGATCCACAGCACTATGGGGGGGCAGCACCAGAACACAGTTCGGGAATTGTGCCTGGTCTGACCACCCACCGCCCATCACACACACACACACACACACACACACACACACACACACACACACACACCAGGGCGTAACACAAAGTGAGTGCAACAGAGCAGTAAGGGAGCAAAGCAACAAAGTCCCTGAGGAACCCTGAAAATAGAGTTTGCAGTCAGGGCTTGGCACTGCACCACTGCACCAGAGCCAATTGGAAAACATTCATAAGGGTCAGCAGACAGACCAACAGACCTGGAATTATTCGTAAGCTATTTTTCATTCTGTTTTATTTTTTTCTTTCTTTTTTTCATGTCAATCTATATAAGATAGGCAGGATAAGCAATCCTGAGGAGAAAACAACGGATCAACGGCTCCAGGGGGACAGGGGAGAGGAGGAGGTGGGGGAAAGGAAGGGGACATCCCACAAATCCAGAGACAAGGGAACAACAAGAGATCTAGAATCAATGGTGAGGAGGGCATAGAATGCCTGGTGGGGCTCTATCAAGTGCAATGTAGCTCAGAATGAAGGTCGAACATGATAGTGGGATAGGAGGAAAGTAAAAGGAAATAGAGGCAAGAACTAGGAGGCAAAAGACATTTATAGAGGGATAAACATAGGCATGTAAATATGTAAATATATTAACACATAATGATAGGGATATAGGTCTATGTACATATATTTATAGGTTAAGTATTAAGGTAGCAGACAGACATTGGGCCTCTACTCAAGTCTTCCCTCAATGCAAGAACACTTTGTTCTAATAACCTGGCATTCTGTGATGCTCACCTTCCAAACACGATGGCTGAGGAATCGCGGAAATGGGTGCATAAGCTAATGTGGTGAAGAAAACTGAAGGTGTCCAGCTATTACAAGACATAGTATCTGAGGTCTTAAAGGTTTGAAGTTAAACAATCAGCCATCTAGCAGAGAAGCAACAAAGCCCATATGGAAGAAGAACACCAACCCATGTGATCACAAGGTATCCACAGAATCAAGCACCAGAAGACCCAAAACAAGCAACCACTTTGATGCAAACAAGGGTGGTTGGAATGGAGACCCAAAGTCAATCTATAGACAATTGGACATTCCCTCACAGAAAGGTCACAAAGAAGGGACAAGCCAACCAGGGTGAAGTATAGCACCAATGAAACACACAACATTCCTCTAGTTCTTTAAATGCTCCACCACCACCACCACCAACACTATCATGACCCTAGTTCTACCTTATAAATCCAGCTAGACCAGAGCAAGTACACTGGTACAGATAAGAGCTCTTGGCACACAGAATCCAGGACAGATAAATGCCTCAGGACCAATAATGAGAGTAGCGATGCCATAAATATAGGGGGAAGGTGTGGGGAGAAGGGGGAAAAAAGGGAAACTGATTGTAATAATGGATACACAACCCCCACCCCCACCCAGGAGGACAAACAACAGCAATGTGGGTGGAGGGAGACAGCAGACGGTGTAAAATATGAAAATAAAAATAATTTATTAAGTATCAAGGGTTCATGAGGGAAGGAGGAAGGAGGCGCTGATACCAAGGGCTCAAGTAGAAAGAAAATGTTTTAGAAATGACAATGGCAGCATATTGTACAACTATACAAATTGTACAAATGTGCTTGATACAATTGATGTATAGATTGTTATAAGAGCTGTAAGAGCCCCCAATAAAATGATTTATTAAAATAAATGAGAACACAAAAAAATTTAAAGATAAATAATTAAATTCTGAAGGTAATAATGGTACATAGAAGATTGCCATTTGCAGAAAAATACATGCACTTATATGTCTGAAATCACAGAGTACGTCCAGAAGTGGTAACAGGTGAATCACTGCCTGTCTTTGCCTCAAAAACAGCAATGGATGACTAAGGGGCAAAGGAAAAGAAAAACTGTTCATTTTTTGAGTGTCTGTACTTTTGGAATATTTTTTGTGTGCATATTGTGCATACATAAAATGTAATAAAATGAGATGTAAATAAGTGGAAGAGAGCAGAAAACAACAGCTGAGTAATGGGGAGAGGAATGCACTCCTAGTCCCAAACCAAATCCTGTTAATTCTCACCTAGTTAAGTTTGCCAATTGTTTGCCAATTTTGTTAATCCGTTAAAAAAAAAAAGTCTTGTTGATTTTTTAAATTCTTTTTCTATTTTCAAATTCATTTACATCTGCTGCGATCTCCACCATTTCTTCTTCTGGTAATTGGACTTTCATTTTGTTGCTCTAGTTCCAGTTCTTGAAGATGCTGAGTTAAGGTAGGTGTTAATGATTAAACATTAAAAACATTCCATGTATTCCACCATACAAAACAAGACAAAAAATAAGAACCACACAATCATACCAATGGGTGCAGAAAAGGTGCTTGACAATATCCGACACCCATTCCTGATCAAAGGACTCCCCAGAATAGGAATAGAAGGGAATTGTTCAAAGCAGTGAAGGTCATATATGAAACACCAGTGGTCATATCGGCTATCCCTTATCACCACTCTTGTTCAACCTTAGCCTAGAAGTCTTGGCCAGAACCATTAGCTAACCAAAAGAAATCAAAGGACCCACATGGGGAAAGATGAAGTGAAACTCACTATTCACAGATAATATGATTTTATATGTAGAAAACACCAAAGATTTGACAAAATTTGTTGGGAACAATTGAAAGATTTGGCAACATGGCAGGATATAAGATTAACACAAAAAATTTCATTGGATTCCTGACTACTAACAAAGAGAATTCTAAAAATGAAATCAAGAAAACCATATTAACAGCCCCTAAAAGAAACTCACTGAAATTGAGTTCATTCTGATGCACAGTGACCATACAGGACAGGGTAGAACTGCCCTTCAGGTTTCCAAGAGAGTAGCTCTTTACTGAGTGGAGAGCCTTCTCTCTGTCCCTTGGAGCAGCCAGTGATTTCAAACTGCTGACTTTATGGTTAGCAATCCGACCCATAACCACTATGTCTGTCACCAGGGCTTCTCTCCAGTAGCCACACAAAAAATGAAATAGTAGGAGCAAACTTACTCAGAGAAACAAAAGATTTGTACAAAGAAAACTACAGAACATCACTACTAGAAACCAAAAAAGACCTACATAAATGGAAGGCTATTCCATGTTCATGGATCAGAAGACTTAACCTTGTAAAAATGTCAATACTACACAAAGCAAGCTGAGATTAAAGTGCAATTTTGATCCAGATCCCCGCTTCATTCTTTAACTTTATGTGGAGAGAAAGGCAACCCCCGGTAAGCAAAGAGCCTCCTGCTGACTCATAGCAATTCCAGGTGTGACCGAGTAGAACCGTGTGTACACAGGGTTTTCAGGTGATGATTTTTCAGAAGTCGATTGCTAGGCCTTTCTTCTGAAGCACTGCTGTTTGGTCTAGAATCCCTCAGTCTTTCAATTAGTAGCTGAGTGTTAACTGTTTGTATATATATACTTTATATATACAAACTCAGTGAATGATATAGTAGGTATCTATATAGTATATAGATACACTATAGATATATATATAGTATATATATGTAGTAGATAGTAGATACTAATGGGTGAGGAAATTGAATCATGCAGAAGTTGGGCAAGCTTCCCAAACCACCCAAATAATAAATGGGAGAACTACAATCTAACACCAAACAGTCTTGTTCCAGAATCTGTGCTCGAATCAGACCTATGCAAAGTAGCTGGCCTTTCAACTGTTAGTTACTCATCTATGAGCCTGTAAGAGATTACACCAGATTGTAAATCTATAAGGTGCTTCTTTCATCAAGAATGTCATACTGTGAAAAAATATCAGCTGAGCTAAAAATAGTGTGCTTCGTGTCAGAACTGATTTAGATTCTGCTGAAAGTTCCCTATCTCTTTGGGGACCAGTCTAACATCAGTCCCCAGACCACACTTTGCATAGGCCTACTTCTGTGTGCTCCAATAAGACACTCAGCTTCTCATATAAGACACAGCATCCACATTTCCTCTCTAAGATAGAATTGTGCATCGAGGATATCAGGAGGAATTAGTGCAGGTCAAACCCTGTTAAAGGTTGCCCCAATTACAAAGAAAATCTTAGAAGGATGTAAGGAGTTCCAACTCCCAGCCCACCCCTCCCAAGCAGCGTTTGCTATAGATAAGGTATAGAAGCCTCCATGGGAACAAACCTTTTCCAGACAGATGTACAAAAAAGACATCTTCCAGAGGGACAACTGGAGCCCTTTGTAATTTAGCTTAGCTTTGAACCCATTGGAGTAGATGCAAAATAAGCCAAATTATGGCTACTCTTTCAGAAAGAGATAAGACTTCAAGACTTGTCTTTTCTTTTATACGGATGACCTGAAGCTATCGCCAGAGAAGAGTGCTCAATTACAAAGCACGCTGGAAACAGAATCCTGTTTCAATCCGTCAATTAGCATGGAATTTGGACTGGATAAGTGCGATTCATGCGCCAAATGTGGAAAGGTGAAAAAGAATGGCAAAACACATGGAACTCTTTGATGTGACTGAAATTTGGGAACTGGAGTTCCCAGGGGCTTAGAAAGTCAGGAAGTGCAACACTTTTTTTCTAAGAAAACACCAGAAAAATCCAGTAAGTGATCATAAAAACTTGCAAAGACTGATGCGTATTCTAAAAATTCCATTCCATGGTGCATACAGCTGAAAGACAGTGAGGCTTAATGGTCATGTGTGTATTCATTCTGGACTCTGCTGTTTATAATCTGCTGTGAGTCTCTTGTGCCTCTGCGTCTTAACTGCAGTAGTACTGTCTAAGGAAGATCAGATGCGGATTAATGAAAATGCCGCACGGGGTCCCCAGCCCAGAGTACGAAATCAGTAAAGATTACCCTGAATTTAAAGCATCTCACTCTTTAAACGACACAAGAGCTACCCCCAAAACGTGCATCTATTGTTTTACTATTGTCAGGGCTCTGCCTGGATCTTTGTCCACTCTCTTGGACACCAGCTGCCTTTGTACACATGTTTCCCACAACCAAGACTGGGGTCTTTTTGTTCGCTTTGCCCCTGAGTCAGTCCAAGGTACCAGAAATTCCTAGGGATTTGGGATTTGGATGTGTTAAATATATACTCTAGTTCCTTGCCCCTGCTAGGGACAACTTGCTGGCACGTTCTAACCTGTCCCTTGCAAAACCTGACCAACATTCCCTTCCATCAGGCTTTGTGTTGCTCTC
Source organism: Echinops telfairi (assembly GCF_000313985.2). Taxonomy (NCBI): domain Eukaryota; kingdom Metazoa; phylum Chordata; class Mammalia; order Afrosoricida; family Tenrecidae; genus Echinops; species Echinops telfairi. The sequence continues at coordinate 1,260,084 of NW_022105908.1, forward strand.
TTGCTTGGCTTTCTTCTCTTCCAGGTCCCATTTCCTTGGGTCCTTCTACATTTTTTGTGGGAGGAGTGAGTCCCTAGTTGCAAATGGTTATCGAACTTTGTTACTAACTGAAAGGTTGATGGTTCAAATCCACCCAGCACTCCCTTAAAAGAAAGGCTCAGTAGTCTACTTTCAGAAGCTCAGCCATGGAAATGCCAATAAAATAATGCATCCCATTACAGCTCGCGTGAGGTTGTCATCAGTCAACTTCTTTTGCTGTTTTGCAATACTGTGTTATAATTGACTTCAATGAGTTTCTGTTTTGAAGGAACCCAGCCTAACAATGTCTAAGGTAAATAAAAAGTATTGCTACTAAGCTTCCAGGTCATAGATGCCAGGTTTATTTCAAACAAAATGTATTTAAGAATATCTGTGTGATCACTGGGTGGCTGTAGACAATTTCTCTTGGTAATGCATTCATCATATGGTGCCTTCAAACAATTCAATCAGAGCAGTGGTTTCTAAGGGCATCTGCTGGCTCAGTTATGTTCGAGGTAAAGAGGTCAACTCAGAAGGTCATGGCGACTGTTCTGGGTATTACAAAAGTGTGCTCGTTTTTGTTTGTTTGTCTGTTTCAACAAATCATTTTATTGGGGGCTCTTACAGCTCTTAGAATCAATTGTACAAAAGGGTGCTCTTGATAGATTTCCTCAAAGGGCCCCTAGGGCTTGTTGTGAAAGTTTAAGAAAATTGGAAAATGTGTTGGTGAGAAAAAGGCCAGGAAAATTAAGCCAAAGAATATGCTTCATCACAAACATGCATCTGCTCATCCTCTGAGGTTAGCATCCACTCTACAGCCCTGATCTTGCACTTCGGACCTGTTGTTGTTCCCCAAGCTCAAAGGGCACTTAAAAGGAATGCAGCTGGAGTGCGGGGCGGGTGCCAACATCACTGTTTTCACGCGGTCGAAGCGCACAGCAAGAACATAGCGTTGAGTTAGAGAGATGGAGACGCCGCCTCTAGAAGGGCCTGGGTCTGTATGGAGGCCATGGGAAGGGACAACAGCTTCGCATTTTAATGATTTTGTTCAAGATGTCTTTGACTTTTTTGTACATGGGTTGCTATGAGTCAGAACCGATCTGTTGGCACCTACCAACAACAACATGATTTCATAGGAATATTTTTTTTACGTACCCTCATTTATCACAATGAAACAAGGGAGAGATACTGACCAGAAGAGAAAGGAAAGAACCCCAGAATGAATCAAAGGGGATCAGAGCAAAATCTGGAGCCATATTATACACATGGAGGTGCTAGAGAGGGAAGTGGAGAAGTGCACTCCTGGAGAGACGAGGAAAGAGGACCCCAGGAGAAGAGACTGTCTGCCTATCCTGTGATCCATTTGTGTGATCTGCTCGTTTTCTAGAAAGGGAAGAGACTGTCTGCCTATCCTGTGATCCATTTGT
>NW_022105908.1:1261651-1272309 GCF_000313985.2 Echinops telfairi
TGATCCATTTGTGTGATCTGCTCGTTTTCTAGAAAGGGCCTCGTTAAAGTAACAAAACAAAACAAAAACCTGCTCCTGAACAGGATTGCATCCACAGGTTTAGGGATTAGAATTCCAATATATATTTTGAGTAGACACAATTAAATCCATAACAACTCGACAGTCCATTACTGTGTTGTTTGATATATTGTTAAGCCAATTCTTCTAACGCCTCACACACCACTATTTCCTAGGCCCATGGAGAATGATTTGAATATTCCACCAGGGAAATTATTCTATAGTTTCACAAGGCAAGATAAGCTTATTCATTTGTCCCAGTGATAAATTGCTAAGACCTCATTCTGCTCCACTCTGGAAGGACCAGATAAGTTTCCCTTCAGACAACTATCTACATAATTGACTTGCTTGTTTTTCATTGAGACACACACAGGTAAATCATCCGAGGAACAACCATTCTGTTTGCCGGGAATGATGATTCCCAGAAGAGATGATCAAGGTCTCCACAACTACCTTCGACATTCGGGTGTGTTCAAGACCACACTTAACCCCTAAGGGCCGTTTATTTAAGATCAAGAGCTTGTAGATTTACATACTTCAAGGTTGATGGCATTCTAGGACTTACTGAGACAACATCAAGCACAGAGAGTCTGTGTGTTTGTGCAGATCCTTCATGTTGGGAATTATAAGTCAAGGTAATTTGGGACCTTGGTACATAAATGATTAATTACATTTTCTATTGACTTCAGAGACCCAGCATATTTCAGGGGAAGAGAGCGGGAAACCATGTTGTTCATTCCTGTACTTTCAATCTCTTTCCAGCTCCATAGATAGATGTACTACGAGGTGCCTTCAGCATGCCCTACTCTCTCTCACCTCCAGGATGTGCACAGGCAACTCCTCGCCTGGACTCCTCTCTTGTTGTAGATTAAATTGTGCCCCGCCTTCTCCACACCCCATTACCCACAATATGTGTCAACGTGGTTGTGTCATGATTCTCAGTATTACATGATTAGCAGCCACTTTGGAATCTGGTGTTATTCCCTATGTGTTGTAAATCCTCCGTTCTATGGTGTTTATGGTGCGGGATAAAAGCCTATCGAATGAGGTTGCATCTTGACTCCATCTTTTTCGAGATATTAAAGGAGATTGAATAAATTAGCAGAGACCAGAATGACCTCAATAGCACTGATAAAGGAGCGCTGGGAGTAGAGCACGTCCCGTGGTCTCAACCTTCCTGAGGCCGCGACCCTTTCATATAGTTCCTCATGTCGTGGTGACCAGCCCAAACATAAAACTATTTTCGTTGCTGCTTCATAACTAATTTTGCTACTGTTATGAATCGGGCAACCCCTGTGAAAAGGTTGTTCAGACCCCCAAAAGGGTCACGACCCACAGGTTGAGAATCGCTGATCTAGAGGCCAAAAAAAGTGTGAAAATCAAAGACATGTGGAATTAATTCATCCAATTGACTAACAGGCCCTGGGAACATCAGTCTCCACGACCTTGAGATCAGAAAAACTAGATGGTGTCCAGTGCCATAACCAACTGCTCTGACATGAAACATGGTATAAGGTCCTAGACAGAGTGGTAGGAAAATGTGAAACAAAACTCGAAATCATTAAAAGACAAGGTTTACAAGTATACAGACACTAGTGGAACCTCCAAGACTTGGCCACGCTTCAGGACTTGAAGTGAACTCACCCACACGGCTCAATTATCAGGCAAACAGTAAGCATATCTATAAGGGAAACAATAGCACCAGGAAGGTAAGCACACAGTAGGATAATCAACCATTTGACATCAAAAGGGTAGTATTTTCCAAGGACAAATTTCAGAAAAGGAAAAGTGAAGATGGGAAGCACAGGAAGAAGGTGGGATGAGTATGTTAGTTACATTGAGCAGATTATAATCAATAACATGAAACAAATGTCTGAATTATTGAATGGGAAATCTATTTGCTCTGGAGACCTTCACCCAACTTGCAATTTAATTTTTTGATGCATTTGTAGACATCAGTTCTTGCATCCCTTATGGAGCGCAGCTCCACTCTGATACATACCAGGCCACCAAGAGTTGGTCAACTCGATAGCCACTGGTTTAGAGGATAACAGCTATCTTGTCCGCTATTGGGCAACCTCAGAAACGAACGGTTCTGGAAACCAATAGCTATTCAACAAAAAGTTCAATATGATATGGTCCCACTAGTTTGAACTATCTACACTAGTTGAATATGCAAAGAACTAAGCCTATCAATTGCTATCACAGGGTAGCGTGAAGGAGAGAGCAAGAGAAACTGGCTGGGGGCACTGAGTCTCTGTGGAAAATATTTGGAAATGCCTCGTGGTGATGGCTGAGTAACCTCATGAGCATTATGCCACTGCATACGTGTAAAAAATATTGACATTGCAAACGTTGTGACAAACTTTCCATTAAAATTGTTTTAAATAATAGGTACCTAAAACACTATTTGATGAATAAGTGAACGAATGGACTGTTGTGGCACCTGTTAGCAATGCCACCTTCGGCAAGTCTTCTTGTCTGTAATACAGGCTCAAAGTTCCTAACCTGAAAGTCTGCTGGGGGGAGCAACATGTTGAAGAATGTCTTATAAAAGCACTCATCTGACACCCTAGTGCTTGATAGGTGCTCAAACATTTTTGGTTCTGAGTCTTCCAATTTTTCGCCATCAGGCTTAAGCTCCAAGAGGTCACACTCAGTGTCAGAGTTGGTGCCAACTCATAGTGACACTGTAGGACAGGGTAAAATTGCCCCTGTGGGTGTCTGATATTGTAGCTGTTGATAAGGGGTAGAAAGCCTCAGCTTATTGCCCAGGGAAGCTAATGATTTCGAACTGCTGACCTTGCGGTTAGCAGCCCAACTCATAACTCTGCCACCAGGCCCTCCTTGTTCACCCACAGCATCCGTTTGTATTGTGCTTAGGACATCCTGACAGGAACCTTGGAATCCATCTCAAGGAACATGGTACTGAAGAGAGGAACAATTCACTGTAGATTTGTCGTTAGCAATAATAATCCAAGCAACATATGGAGGTGGGAAGGGGTGGGAAGCCCACCCACACACGTCCTCCCAGAGGCGCCCTTTCACCCACGCCCTCAGCAGTGGAGAACGAGCCCGCTGTTCCAGCCACCGGGCAGTTTTCCTAGGACTGCAAAAACGAAGAACAAAAATGAAGGTGAAAATCCCTGTTCTTAAATGGAGAAAGAAAAACGTCTTGGATTGTGAGTTTTACAAGGGAGAACAATATTAAAACATTCTGTGCCATTAACAAAAGAAACCTCCCCCCATTGTCATACTTACTACCAAAGCAAACCTCCGACACCCCCACCCCCACCTTACTCTATTGTTTTGGGCCATCCAATTTCCAGTAATTCTCATCTTCCCACCAAAAATCCAATTTTGATAAATGCTTCACAGAATTCAAAGGGGGAAGATCTTTGAACCTTCATCATTTTATTAATGGATGCTAAAAGGACATGACACAAATTAACGGGGGAAATTTCATAATTCTCCTATTGGAATTCCGTTGCCAACTAGTTCCCCGGGGACAGTGTTACTGTGCACTTTCGAGAGACAATATTGTTTAATGGAAACTTTGCAAAAATTAGAACTAGGCCTTTGGTGAGCAGGGATCTTTAATTTAATTTGTTTTTACTGCCAGAACACAGGGAGTTACTCGCCGCGTATTGCACCAGCAGGCAACCGTTAGAATTCAGTTTTGCTGTGATCACCGGGGTAATGACTTCTCGAGGCCCGGTGTTTGGAGAGCAGCGGCTCAGTTATAGTGGGTCTCGTAAATGGCATTAATAAAGTCCTGGGGGAGCAATCTCATTGCAGAGGGGCCTTATAAACACAGGCGCCCAGTCACCCTTCACATACTTGGGATTCATGCTACAGGGAAGGGAGAGAAGCAGGGAGCAAAGTGGATAGAGGGAAGGGGAATGGGAGTTGGTGCTTTTATTTCCATTTCTCTCCTTCAAGTCTGTCTCCATAGTAAAAACAAAACAAGACCCCTTTGTCAATAACACCTGATTGACATTCTGGATCATAACCCTGTGGTATCCACTACCCTGGCCATTTAATTTCAAGCCAGACTTTCTTGAGATCATCCAACAAGCTGGTTCAGCACAGTAGGTGGGCCTGTCAAACTCACTGCCAGCCGGTTGTTGTCAACTCAGAGTGACCCTGTAGGGCAGCCTAGAACCGCCATGTGGGTTTCCAAGAGCGTAGATCGTTAAAGCAGTAGAAAGCTTCATTGGTTTCCATTGGAATGGCTGGTAGTTTTGAACTGCTGACTTGGCAGTTAACAGTGCAACACCTAACCCAGTATGTCACCAGGACTGTGAGTGGTACAAAGAGTCAATACCCTTATTGCTCACCAGAACACTGGGAGAGTCCAGTCCACCCAGAGGTGCCTCAGAAGAAAGGCCTGGTGATCGACTTCTGAAACACTGGAAACTGCTTGGAGCACAGCTCTCTCTGATACACCTGGTGGAGGCACCACGAGTTGAAGTTGACTCACAGGTAACTAGTTTGGTTGTTTGCTGTTTTGTTTTTGTTTGGGGCTGGATTCTAGGAATCTTTCTTCCTCTGACTTTCCCTTTACTTTCTTCTGCCCTGCCCTCTCCTGTCCCTCCTGCTTTGTAACCCTCCATCTCCAGTGTTTGCATGCAACGACGGGAGGTCCGCAGACCAGCCTGGCTCACAGTACAAACTCAAGGAAGTAGGAGTGTCCGCTCCTCAGACAATCCGCGAGTGAACGAGGTTGTGGTAAAATAATTTCTGTATTGTTGCCTTCCTTTATCTTGTTGATTTTTTCTAATTAAAAAAATATGTTCAAAATTTGTACTGAAAGAAGACGGCTTCTTTCAGAAAACTTTTTTTTCTTGGCTTAATTTGAAATGGATTAATTCCAAATTCAATGTTGGGTACAGGCTTTTCAAATGGCCACTTGTGAAAAGAATGATTTCATTTCTAATCCAGCTCAGTACAAATAGCAGAAAGCCAAAGAGAACCAACGCATTGGGCTCCCAGCCCCCAAAGAAAGCTCGGTTTCCAATTGGCAGCTGTCACAAAGGCCCAAGACTAAAACTGGATTCTTCCTGCCTCGGTCACCGAGGAACACGTGTCAGAATCGCGTGGACCTTGAGGGGTCCATGTGAAACATGGCCAAGGCAAACTAGGTTTCCCCTCACATTTGCAGAAAAACCAACAAACAAAAGCAGGATTAGATCAACTCTGACTTCTACAACAGAACATAGTTCCCGGAACGTAAGAGGATTTTGATCTGAGGTTTGGTACTGCCGAAAAGTCTTTTTCCCACAACGAAAGAAACTCCAAAAAAGCCTTACTGCTATAAAGTCGTTTCCAATTTACAGGAACCCAAAGGCCAGGGCGGAACTGCCGCGTGCGTTTCTGAGACTGTAACGACTGATGGGGGTAGAAAGCCTCCTCTTTCTCCCACAGAGCAGCCGGTGGCTTCCAACTGCTCACCTTGCAGTTAGCAGGCCAACAAGTAACCACTGTGCCCTTTGTGTTAGTCTGGGTGCTTTAGAGAAACAAATCCACAGAAACTCATGTATAAGAGAAAGTTTTATATAAAGGGTAAGTGCGCATCAAGAAAACATCCCAACCCAGTGCTGCCCAAGCCTACAATCCAACATTAACCCATATGTCCAACACCAGTCCACAAAGTCCTCCTACATCTCACAAAACAGACGCAATGATGCCGACTGCAGGAGGAAAGTCGAGTCTGTGAATGTATAAGCATCTCAGCGCTGGCAGGGGTCTCCACACGGGTGCTCCAGCACCCAGGGCTGCATCGGGGTAGGTCCATGTGGCTTCTCCTCAGGAATATCTTGCAGGAAGTGAGCCTTGCCAGATGAAGCATGGAACTGACTAAGGCAGCTGCACACTGGTCCAATCATCAGAAAGCAAGAGACCCGAGAACTAGAAAGGTGAGGCACTTTGTCTATGGACCCACATCGTTGGAAACGCCTCAGAGTAACTATGTGGTTTGCTCTACTCGCAAAACTGCTCTTGGTTGGATCTGTGTGGAAGTAAGGCTCACTGAGCCATTTATCCCTCTGCCCTTCAATTAACCCCACATATGTTTATCGGTCAGGTTGGCACAATAAACTACCTCACCATCAGAGCAGGGAAAGGCTAGTAAAGACTGTGCACATTATTCAGATGAGAAAGACATCAAATTACTTTTGCTTACATGCTTTTTTGATAGCTTACTCTCAATTTTTCCTATCTTATAGGGAGGCAAACACCCAAATTACAGGCTGAAGTTGATTTATTTTTACCTACCTGATCCCACAGAAAGTTCCTCATGCATAATAGTAATTTTGACTGGAGAGATGCTCAGGGATTTCTTTTCTTTGTTTCCATATTTAGCGTGATATTTCTTTCTGAATTGAAAATCACTAATATGGTATATTGTGTATTACCTTGTGCTAAGAATTATAGTTTTGATTTTCCCAGTTTTGGGGAAGTTGATTTCAACCCCTGGCAGGCTGTGCACCATAGGATTTTCGATAGTTGGGTTTTGGGATCTGAATCGCCAAACCTTTCTTGGGAGGCAACTCTGAGTGGCTTAGAACTGCCCATTTTTCATTTAACAGCCAATCATGTTAACTATCGGCCCCACCAAAGGACTCCCTTCCACTTGCCTGATAAAAGACCTGTTTCCAATGACAGACTTCCAATGGAGAGCCATGTCTGATTTGTGTCTCACGCTACCTAGTGATGTTGATTTTCACCACCGACAAACAGCAGGCTCGGCCTACACCTGATAGGAGTTTGGGACTGAACGTTATCAAAATTGACCAAGAGTTTAGTGGGCAAACAGTTTACAAGAATACAGCCTTAAAATGATGACAACAAATCCATAGATCAATGTTTTTATAAGGCAAGACTACACGCCTCAACTCTCAAAAGGGTTATGCTACCACCATCCCTTTGTCCCTCAAAATCGAATAAAAACAGCAGGAAACGCTGTTCTTCCTTTCTGTCCTGAGGGAGAGTGTTTGCATTGCCTACACTGCCCAGGGCTAAATGGCACACTGGGGGAGGGTGAGTCTTGCGCAGCCCCCCCTGGTGCTCAAATGACTACAGGGTATATTTCTGTAGCTCAGACTGTGCTGAATGGAAACATTAAACCTGAAGCGATTGATCATGGATTTTCAATCATCCTACAGGACCTAATTGGATCAACCACTTTAATGGAACTGTCTCATCAATTCAAGCAGCCAGTCAATTAAATCTAACAATCAGCTTAACTCATCCTGCCCACACCCTAATGCCCCCAAACAGACCAACTATTTGAACTTAGGGGATTCATAGGCTGTTTTCACATCATGTACACACTGCCCTAATGATGGAATTGGACCCATGCCACTGCTGAGCTCAACAGCTGCACAGGAATTACTCCCTAATATGAGTGTGCCCCCTCCCTACTTCCCTTTAAAGTTTAAACACAAAATAAAATCAACTAGGAATCAATCGATGCAGTAGCCGTAGAGCATGACTTGGCTTGAGGCTCTGACAACTGAGTCCAGCCTCTGAAATGCCTTGTACAAATCCTACCAAAATGTCCACTACAGCCACCTACTCGGAATAAACCCAAACCAGACCCACTCCTATCAAGTCGATTCTCACTGATATTGACCCCATAAGACAGAGTAGACCTCCCTGTAGGTTTCCAAGACCTGACATTTTTACAAGAGTAGGTAGCCTCAACTTTCTCCCTTGGAGCAGCTGGTGGATTTGAACCACTGACCTTGTGGTTAGCAGCTCAGTGTGCAGCCCACTACTCCACCAGAGTTCCTCTACTACTCATATTGTTCCCTACAGATAGGATAAGTCAAAAAATATTTCTACAAGTATTCCAGTTCATATATGCATGGATTCATCTCAAACAAAATGTGCTTACCTATGCCTCGGTGATCAGCGGACGACGGAAAACAAGTTTCCTCAGTAACACACTGTCTTAGTTTTAGGAGGGTACCTTCAAAAAGATTCAATCAAAAGAGTGACTCACAAGGGGATCTGCTGGGCCAGTAAATTTCCAGGCAGAGAAGCCAGTTCACAGGGTTATGGGGACCATCTGGGGGAAAATTCCAAAGAGGTCATCCTAATGGATTTTCTTGATGAACACGGAGAAACACAAGGGTTTATTAGGAAGAAGGTTTAAGAAAACCCAACTACATGAGAAAAAGGACAAAAATTGCTCTGATAAAATTTTTTATCACAAGGCACCTGTTCATTCTTTGAGGGAAGTAAGGGCTGTCCCATGAAAATTTCATTGGGACACCTTACCCTATCAACCCTACATCCCTGATCCTACTCCATTAGACTTCTTTTTATTCCCAAAACTCAAAAGATACTTAACACACCATCATTAGCCACTGAAGGACTAGAATCCATATAACCCAAAGTCAAAGGAGAGCCTGAATCAGAGCCTGAATTGTGAGAGCCAGTGTGCAGAAGGCGAAGGATGGCTGTGGGGGCCCAAGATTCATTTGTGGAACTACACAGGAAATAAACCTCCTGAGAACTCCCCCTACCTAAAATTGAAGGATGGGGGGAAAGTGGTCACTAAACACAGTGCTTGGGAGAGAGGAGTATAGAAGATCAATGGCATAAATCTGGCCTGAGGAGCCAATACTTTGTCTATAGACCCCCCTATGATGTGGGCTGGACCTGATCTGGTTTACAAAATTTTCTGTATTTTTGGCTTGTGTTGTTTTCTTCAGTTTTTGTTTGTTCATATTAGAGTGTATCTCAGAGCTGTTATGTCAATGAAGGTCACTCTTGAAACTGTGTTATATGCTTTTCCATTTTTCAGTATATGAAACCCAGGATTGATGAGCCTATAGGAGCAGCAAGTAGAATAAGGGTTTCAGGGGGAGGAGGGTACAGTGGTGGAGGTGGGGAAAGAGAGACAATGTCAAGGGGTCCACACAGAAAAATAATGTTTAGAAACTGGTTGAAGTAGCAATTATGTATTCTACTTGACATGATTGAAATATGGAATGATACATGTATTAAATCCCAGCTAATAAAAAAATGAGGAAACTAAAACAAAAAAAGACACTTAAAAGGAATATAATTTGAGTCCTTCAAGGATGTCAAACATATTCTTTGTAGAATTCAAAGTCCAGAATTCTAAAAAGGTGGGCTAGAGAGATGGAAACATCCTGTCCAGAAATGTATAAGTCTAAATCAGTGGTTCTCAACCTTCCTCATGCCGCAACCCTTTCATACAGCTCCTCATGTTGTGGTGATCCCCAGCCATAAAATTATTTTTATTGCTACTACATAATTGTAATTTTGCTACTGTTATGAATCATAATGTAAATATCTGATATTCAGGATGTATTTCCATTGTTACAAATTGAACATAATTAAAGCATGGTGATTCTTCACAAAAACAATACATAATCATATATTGTGAAGTATTTATTTCTAATTAAAAATATATGAAATTTTGTCTTGAAGCATGGAGTAGCATGGGTAATAGTCTTAATATAACAACAGTAAACTACATTGCTACATTTTGCGACAATACGCGTAAAAAGCCAGCACCAGAGTAAAGATTGAGATAGCTTCTTTTTCCCCAGATCAGAAATTCTCAGGGCAGTCTTCGCAAGAGCACAATGAAGATCATCTTCCACAACGAGTCTACTTCTGTGTTTAGACGTGATAACCAACAAGCTGGAAAACCCTGTTTCGCAAAGATATGTTGTTGGAAATGGAAGAAGAAGACGCAACACAGTCTCAGACAGAACAGGATATGTATGACTGCAAACACTTGATCCAGAATTTTGTAACTGGCATTGTAGAGAAATCAGTTCTCACTGCATCGCTGTCAATAAGTTCAATGACCTCCTCTTGTGCGGTCTCAGGAACATCTTCAACCTAACTGTGATGGGCTTCTGGCAAGTGCAAAATGGGGTGGCAGGTAGATTTGGAAAGTCTGATGAAATTTCATCTGCAAGCATGTGCTAGTGTTCTTTCACAGAAATTATCATAGTGATCCTTTTGTCTGGTTCAATGCCATGTTCCTCAAAGAAAGCAGTTAAGGTAGGCAACGTGTAAATTTTATTTTCATCCAATTTTTTTTGCCAAAGCTGAAGTTTCATTCAGATATTTTCAGACAAACTGATGCATGTTGCTTTTGGTCCTTGAAGTGATAAATTTAACTCATTCAAGACGGCAAAGATGGCAACCAAGTAAGCTATTTGCTGCAGTTCACTTTTATCACTGAAAAGTTCTTTGAACTGCAGTCTTGCTTTCTGATTAAAAAACGTTTTGAAATCATCACGAAGCTCAAAAACACGTTTTAAAACTTTTCCTCTCGACAATCATCTCACTTCAGTGTGAAATAACAGAGCATTATTAGGCGCATCCAACTTCCTGCACATTTGCATCATGTACCCAAGGATAGCAGGCTAGGAAACCAGGGGGAGTGGAAACCGGCAACCAGGAAGGAGGTACAGTCAGTCAGTGAGGGGTTGAAATGGATAAGTTGAAACCAAATGTGAATCAACTGTCGAAGGCAAAACTGATTATCTGCTCTGTAAATCTTCACCTAACTCAAAATAAAAAGTGTTTTTTTATGTTTTGAAACT